>NC_056747.1:717290386-717657886 GCF_019279795.1 Protopterus annectens
ACTAATTCCATGTGCAAGACTGCATATGAGGAAACTACAATGGTATCTAAAAAGCTTATGGTGCCAACATTCTCAGGACCTAGAATCAATGATTCCTATCGTACCTTGTCTAAAGACAGAGTTCCTTTGGTGGGCAGAGGCCTGCCACCACAAGGGACTGCCATTCACTCTACCCCCTGCCACCCAAACCCTAACAACAGACGCATCAGACTATGCATGGGGGGCTCACTTGGCTGGGCAGTGCATTCAGGGCAAATGGAACCTGAGTCAAATGCACCTTCATATCAATCAAAAAGAAATGTTAGTTGTACAAAATGCTCTAACAGCCTTCAAGGACCATATTCTTCCAGGACAATTATTGGTAAAGATGGACAACACCACTGTTATGTGGTACATAAACAAGCAGGGGGGGAACCCATTTTACCCCCTCTGCAGACTAGCCATGGCCCTGTGGAACACAGCCTTGAGCTACCAGGTGCACCTACAAGCTTAATTCTTGCCAGGCAAGCTAAATACACTGGCAGACCTAAGCAGAAATTTCATGGACCCACACGAGTGGAAGCTGAAACCAAAGATATTCAATATTTTGAGAATCAAATGGGGGAGCCCAGAGATGCACCTGTTTGCCTCCCCTCGGAACTACCAGTTGGACAAATTCTGCACAAGGACTCCCCACAGATAAGCTTGGAAAGTGGATGCCCTGTCCTTCAGCTGGAAAAACCTATCAGTTTATGCCTTTCCGTCTCTGCCTCTCCTCTCCAAAGTGCTACTAAAGATCAGATAGGAAAACCTAGGAGAATATTTATTGCACCAGACTAGCCACGCCAACACTGGTACCTCCTCTTGCACAGTGTGTCACTTTTGGAACCGTGGCACCTGCCTCAGGCCCCTGCCTTGCTGTCCCAGCAGGAAGGTCAGATACTGCACCCACAGCTTCAAACCCTGAACCTTGCAGCCAGGCTAATGACCTCTCCTTTACCATCACTCAGTAAGCAAGGGGTGGATGTCATTCTGGAAGCAAGGAGGCATAGTACTAGAAAATCCTATGCTGAAAAGTGGAAAATATTCTGTTCCTGGAGCCAAACATAGGGAATGCACACAACTGTGCCCAATTTTACCATTCATTCTTCCATACTTAACTGAGATGCTTCACAAGGGCCTTTCCTTTTCTTCCATCACAATTCATGCCTCCGCCATCTCGGCTCATTATAATATAGTGCCACCCCTCTTCTCTCATCCACTGCTGAAGCAATTCCTCAGAGGGGCCAAAAACTAAAGACCACCTATGAGAGCCCCTACTCCAGCCTGGGACCTTAACTTTGTATTTGAAAAGCTCACTCTGCCTCCCTTTGAGCCAGCTGCAAATGTAGAGAAATTCCTTTCTTGGAAAACAGCTGTCCTCCTAGCCATCACTTTAACAAGAAGAGTGTCTGAATTACAGGCCCTCTTGGCAGTTGGAGCCTTTCATCAACTTTCATGCAGAGAGGGTGTCCCTCAGGACCAATTCCTCCTTTATGCCCAAGGCAGTATCCAGTGTGGCCCTTAATCAGTCCATTCATTTGCCAACCTTCTTTTCTAATCCACAGAACAAAGGGGAACAAATACTGCACTCCTTGGATGTGCACAGACAACTTAGATTGTACTTGGACAGGACTAAGCCTCTCAGGAAATCTGAACAGCTGCTGGTTGCATTTGCTGCAGGGGCAGAGGGGAAGGCAATTTCTAAGCAAACCATTTCTAAGTGGATATGCCATTGCATTAATTTCTGCTATAAGCATCATGGAAAACCTGTCCCACAGGGGATAAGACCACATTCAACCAGGGTTGCATCTACCTCTACAGCTTTTCTCAGAGGTGTCCCTGCCAGGGACATCCTAGAAGCTGCTACCTGGTGTTCTGTACATACCTTCACCAAGCATTTTCCAATTTTTTCTAAATCCAGAGCTGGTTTTGCCACTGCAGTCTTGCAGGGCCTTATAGCTGGTCCTAATACTATCTAACTGCCTCCTCCCTTCCTTAGCTTTGGGAATCTACCCAAATGTAATGACTGCAACAGTGAAACACAAAGAACATAGTACAGTTATGTACACTTACCATAAATGTTGATGTTCGAGTGTAGTCACTGTTGCAGTCCTGGTTACCCTCCCACCAGCCCCCTGACTTCTATTGACTATACCTCTATTCTTGTTTACTATGCTTAAAGCTTTCTGGTGTATTTGCTTTTTGTTGGAGGTGTAACCTTGTATATAATTGCTTCCCATTATGGGGGCACCTGACATCTGGGGCAAGAAAAAATGATGTAATGGCATCGGCTGCATGCGTTATACCCCTGACAACTTGACGTCATGGAAGATGAGACAGCAACTGATGCATGACTCAAGACTTTATCAGGCCGACTGAGGTTCACCTGCAAGCAGATAACCCTGCAACAGTGAATAGACTCGAACATCTACATATATGTTAAGTTTACACAACTGTACTTTTCCTTCTTAGCTCCTTCTCTTGAATTTTTTTGGTTAAAGTCACTGTCCCTAACTCCCACTAGTTTGTGTGGAGATGATTTATCCATATGGGAGCCCACTTTCTCTGAATTGTAAAAGAATTCAGGTGGACTTCACTTCTTGCAGCAAAGCTTCCAACATTCAGAACTTGTAATGGCTTTGGCTGCAGGATTGAGAAGTTCACTTTGAAACTGGCAATCAACATCAATAACGGTCTGACATCAGAAGGTAATCTGTATGAGTCATGACTCTACAGCTCCTAACATGTCATAGTCCACTGCAGCACCTACATATTCAAGTATGTGCAAGACACTCTGAAGATAGTGGATGCAGGTAACCTGAGAAGGCCAAGAAGAATCTTGAGCCTGGACTTGCCCTTAGCCCTCATCCAGGCTTCCTGCATGTAGAACTCTTCCCGCCATATCTTTGGACAAGAATGACCATGAAGAATATGATGCCTGTCAGAATGAATGCAGTCCTCTGAGCTGAGTTCAGAGGGGGCTCTTGCTGCTTTACAAAGATCCCCAGGTGTTTACAGACATGGGAACACCTAAACCAGGGACTCCACCCAAGAATCTGTCATTGGGGCCCCCTTAAATTCTAGCCATCCATGCAAGGGAATGCATGAGCATCCTTCTTCTTTTAGACTTCAACCTTTGTGGCTAGCACCAGGCACAGAAGATTGTTCAGAGCGCAACATGTTATACTGATACTGATACCCAAAATGAGTGAGCTGAAGGAATCTCCTATTCAGTTCCTGATACCATTGTGTTGGAAGGTATCTGTTATATCAAAGGACACTTAATTGGTGCTTTGTGGCAGCAGGAACATGAGCCCTTGCAGAGTGTAGCCACCTGGAAGTTGGCAGATCAGATGTGTTTATTATACTTGCTATGGTCCATAGTCATGCTGAAATCTCCTACCCTATTCAGAACCAGAAAGAGGCAGTAGAACCACAGTTCTCCTTGAATACCAGTTTAGATGCGTCAGTAGAGCTGTGTAGAGGAGGCTTGGGGGGGGGGGAGGAAGAAAGCTTGACATGAAGGACTCCTTCAGAGATCAATTGATAGGGTGAGTGCATATAGTTATTTATAGCAGGCTCTTGCATAGCAAAACGTTGAGTTTTCCCAGCTCAGTATCTGAGCAGTCTGTGTCATTTTTACTCTTTCATTCATATAGACACATATACACTATCTTATCTTTGGATATTCAGGAAATTTGCATGCATTTGCTTGTTTGACCTTATGAAGCATATAAGAATATACATCTGTTGTGATATAATTCAGGGTGAGGTATCAGTCATATTCAGAAGTGTTTTTAGGTTTGTTGAGGAGGAGTAATGTGATCATTAAGCATGTTAAAACTTTGCACCGCAAACTATTGTTTTAACTCGTAGTCTGTTTTTAATTCCACACCCTTAAATGCAGTACTAAATGAGTTGAAGACCTTCCTGTGATGCTTCTCCAGTATTTTCCATTTTTCTTCTTATTTAAGGAATAAAGTTACTTAACAATACAACATTATTTTTTTATGACATATAATTTTAAATGTACAGATCATTGTGGAAGTGCAGCAGTATACTTAAAAAGGACAGAATGAAGAACTTGTGGTCTGGTTTAGTTTTTGCTTCATCTGAGTTGCATCTAGTTGTCATGCAGCACATTCCTGACATTTTTTTGGCCTTATAGATAAGGATCAACTTTTAGCTTTAATTTTTGGTAATACATTGGTCAAACAAAATGATTTTGGTTATTGTGCTGGTGAATGTTGCTCATCTTTGTTATTGTTTACTATTACTAAAGTCTGTCTGCTTCTGTTGGAATTGTATGTCTAGTTTGCTGTGACTGCTAACACAGACAGCTCTGTCGTTTCAAAAGAGGAATTCCTTTTCCTTGGCAATATAATGACAGGGCGTTAGAATGTAATAAACAGGAGTGAATGTATGTACATCCCTTTCATAGAAGGAGCAATCAGGAAGGTGCTGATTCTTTTCCTAACAAAGTAGCTGTTCACACAGGTGGGTTTAACTTGTCAGCCTTCATCTAAACATTCTTAGCTAATCAAAGCCATATCTTTTTAAGTTATGTATCTTTGAAAAGACTAACAGTTAAGCATCTTTATTGTATTTTCATTTTTCAGGAATTTGAAGATCTAGATGAAATTATTGCTCGCTATGTGCAACCAATGGCATCATTTGCAAGAGACCTTCTTAGTCACAAATATTACCAAGAGTCTTGTGCAGGAGAGAAAAAGGTAAGTTGTTGTCAAAGTGTTGATATTTCATACTTGAGTAACTTGTGATTCACAGAAGTAATCCAGGAATTATGCATTTGTTGGCATGCAACAGAACTGATTTTCTGACATTCATCGATTATCAGCATGTTTTGACAGGTTTTGTATTTAATGATTATACTATTCAAGATGTAGTTGTAGGGGTACTATTTTTTTCTGTCCTTTGTTGATTGACTGCCATTCTCCTTCATGTCCCTTGGTGCTTGCCATCTGTGGCAGGTGCTTGCCACGAATTTCCCTTTACAGTGTAACTGGATTTGTAGAAATTAGGTTTTGTGCTTCCTTCATCCACTCAGACCACACATGCTTTAAGAACTCTGCCTGGTTACTTTTGTATAGGTGATGACGCACTGTGAAATCACTGGGCTGATGTTCTTTGTGTTTCACTGTTGTAGTCATTACATTTGGGTTATCTGTTTGCAGTAGCCCTCATTCGGCCTGTTTATCAAAGTATTGGTTCCTGCGTCAGTTGCTGTCTCATCTTCCATGATGTCAGGTAGTCAGAGGTATAAAGCATGCAGCCGACGCCATTACATCAGTCTTTCTTGCCGTGTAGTGCCCAAAGCAGAAGCAGTTCGCAAGTGCAGGTCGGCCGACTCCTGAAATTTTTGTTTTCGAGTTTCAGAACCGAAGTTTTCAACTAAGCTAAGTACCTCGTTGGGGAACCTTTTTCTTGCTCTAAACTGATGTCAGTAAAAGTTAACAATTGTATTTCTTGTGGAAAGCAAGTACCTCATAAAGATTTTCATTCGTACTGCATTCTTTGCTTAGGCCCAGACCACGACATACCTCGCTGTCGGTTTTGTGCCTTATTCAAACCTCGAACTATTCGTCGTCTGTTCATTTATGCTTCTAAATATTTTGGTACTCAGTTCAATTATCCAGAAATAGCTTCGGTAAGCCACCCGACTACCGACATTCCGAAAAAATGCAAAGTTAAAGACAGAGACAGACCGCATAGGTCCAAAGCTGCCGACAACACTTCTCCTAAGCTAGTCGCCAGTTCGCCGGTACTCAATGAAGTGCTTTCGCAGCCCCTGATGCCCGCTACTTCAGATTCCCAGGCCTCTACTGAGACCCATTGGGAGTCTGGTATGCTTCGAGATGCTTCTTCGACTGTGGAACCTACGGATGTCTCTACCTTGGATGGGTCCGGAGCCGCTGTGCAGGCACCGGCTCCTGAGGGTGTATTCAAGCCTACTGACTTGCATATTAAACCAACGCCATCTTCTTCTTCAAGGCCTAAAACTCGATTCATGCCTAGAAAACTGACGCCCAGACTGCATGGTCAGGCCCCCTATGCCTAAAAAAACAAATGATGTTATGTGATCCTATCTCGCCTACATTCTGACTGATGGGCTCGGAGCCGATCCCTCGGCTCCAACTCGGCACGCTTATGCTATAGAGCGAGGCCTCTAATTGGCTGAGCTATCTTTATCCCAGGATGCACCACCACTAATCCCCCAGATCTCATTTGCCGCTTACAGAGCTTGGACGTGGTCTCAACATTGGCTGGGCTAAGTACTATATTAATAGTCTCTTTTCCTGTCAGTAGTTCTCTCTTTTCAACCCAAAAGCTGTTTTAACGGCTATTTTTTGTGTACGAGTGTATCTCTTGCTGTTTTATTAAATTTTGCTTTATTTTTCCTGTCAGAGAAGGTTCCGTTTCAGTTAGAGGGGCCTTCCCCTGTACTAACTACTTTAGTGGTTGTGTGTGGTTCAAGTACCCGTTTGAGTTAGAGGGTCTTGACCCTCCTTGTTTTCTCCCTTTCTTTCTCTGTGTTTAAAAAAAAAAAAAAAAAAAAAAAAAAAAAGTTTCTTTCAGTTTATAATATTCTGAGTACAGGCATACTTATTTGTACCTGTGTCCTAAACTGTTTAAAGTTTACTGTTGTGTTCTGTTTTTTCTGCATAACTATGTCTAAGGAACATAAACCCTCCGGGTTTAAAAAGTGCACGAGGTGTTGGTTTAAAATGTCCATAACGGACGACCACTCCTCGTGCGTCTATTGTCTTGGCGCCAAACATCTCCAGGAATCCTGCAGTGTATGCCATGCGTTTTCCTCCCGAGTCCTCCAGGAGAGGAAAAACAAATTAATCCTCAAAGGATTAATCAAGCCTTCTTTCGAGGAGGCTCTATCTTCCTCTCCGTCTCCTTCTAAGAAGAGGAAAGCGCCGGCTCCGACCATTCAGTCGGAACCGACGGCTTAAAAAGGTAAGCAGACTTCTCCATCGGCTCCACGGACTTCGGAGCCGAGGTCGGAACGGTCTGCCTCGATGCCTCCTACCTCGACCCCTCTGGTTTCGGAGCCGAGGTCTGGAGCATCGAGAGGCGGGTCACCCTCATCGGCTCCACTGATACTGGAGCCGATAAGGGTCATTGGCTCAGACACTTCCCCCTCGGAGCCGAAGTCCTTATCGGCGCCGAGGGAAATTTCCTTGAAGGTTTCCTCGGAGCCGATAATTGTGGAGTCCTTTCGGAGCCGGTCCCCGAGCCCTTTGGAGCCGATGGAGAAATCGGTTCGGGCCCGATCGGTATCCTCGAGATCTTCCAGGATGTCTGATTCGGACATCGACAGGGTACTCCTTCGACTTTTCCAGTCTCCGGTGTTCCAAAAGATGGTTTCGGCTCCAGCCCATTTGGCTTCGGAGCCGATGGTCCACTCCCTTACAGTACTTCCTCCTCCAACAGCTTCGGCACCGTTGGAGCAGGTGTTGGTGGAACCAGTGGAGGTGTTAGGGTCAGGCCCGACCCTTGCTCCGACTCCGGCTCCTGGGTCGGAGTTCAGTGCACGGACTTCTTCCTTCGGCCCTGGGGGGGAGGCTTCGGGATTGATACCTTCAGTCCCAAGTCTCCCTCTTGGTGCGTCGGCGGCGGGAGTACCGTCCACTGTCATGGCCACAGAGGGGGGACCTTCCCAGGATTCTGGTGGTCCCGCCTTCAGGGCTATGAGGAGTGCTCTAGCCAAATCTTCATTGGCTACCTCCACAGTTTCCCCAGCTCCTTCCCTACATTTGGAGACTGGGTCATTGGCAGTTCCCCTGTCAGCAGACAGCGGAGCCCCGGGGCCTCAGGTTACCCCCGCGGGGGTTTCTCCCCCTCCTGGAGGTCCTTCTGAAGCCTCTTCGGAAGAACCTTCCAGGAAGAAAACGTGCAAGAGGAAGCACGTTGACTCCCCTGACGAGTCTTTGACATCTGACACCGATCTCGATGATGCAGAGGGGTCCCCCAAGTCATCCTCGGATGATGTCTCCTTTGCAGACATCCTAGAAGCCCTAAAACAACGAGGCGGCTGGCAGTCCAAACCTCCCTCTGCTGATGAGTCGGTGTTCCTGAAGGCCTTCGGGGCTCAGCCCTCCGCCTCCTGGGTGTCTCCGCCCTTCGACGAGCTCTTGGATTTGATCTATCGAAGGGCGTGGGAACACCTGGACTCTGTGGAACCGGTGCCCGCTCGTCCAAACAAATTTCTTTCAGCACCCCCAGATAGAGAGTTCCTCACGAAAGGTGTGGCTGTGGATGCTATGGTGGTGGCATCTGCTACACAGCAGGATGTAGCAGAGGCTTCTACGTCCGTCCATCCTCCTAATAAGGAGTCTAGGAGCATGGATGAGTCAGTGTTCCTGAAGGCCTTCGGGGCTCAGCCCTCCGCCTCCTGGGTGTCTCCGCCCTTCGACGAGCTCTTGGATTTGATCTATCGAAGGGCGTGGGAACACCTGGACTCTGTGGAACCGGTGCCCGCTCGTCCAAACAAATTTCTTTCAGCACCCCCAGATAGAGAGTTCCTCACGAAAGGTGTGGCTGTGGATGCTATGGTGGTGGCATCTGCTACACAGCAGGATGTAGCAGAGGCTTCTACGTCCGTCCATCCTCCTAATAAGGAGTCTAGGAGCATGGATCGGTACGGCAAGCGCACCCTAAGTTCAGCGGCCGTTACCTTGAGGTCTCTGAACTACCTTACGCACTTTACGAGATTCCAGAGGGATCTGATTAAGGAGCTGTCCGATACCCTCTTAGGTAACCTGCCTGAGGAGCTGGCCCAGACGGTTGGATCTCAGCTGGCTACAATGTCATCCATTTCGAACTCGTCCATGAGGCTCATCTCGTATGCGGCCGAAGGGGCGAGTAGAGCGGCGGGTACAGGCATTGCTCTACGGAGACAAGCCTGGCTCCGCCTGTGTCATTTCGCGGAGGCCTTCAAGTCTTCATTCGACGCCTTTGATGGGTCCTCCCTGTTTGGGCCCAAGGTGAAAGACACACTTACCCACTGTGAACAGGAGGGTAAGACTCTGACTGCCGTAGGGGCACAATTTTCCACTCCCTTTCGGCCTTATCCCAAGGCTAAAAGAGGAGGGAAGATGTGGTTCCGGAGATCGCAGAAGTCTTACACCTCTCAGCAGGAAGGTTCCCCCTCCAGAGGCAGAGGAGGGGGACATTCATCAGGAAGACGCCGTCCCAGAGGCGGCAGAGGCCCCCGCAACACTGGAGACCGCGAGTCCTTTCGTGGCTCTTCAACCTTTCATAGTCCCTGAGGGATTGCCCGACTGTGCTGATCCGGAGCCAGTCGGAGGTCATTTTTCGAAGCACCTAAAGGCCTGGGAAGGGATCACTCAGGACCGATGGGTGCTTCGAATTATCGCCGGAGGTTACTCCATCCCATTCTGTTGTCCCCCCCCCCCCCCTCAGTCCAAAAGAATCCCGGACCCGCCACCCAGTCAGCGGGATACCGCAGCCATAGAAATTTCAAAACTGCTGCAAAAAGGAGCCATCCAACCGGTCCCCGCAGACCAGATCGGATTAGGGACTTACTCAAGATTCTTTTTAGTGCCAAAAAAGACCGGGGACTTGAGGCCCATTTTGGACCTAAGCAACCTAAACCGTTCAGTCAAGAAATCCAAGTTCCGAATGGTCACTTTACAAACCATTCTCCCATTGTTGGAGAAAGGTGTTTGGATGTGCTCCATAGACCTCAAGGACGCGTATTACCATATCAAAATACATCAAACGTCCAGGAGACACTTGCGCTTCAGCCTAGGAAGCAGTCATTTTCAGTTCCGTGCGCTGCCCTTTGGTCTCACCACAGCCCCCAGGGTGTTCACCAAATGCTTGGCAGTAGTGACTACTCACTTGAGGAGTCTAGGATTCCAGGTGTTTCCGTACCTAGACGACTGGCTTCTAACTGCCACCTCCAAGCATCTACTTCTCACGGAGCCTGCAAGCCACAACATCACTGGGCAATTCCTCGAATCACCTTCAATTGGCCAAAGTCTGTGTTACGGCCATCTCAAAGAATAAGATTCATAGGGGCAGAGATAGATTCAAACCAGATGCGGGTCTATCTACCTGCAGACAGAATTCAAATCATACAAGATCAGGTTCGAGCCTTACTCCCCAGGTCCAAAGCCCCAGCCAGAATGGTCATGCAACTTCTGGGATCGATGTCTGCCACAGTTCTGCTAGTTCCCTTGGCAAGGTTACACATGAGAATCCTCCAATGGCTTCTTTCAACTCAGTGGTCCTTTCAGGAACTCCCTCTCATTCATCTAATATGGATCACAGAATCTTGCAGACGGGACCTTCGCTGGTGGCTAGTGTCCTCCAATTTGGATCAGGGACGACCCTTTGTTCTTCCTCCTCCGGCGGCCACTTTGACCACGGACGCCTCCCAGACGGAGTGGGGGGGGCATTCCCTGGGCAGGTCAGTCCAGGGCAAATGGCATCCGGAAGAGACCTCTCTCCACATCAACATCCTAGAAATGAGGGCAGTACTCCTGTCCCTTCAAGCCCTTCACTGTTACCTCCCTCAGGGCGTAATTGCTGTTCACTCGGACAACATGTCAGTTGTCTGGTACCTGAACAAGCAGGGAGGGACCAGATCCTATCCTCTTTGCAGAGAAGCGATGAGGGTCTGGGAATGGGCAATCTCAACCAAACGCTTTCTAGTGGCTACTCACATACCGGGCAAATCCAATGTCATAGCCGACAGGTTGAGCAGAACCATCCTCTCTCCTCACGAATGGTCTCTGAACATGACTATTACAAGACAGATTTTCAGCGAATGGGGGGTTCCGTGCTGCGACCTCTTCGCGACTCCTCTGAATGCGAAGTGCAAAGATTTTTTCTCCCTAACCCCGGCTCCGGGGAAGAGCCCTATGGACGCGTTAGTCCATCCTTGGCCCACCGGCCTGCTTTATGCCTTCCCTCCAGTTCCTCTCCTACCCAAGGTAATTCAGAAGGCTTCTCTCTTACGGAGCAAGATGATCTTAATTGCTCCTTACTGACCTCGTCAAGTCTGGTTTCCCTATCTTCGGAAACATGCTCTGGAAGGTCCATGGTTCCTGGACCAGGTCCCAGACCTACTGATTCATCAGTCGGGACTACTACACCAGTCCCTACACACATTAAGATTGACGGCCTGGCTCCTCCTCTTCCAACCATAGTCAGGAGACATGCACTAGACCCAGATGTAGTGCACATATTGTCTTCAGCCCACAAGTCTGCTACGAAGAAACTTTATTCTAGCAAATGGAAAAGATTTGCTATATGGGCTCAACTCCGGGGCCTGGACCCCATTTCAACCCCCGTAGCAGAAGTACTCAAGTTCCTAACCTCTCTTTTCAACCAAGGCTCTTCTGTTTCTACCATCAAAGTACAATTGGCAGCGATTTCTAATTTTCATGAATCCATAGACCCACCCTTAATGAGCAACAGGTTGTGTAAGACCTTCTTGAAAGGTGCTGCTCTATTAAGACCTCCGGTTTCTCATCCTGCACCTCCATGAAATCTCGATATAGTATTACGTGCCTTGACTTCTTCCCCCTTTGAACCGGCAGCTACCTGTGATTTAAAGTTTCTATCATGGAAGACAGCTTTTCTAGTGGCAATTACTTCAGCCAGAAGGGTTTCAGAACTTCAAGCTTTGTCAGTGAAACCTCCATACTTGGTTTTTCATACAGACAGAGTGTCCCTCAGACCAAATCCTTCTTTTGTTCCTAAAGTCTGTTCTACTTTATGCTTGCAACAGTCATTAGAGCTCCCAGTTTTTTTCCCGAAATACTCCAATAAAGCGGAATTTATTTTCCACACACTAGATGTCCACAGGCAGTTACGTTTTTATTTGGATAGGACCAAACAATCAAGGAAGACAGATCAGTTGTTTGTGTCCTTTGCAGAAAACAAATCACAAAGGTCACTATTGCCAAATGGATCAGAGATTGTATTACTCAAGCTTATGTTTATTCTAACAAGGAGCTTTCCACCTCTGTCAAGGCTCATTCTACAAGGGCTATGGCTACTTCGGTAGCATTTCATTATAAGCTTGCTATTAGTGACATTTGTGCTGCGGCTACATGGTCTTCCCCGCATACCTTCATTTCTCACTACAAATTAGATGTGGCATCTAGAGGACGAGCTTCATTTGGTTCCACAGTGCTCAGGAGTGTTTTCCAACAATGAAGTGCTTTCGCAGCCCCTGATGCCCGCTACTTCAGATTCCCAGGCCTCTACTGAGACCCATTGGGAGTCTGGTATGCTTCGAGATGCTTCTTCGACTGTGGAACCTACGGATGTCTCTACCTTGGATGGGTCCGGAGCCGCTGTGCAGGCACCGGCTCCTGAGGGTGTATTCAAGCCTACTGACTTGCATATTAAACCAACGCCATCTTCTTCTTCAAGGCCTAAAACTCGATTCATGCCTAGAAAACTGACGCCCAGACTGCATGGTCAGGCCCCCTATGCCTAAAAAAACAAATGTTAAGAATGGCTGAAGACCTTATTACTCTAATCAGGGGAAGCCACCCTTCCCCCTGTAAGAGACCTAGGACTGATTTTCCTTCTGATTCTTCTGATCAGGACTCTGAAATTTCTCTTTCCACTGATGACCAGGATTTACCCTTCTCTACCTATGAGTATTCTGATGCAGAGGACTCCATTCCCTCTGCTTCCCCTCCAGAGGATTTCTCTTTTGGTGAAACCTTGCATACTCTTAGGGAGCATTTTCACTGGGAAAGCCAGGATTACTCTGAATCCAAACAGAGGCTTTGGGATTTCTTACTTCTTCCCCAACACAGGCCTTTAGCTATACCTTTATATAGCCTTTAGAAGCCTTCTCGGAATCTAGCCTGGCCCCTGACTATTTACCTCTTGCTCCCAGAAATCCTGATAGGTATTACAGGGTTCCTGACTCTCACAAGTTCCTTTTTAAAAATCCTACTGCAGATCCTGAAACCATTTCACAGGGACCCAAGGGCATTAAGGCTACTACTGCCAAAAATCCTTCCCCCTCTGGTAGAGATTCCAGGGCGCTGGATAGATGGGGTAAGAAAGTATACACTTCTGCAACCTTGGCCATTAGGGCCTTAAACTGCAAGTTTCATATGTGAAAGTATCAGCCGCATATTATTGGATTGCTTAAACAGAAATTGATGATTCCTGCTGAAAATAAAGATTTACAGGATTTAATGCATTTTGCTGAACAAGTTGGAAAACATACTTTGCAATGTGGTTTTGATTCATTAGAGGCATCTTGTAGGGCTACTGTCACTGGGTCTGTACTTAGAAGGCATGCTTGGCTTAAGAAGCAATCTTTGCCGGATCATGTTAAGGCTAAATTGCTGGATGCTCTCTTAAACCAAGACCCGCCTGTTTGGCAACAAAGCAGAAGTAGTACTTAAAAAGATGGAGGAAAAAGCTAAATCTTTGCAAACTGTTAAAGATTTTCTGCAAGTACAGCCTCCCAGATTTAGCAGGCATTGGCCCTCTAAGAACTGGTCCTTTCCTGCCTCTTCCAGGCCTTCTCAGTCCAAACCCAGAACCAGCAGAACACCCAGGCTGCAGTCTCAAGGAACTCACAGGACTAAGCAGTGGGGGGGCTCCCACTTTCAAAGCAGGAAGTAGTAAGACTCCCCCCTAGGGTAAACAGTCTCAATGACTTAACTTTAAACCTTCCAAGCCCTGCTCAACTGACTGTTCCTTAACGGGGCAAGATTGCCCTGCAGGCAAAAAAGTGGGAACTCATTACCCAGGACAAATGGGTTTTAAATATAGTTTCCCAAGGATACAGATTCCACTTCCACTCCTTACCAACCCCAAACAGTTGGCCAAATCTACCTCCAAATCAGTGTGCAGAGGCTCAAAAGCAAGTTGTCTTTCTTTTAAGCATCAGGGCTATTTATCCTGTCCCAGAAGAATAATGGGGGCAAGGTTTCTACTCAAGACTTTTTTCTGGTACCCAGAAAAGACACTTCCTGGCGTCCTATCCTGGACCTGTCTGTCCTAAACACATTTTTGGTAATCCCAAAATTCAAGATGTTAACTCTTCAACTGCTTCCTATGCTAGGCAAAGATGCCTGGTTGGCAATACTGGACTTAAAGGAAGCCTACCTGCACATCCCAAATCCCAGTAAAGGAATCTTGCAGAAGATACCTATGCATCAAAGCAGGCTACATGCACTGTCAGTTCTCTGCACTTCCCTTTGGCTTATCTACTGTGCCCAGGGTATTCACAAAGTGCCTAGCTCCAGTCATTGCCTTTTGCAGGCAAAGAAATATTCAAATATACCCATACCTGGAAGATTGTCTAATTCAGGCAGAAAGCCAGGACATACTATTGAATCATTTGGCTTTTGTAAAGAAATTGCTAACTTCTCCAGGGCACGCCATAAACGAAAAGAAATCCCATCTTGTACTCTGCCAGCAAATTGTGTTTCTTGGGAGCTAGCTTGAATACAACTTCCCAGATGGCCTACCTCACACCAGAGAAACAAGTTCATTTGACAGCCTACTTCAAACTACTGGCCACAAAGACCCAGCTATCTGCAAGGAAAATACTGCAAGCCCTGGGGTTCATGGCCACCTGCATTCTGCTAATTCCATATGCAAGACTGCATTTGAGGAAACTACAGTGGTATCTAAAAAGCCTATGGTGCAACATTCTCAGGATCTATAATCAGTGATTCCTATCATACCTTTTCTACAGATAGAGTTCCTTTGGTGGGCAGAGGCCTGTCACCAAAACAAGTGACTGCCATTCACTCTACCCCCTGCCACCCAAACCCCAACAACAGATGCATCATACTATGCATGGGGGGCTCACTTGGCAGGGAAGTGCCTTCAGGGCAAATGGAAACCAAGTCAAATGCACCTGCATATCAGTCAAAAAGTAATGTTAGCTGTACATAATGCTCTGACAGCCTCCAAGAACCACATTATTCCAGGACAGTTATTGGTAAAGACAGACAAACACCACTGTTATGTGGTACATAAACAAGCAGGGAGGAACCCACTCATACTCTCTCTGCAGACTAGCCATGGCTCTGTGGAACACAGCCTTGAGCTACCAAGTGCACCTACAGGCTCAGTTCCTGCCAGGAAAGCTAAATACACTGGCAGATGACCTAAGCAGAAATCTCATGGACCCACACAAATGGAAACTGGAACTAAAGATATTCAACATGTTGGGAAACAAATGGGGAGCCCAGAGATAGACCTGTTTGCCTTCCCCCAGAACTACCAGTTGGACAAATTCTGCACAAGAACTTCCCACAAACAAACAAACATGGAAAGTGGATGCCCTGTCCTTCACCTGGAAAAACCTGTCAGTTTATGCCTTTCCCCTTCTGCCTGTCCTCTCCAAGGTACTACTAAAATCAAACTGAACAAACCAAGGACAATACTGATTGCACCAGACTGGCAATGCCAACACTGGAACCCCCTCTAGCGCAGTGTGTCACTGCTGACACAATGGCACCTTCCTCAGACCCCTACCCTGCTGTCCCAGCAGGAGGGCCAGATACTGCACCCACAGCTTCAAACCTTGAACCTGGCAGCCTGGCTAATTACCTGATCTCTCCATTACCATCCCTCAGTAAACAAGTGATGGATGTCATTCTGGAGGCAAGGAGGCCTATTACTAGAAAATCCTATGCTGAAAAATGGAAAAGATTCTGTTCCTGGAGCCAAACTCGGGGGCTGGGCACAGCAGCACCCAATTTACCTCAGATTCTTCAATAGTTAACTGAGGTGCTTCACAAGAGCCTTTTCCTCCATTAAAATTCATGCCTCAGCCATTTCAGCTCATTACAATACAGAAACACCCCTTTTCTGTCATCCACTGTTGAAGTAGTTCCTCAGAGGGGCCAAAAACTTAAGACCACCCAGGAGAGCCCCTACTGCAGCCCAAGACTTCAACTTCTTATTGGAAAAACTCACTGTACCTCCCTTTGAGCCAGCTGCAAATGCTGAGTTGAAATTCCTTTCTTGGAAAACAGCCTTCCTTCTAGCCATCACTTCAGCAAGAAGAGTGTCTGAATTACAGAATTACAGGCCCTCATGACAGTGGAGCCTTTCATCATCGTTCATGCTGACAGGGTGTCCCTCAGGACCAATCCCTCCTTCATGCCCAAGGTGGTATTCAGTGTGGCCCTTAATCAGTCCATTCATTTGCCTACCTTCTTTTCTAATCCACAGAACAAGGGGGATTGTATACTGCACTCATTGGACGTGCACAGACAACTTAGATTTTACCTGACAGGACTAAACCTCTCATGAAATCTGAACAGCTGCTGGTTGCATTTGCAGCGGGGGCAGAGGGGAAGGCCATTGCAAAGCAAACCATTTCTAAGTGGATAGTCCACTGCATTAATTTCTGCTATAACCACCATAGAAAACCTACCCCACAGGGGATTAGACCACATTCAACCAGGGCTGCATCTACCTCAACAGCCTTTCTCAGAGGTGTCCCTACCACGGACATCCTAGAAGCTGCTACCTGGAGTCTGTACATAACTTCACCAAGCATTACCACTTGCCAATTTTTTCTAAATTCAGAGCTGGTTTTACCACTGCAGTCTTGCAGGGCCTTATAGCTGGTCCTAATGCTATCTAATTTCCTTCTTCCATCCTTAGCTTTGGGAATCTATCCAAATGTGATGACTGCAACAGTGAAACACTAAGAACATAGTACAGTTGTGTACACTTACCATAAATGTAGATGTTGGGAGTGTATTCACTGTTGCAGTCCTGGTTGCCCTCCCTCCAGCCCCCTGACTTCTATTGACTATACTTCTATTCTTGTTTACTATGCTTAAAGCTTTTTGGTGTATTTGCTTTTTTGTTGGAGGTGTAACCTTGTATATAATTGCTTCCCATTGTGGGGGCACCTGACATCTGGGGCAAGAAAAACTGATGTAATGGTGTCTGCTGCATGCTTTATACCCCTGACTACCTGACATCATGGAAGATGAGACAGCAACCGACGCAGGACCCAAGACTTTGATAATAAGGCAGACTGAAGGCTACTGCAAGCAGATAACACAAATGTGATAACTGAAACAGTGAATACACTTGAACATTTACATTTATGGTAAGTGTACACAACTGTACTTTTTGCATGCAGTCTGATTTACTGGAGTTACATACTGTATTGTAAATGCAGTAGCTGTCTGGAAATGTTGCCTTGTAGGTAATCCTTTGCTTTTGAGAGCTGTTGTAGTCCCCAGGCTCCCTTTTATGAAAGAGAATTGTTTCATAACTCTAGAACTGTTATCCATTGATACCCTTGGAGCCCTACATGTTCTGTTCACAGACTCAAATCTTCTTTGTTTGGCAGTGGATAGGACCATTACATCATGTGGTCTTTTGAGATAAATTTTAATGTTTATTCATTGTATTGATGCTGTAGATGTTTTGCTGATGTTAGTAGTGACATACCACACTGGGATGCTTATTCAGATATGTGAGAGTAATCTTTAGCCGAGTCATACCCTTTAAGCACAGCTGCCCATTATTAAGTTTCACGCATTTGTGTTGAGAAGTGGAAAAGATACCGGTGTCAAAAATATTCTTAACAGTGGAAATGCCACTGTTTTATGTTCCCAGTTCTGGTGATCCAGCTTCAGGTATGAGCAATGATTTGGGAGTCATTCAGACGTGATGCAGGCAGGGCACAGCATACTACTACTACTGGAAAGGAGAGTCTGTGCTATAAAAACACAAGTTTGCAGCGTAGAAAAAAAAGAATGGTGCATTTAGAGCAAAATCAGCAGTACAAGTTCCACAAACAACTTTCACCAGAAGTTTGTCATTTTAAAAATAGAATTGCCACCCTGATGAAGATAGATGTATCTGATACTATAGGTTCACTGCCATTCCATCCATAGTGCAGCATTTGGGAGGAATGAGGCAAGTATATATTTGAAGAACACCAGTATGGGTCAGTAAAGGGTTTGAAGCTGAATTCTTAACTATAACCCTGAAATAATTTCTTCAAGAGGTGACTTTAAAAAAGTAAATAATTAGCCAGCCCCACATTAGTGCTTTCATTTTTAAATAACTAGATCACTGCGTTGACAGCCTTTAAGCCAGCAAAGGCTACAGTAGTCGTGTGAACTTCATCCACTGTGCCAAGAACAGTACGTGATAGTCAAGTGTGGTGTTTTTGTTATAATCAGCAGCAAATTTATGCTAAGCCCGTAAGAGCAAAATATACCTAATATGATTCTCTGGCTGGTTTACTACAAATCCTGTTCACTTTTTTGATGGCAGGTCACTGAGTTGGTAAAATTTAGATCCCCACTCTTGACAAAAGCTCTGTCCCTTATGATTTTCCATATGCTTGGTAAATATAGCTGCATTGCTCATGGATATATTAAGGTGCACAGAAGGTGTTTCAGTGCAAAAAGCTGCCTCATTCAGGAATTGTTGTTGATGCCCTCACACACATCTCACCACTCTCCAGAATCCTGGATAGAAATTTTTTTGTACAAGGAGCTGTTTCATGTTCAGAATTCTACACCTTTCTTTGCTTATTTGCTTTGGAGTAGTTAAAAATGTAAACAAGGACTTGGCTGTGATTGCCTGAAAGGGTAAGTTATGTAATTCCTTCCAGAATACTAAATTTTCAAGAGCATCTTATTAGGCCTTCATTCCCCAGAAATTTTCTAGGACAAGTGAGGTGTCTAGTTTTTGCTTGTGAGACCATGGCTTTGTCTGCAGAAAAGAACTGAAGGGGATAGATATGTAGTCAGCGCCTACATGTTCTGACCCAAACATGCCACATATCACCTTGGTGCCATTTTCAGAGCTATTTTTCCCTATGCCATCCTATAGAGCTTGGTCTCCCTTTCATAGACTGCTTTCCAACCACCCCATTAAGTTAGCTTTGGGAGTCCTCCCCTAATTTAGTTCTGCAATATTAATTACAAAGAACGTAGTATAGCTTTGTTGGAAATTTGCCATCATTGTAAATGTTCGAATAGATCAAAGTTGTGGCACCATTTCCTCCCTTGTATTACCCCTTCTATCTCTGTGCTCCTGGGCTTGGGGTGGGTACCTTACCAATCCCCTCCTTCCTCTTACTTCTGTCTTTACCTAGTTTCTGTCAAAGTGGTCAGTGGCATAGGTCATCCTTCTCTTAGGGGAACATCTGCACTTCAGTCCCTGTAGTTGGAAAGATGTGAAGATGAATTCAAACTCCAATAAACAGTGGAATCCTGCACCAAAATCACTCCGCCAATGAAGCACAAAGTATATCCAATAAAAATGGCAAGAGACTCCACGACAAAAGCAAGAGAGGCAAGACTTACTTGATCAGAATTTATTAAAATGCATACACAATAATCGCTTTCAGGCAAACATGCCCTTCATCAAACAAAGTAAAAAATTTAACATCACTATATTTAAACATCATAGCAACCAATCAAAAGCTAATATTTTACCCTCCTTTTTCTTAAAATAGGCTTTAAAGGTACAGCTGTATTTAGACCAGGGCTTCTATCCGCACCTATCTAATTATCCATTTCGTTTCTAAACATTCAGTTTCATTAGATAAATCACCCCCCCACATTATTGTGTACATTCTGCAAAACCATGAGCTTAAAAAAATGATCAGCATGTTCATCTACATATTGCTGCCAAAGCATTACGTACATCATGATGACGGATGTCAAACATATGTCCAAAAATTCTTTCTTTTAACATACAATTTGTCTTACCGACATAGTATGAGGTACAAAGTTGGCAAATGCCAAATAAGCTACATTTCTAGTTCTACAGTTAACAAATCCCTTTAATGAATACTCCCTTTGTGTCCTAGGATGTATAAATAAATTAAAGGAATTAATGTGGGCACATGCCCTGCAATTTTGACATGGGAAAGTTCCCTGCCACCCAGTTCTCATGATATTACTGGAGACTATTCTGGGCTCATTTCAAAGCATGTCTTTTAAATTCTTGTTCCTTCTAAAGGTAAACCGGGGTCTTTCACCTACAATATCTGCTGTCCTTTGATCTGTATGCAACACCCTCAAATTACGTCTAATGATGTCACATACCCCCCCCCCCACATCACTGCTATAAGTAAGCAAGAACTGTCCCTGATTGGATCTCTATGTATCTTGCTTAATTACCCTTTCTTGGATACTCCTGTGGTACCAGGGTTTAGCTACCCCATTCTGCTTAGTTTTTACATCTCTTATGTTCAAATCAATTTGTTGTCTTTTGTATCCCCTGTCCACAAGTTTCTCTACTAGGACACTTGCCTCCAACTCAGATCACTCAGTGTTAGTGCACAGTCAGGAGATTCTATTAACCTGACCTTTCACAATGTTAGTGAATATTTGTCTCGGATGCATACGATCAAAGGATAGTAAGCTATTTCTCCAGCAATCCTTTCTAAAAAGCATAGTTTCAGTCTCTCCTATTTCATTCTTCCGTAGACGTACATCCAAAAAAATCTATCTCAGATGACGAAGAGCTTATAGTAAATCTAAAGAACTCAGTGGTGCTCTCTAGAAAACTCACGAAAGAGCACAAATCCTTTTTCGTGCCCTTCCAAAAAAAAAACATGTCATCGACAAAACAGGCATAATGTCCTAACATGTTGGTCCAGGGATGTGTCTGTCAAAACAACACCTCATCCTCCCAGTAAGCTAAAACCAGGTTGGCATAGGAATTGACACAGGGTGCCCCCATAGCTACACCCTGTGCCTACCTATAACAAACACCTTTACACATAAAGCTGTTGTAGTCAAGTACCAAACCTAGCAGTTTGCAAACCCTTTCATTGCTGACTTCATCTAATTTTAATTTTTGAGCCAAAACATGCTCTATGGCCTTAAGCCCATATTCATTACTGATGACAGTAAATAAGTTCCTCACATCCAAAGTGACAAACATGTAGTCAACATTGTCGAAATCATGCATACTATTAGATAGAATGGTCAAAAAATGTACTGTATCTCTCAAAATCCTGGGATACAATTCAACCACAGGTCTTAAAGCACACTCAACCCAAATTGAAATATTCTCAGTGGCCCAACCCCTCCCTGAGACTGTGGGCCTCATGGGTGAGTTGGAGCCATCTTTGTGTAACTTAGGTAGATCCTTAAACTCAGGAATCCCGTGGATGTTCAGTGAGAATAAATTCATACAAAGATTGTGTCAGTAATCCACTCTTTTTCATGTTGGATAAGATGGTCTTAATCCTATCCTTTAAGGAAAAAAATCATCAAAGGAGAAAGTGGTACAAAAGTGATAGTATCTTGTAACAATAAAAAGAGTTTATCACAATAATCTTGTTTATTTAATATAACAATTGCTCCTCCTTTGTCCGCTGACTGTATCACTATCCTATCATCTTGATGTAACTGTTCTAGGGCTATTTGTTGCTCATGTGTTAAATTTCGATATCTATGCCTACTACTATTTTGTACGTACTGCTCTATCTCATTCTGACACAGTTTTACAAATGTAGTGACAGTGGGGTTAGTGTTATTTGCTCCTCCATTACTTGTAGTGTTATAAAACATGTTCTTAAGTAAAACATTCCTAGCAAAGCACATCACATCCACTATAACCTGACTGTAGTCAGGTAATGCATCAGGAACAAAAGTCAAACCCTTGTTTAAAATAGCGCGTTGCAAATCTGAAACTTCAACGCTAGATAAATTATAAACAATGTTACCAGATGTACCCTCAGTCACTGTGAGACCCTGCATCTCTTTTGTTCATGTTGCATTGAGAAACTCCGTTTCAGTGGATTTTTCTTCTTCACTGGAGCAGGCAGCATTGGAAAAGTTGTACTTTGAAAACCCAGAGCTGTCTTTGGTCTGGCTCCTGAAGATACAGGGAGATTTTCCAGGTTAATGGATACATTGTTCCCTTGCGTCAATTCTTGTGGCGCAAAGAAATCATTTAGTTTAAAAGAGGATGGATCCCTGCGTTCTAGTTGTTCCTTCGTCACACTGGAAACAGCAATTGCTCCTGGTGTCCTCTCTAAAAGACTCTTGGAAGCTACAGGTTGCTGTTCATGTTGCTGATTAGAGGTGGGTTCCCTTCTATTATTAGCAGCATTCAGCCTCCAAGAATTGTTTACATTCTCACGTGGCCAAACAAAAATGTGACCGGCAGAAAAATCATTGAAGTCACGCACCAACTTCTTAACTTTGGTGCGTTGTAATTTGGCATCATAAGGTGAAGCTGTAAGCAAAAAAATCATTAATGCTGTCCTGTTGATACTCCTCTTTGAATCGTAGTTCTGTATCTCTTCTCAAAGACTCAACACTACTTATAACCCGATTCTCCTCCGGAGTAAAAAAATCAATGAGTAGCTTCATGTAAGGTGTACTGGTTTGCAGATTTATCTCCTGCCACCGTGCTAATAGTTCAGGATAAATGTCGCCTTGTGTCGGCATACATATAACTCGTAACCCCCTGGGTACTATATTGTGCTTAATACAGGCTTCCAGGTGGAATCTTTGCCACTGTAGGTGTTTTAAACGCATTGTATTATTCTGCAGTTTGTTTAGTAGTTCATAAACATCAGTCTCACCTCTGTTGTCATAGATTGCCTCCGTAGTTGTTAAAGCTAAGCTTCTAATGTCCAGACCTAGGAGAGGATTAACTAATGTCCATGACATGCCTCTAGTATTACTGTTCATAGTTGATACCAGTGGTGGTGTTGGACGGTAGTCTAATTCTGTCTGCTCTCCTCTTTGCTCAGCCATGTGCACAGGACAGCACAAAACAGAAATGAATTAAAACTCAAAAAAACAGTGGAATCCTGCACCAGAGTCACTCCGCCAATGAAGCACAAAGTATATCCAATAAAAATGGCAAGAGACTCCATGACAAAAGCAAAAGAGGCAATACTTACTTGATCAGAATTTATTAAAATGCGTACACAGTAAGCGCTTTCAGGCAAACATGCCCTTCATCAGACAAAGTAAAAAAGTTAAAACCACTTTATTTAAACATCATAGCAACTAATCAAAAGTTAATATTTTACCCTCCTTTTTCTTAAAATAGGCTTTAAAGGTACAGCTGTATTTAGACCAGGGCTTCTATCCGCACCTAGTCTAATTATCCATTTTGTTTCTAAACATTCAGTTTCATTAGATAAATCACCCCCCTCCCATTATTGTGTACATTCTGCAAAACCATGAACTTAAAAAAATGATCAGCATGTTCATCTACATATTGTGCCAAAGCATTACGTACATCATGATGCCGGATGTCAAACATATGTCCAAAAATTCTTTCTTTTAACATACAATTTGTCTTACCGACATAGTATGAGGTACAAAGTTAGCACATAGCCAAATAAACTACATTTCTAGTTCTACAGTTAGCAAATCCCTTTAATGAATACTCCCGTTGTGTCCTAGGATGTATAAATAAATTAGAGGAATTAATGTGGGCACATGCCCTGCAATTTTGACATGGGAAAGTTCCCTGCTGCCCAGTTCTCATGATATTACTAGAGACTATTCTGGGCTCATGACAGGGCATGTCTTTTAAATTCTTGTTCCTTCTAAAGGTAAACTGGGGTCTTTCACCTACAATATCTGCTATCCTTTGATCTGTATGTAGCACCCTCCAATTACGTCTAATGATGTCACATATCCCTCTTATATCACTGCTATAAGTAAGCAAGAACTGTCCCTGATTGGATCTCCATGTATCTTGCTTAATTACCCTTTCTTGGATATACCCCTTTGTGGGGGCACCTGACATCTGGGGCAAGAAAAACTGATGTAATGGTGTCTGCTGCATGCTTTATAACCCTGACTACCTGACGTCATGGAAGATGAGAGAGCAACCGACGCAGGACCCAAGACTTTGATAATAAGGCCGACTGAAGGCTACTGCACGCAGATGACCTAAATGTGATGACTGCAACAGTGAATACACTCGAACATCTACAATTATGGTAAGTGTACACAACTGTACTTTTTGCATGCAGTCTGATTTACTGGAGTTAGACTGTATTGTAAATGCAGTAGCTTTCTGGAAATGTTGCCTTGTAGGTAATCCTTTGCTTTTGAGAGCTGTTGTAGGCCCCAGGCTCCCTTTTCTGAAAGAGAATTGTTTCATAACTCTAGAACTCTTATCCAGTGATAACCCTTGGGAGCCCTACATGTTCTGTTCACAGACTCAAATCTTCTTTGTTTGGCAGTGGATAGCACCATTACGTCATGTGGTCTTTTGAGATAAATTTTGATGTTTATTCATTATATTGATGCTGTAGATGTATTGCTGATGTTAGCAGTGATATACCACACTGGGATGCTTATTCAGATATTTGAGAGTAATCTTTAGCCTTGTCAAACCCTTTAAGCACAGCTACCCATTATTAAGTTTCATGCATTTGTGTTGAGAAGTGGAAAAGATACCGGTGTCAAAAATATTCTTAACAGTGGAAATGCCACTGTTTTATGTTCCCAGTTCTGGTGATCCAGCTTCAGGTATGAGCAATGATTTGGGAGTCACTCAGAAATGATGCAGGCAGGACACAGCATACTACTACTGGAAAGGAGAGTCTGTGCTATAAAAAGACAAGATGTTCATCGTGTTACACTGCTGCAGTCATTGCACTTGGATTATCCTGCCATCAGGCGGTTCCCCAGTCGGCCCGAGTTCCAAAGTCTTGGTCCGGCGTCAGTTGCTTTCACCTCCTCCCTGACGTCAGTGCGACAGGGGTATATGAGATGCAGCCGATGCCATTTTCTTCAGTCTTTCTTGCCGCACGGTGCCCGAAGCAAAAGCAGTTCGCAAGTGCCGGTCGGCCGACTCCTGAGATTTTCATTCCGAATCCAGAACCGAAGTCTTCTACAAAGCTTAGTACCCCGTTGGGGAAACTTTTTCTTGCCTCAGACCGATATCAGTAAAAGTTAATAACTGTATTTCTTGTGGGAAGCAAATACCTCATAAGGATTTCCATTCTTATTGTACCCCATGCCTAGGCCCAGACCACGACGTCACTGGTTGTCGGTTTTGTGCTAGGTTTAACAAGCGCACTATTAAACGTTGGTTTGATTTTGCCCAACATTACTTTGGCAGAAAATTTAATTACACCGTGCCGTCGGAACTTCCGATGACCAGAATTCATAAAAAGCACAAAGACAAGGACAGGCATCCGAGGCCCAAAACTGACGACGAAGCCTCTTCTAGGCCAGTCGCCGGTTCTCTGGTTTTCAGCGACGCACCTTTACAGCCCCTGACGACCGCTTCTGCAGAACCACAGGCCACCTCCGACTCCCTCGTGGAGATGGCTGGGCCTTCGGACGCATAATTTTCTCAGACTACCGAAACTGACCCTGCTGAGGGATCCGGAGTACCTGAGCAACCCGCAGTTTCGGAGGGTGTCTTCAGACTTACTCAGCTAAGCATTAAATCCTCTTCTAAGTCCAAGCCTCCTTTAAAAACAAAGAAACAAATACAGTCTCCAGGACAGGCCTCCATGCCTAAGAAACAAATGCTCAAAATGGCCGAAGACCTAATCACTCTGATCAGGGGGTCCCATCCCCCACCTGATAAAAGGCCCCGACAGGATGCAGACTATGACTCATCTGACCAGGTGTCCATTTCCTCAGATACATCTTCAGACCTGGGTTAT
Source organism: Protopterus annectens (assembly GCF_019279795.1). Taxonomy (NCBI): domain Eukaryota; kingdom Metazoa; phylum Chordata; order Ceratodontiformes; family Protopteridae; genus Protopterus; species Protopterus annectens. Next base: position 717,316,071 of record NC_056747.1, read on the forward strand.
TTTTTACCCCCTTATGAGGATTCTGATGCTGAGGAATCTATTCCATCAGCCTCTCCACCAGAGGATTACTCCTTTGGGGAAACTTTACACACCATGAGGGAGCATTTCCATTGGGAAGGGCAGGATTACTCAAAATCCAAGAAAAGGCTCTGAGACTTCCTATTATTACCTCAACACAGACCCCTTGCTATTCCGCCAGTGTTAGATATTGTGGATGATGTGTATACTGAATCCAGCTTAAATCCTGATTCCTTACCTCCAGCTCCAGTTAAACCTGACAGTATTACAGAGTCCCTGACTCTCACAAATTTCTGTATAAAAGCCCTGTTGTAGACCCTGAAACTATTTCTCAGGGACCCAAAGGGGGTTAAGGCCTCATTAGCAAAGACTGTGACAGAAATTCCAGAGCATTAGACAGATGGGGAAAGAAAGTATATACGCCTGCAACTTTAGCAATGAGAGCGTTAAATTGCCAATTTCACATGCTAATATATCAGCAATTTTTACTGTCTCAGTTGAAACAAAAAATGCTTCCAGATACAGATCCTACTAATTTTAAAGAAATGCAGGATTTATTGCATGCTGCTGAACAAGTGGGAAAACATACTTTGCAATGTGGTTTTGATTCTTTAGAGGCCTCCTGTAGAGCAGCAGTTACAGGCTCTGTCATTAGAAGACATGCATGGTTAAAAGAACATACTTTACCAGATCATGTTAAAGCCAAACTGCTGGATGCACCTTTGCAGCATGATGTCTTATTTGGAGTTAAGGCAGAAGAGGTATTAAAGAAAATGGAGGATAAGCAAAATCTATGCAAACAGTGAAGGATTTCTTACAGGTTCAGCCTCCTCAATTTAGTAGAAACTGGCCAACAAAGAATTGGTCCTTTCCAGTTACGGACAAACCTCAAAGGGGCAAATACAGATGTCCAAGAGGTAGAGGTCAGCCACAAGGTCCTTACAGGCCTCGACAGTGGGATGCATCAGGCCAGAAAGAAGGGGAAGACAGGCACCAACCTTATAAAAAACAGTCCCAATGACTTCCCACTACAGCTGCCAAACAACTCTCTCTTGGCTGCCCCCTTGGGAGGAAAACTGGCTCTCTTCTATCACAATTGGCATATGATCACCAAAGACAAATGGGTTCTCAATATCGTATCTCAAGGTTATAGGTTCCACTTTCACACTCTGCCAAGGTTAAAAGGAATGCCAAATTTGCCACCAAATCAGTGGGCAGAGGCTCAAAAACAAATTACAGCACTCATGAACATGGGAGCTATTCAAAAGGTACCACCACAGGAGCAAGGACAAGGATTTTACTCAAGTCTCTTTCTGGTTCCCAGAAAAGACAAAGCCTGGAGGCCCATTCTGGATCTTTCTTCTCTAAACACTTACCTGGATGTTCCGAAATTCAAAATGTTGACATTACAGCAGCTTTTCCTATGCTGGGCAAGCAATCTTGGCTCGTGACCTTGGACCTCAAGGAGGCATACCTGCATGTCCCTATCAGACAAAACTGCAGAAGATACCTCAGATTCATAGCTGGTCCAATGCACTATCAATTCTCTGCACTGCCCTTTGGCTTATCTACTGCACCCAGGGTCTTCACAAAGTGCCTGGCACCAGTAATTGCATTTTGCAGACAGAAAGGAATTCAAATTTACTGGTACTTGGACGACTGCCTGATTCAAGCAGAGAGCAAGGACATTCTCCTTCAGCATCTGGCGTTTGTAAAAAAAAAGTTAAGCTGCCTGGGGTACATAGTAAACAAAAAGAAATCAAAACTAGTGCCCTCACAAGAGATAATATTCCTGGGTGCCTGCTTGAACACAACGGCCCAGACGGCTTATCTCACGCTAGACAAGCAAGGACAACTGACTCAATATTTTCAATTGATGGCAACAAAGACCCAACTCCCTGCAAGAAAAATTCTGCAGGCCTTGGGCTACATGGCATCTTGCATTCTACTAATTCCATATGCCAGACTGCATATGAGGAAACTACAATGGTACCTAAAGAGTGTATGGTCTCAACACTGTCAAAGTTTGGAAATAGTTATACCACTAATTCCTTGCCTTCAGCAGGAGTTTCGATGGTGGGCTCAAGCTCGTCACCTCAACAAGGGACAGCCTTTTACTCAACCCACCGCCAGGCAAACGCTGACAAAAAATGCATCGGATTACGCCTGGGGGAGGACACATGGCAGGAAAATGTATTCAGGGCAAGTGGCCCATAGAACAAAGGCATCTTCACATCAACCAAAAAGAGATGCTAGCTGTACAAAATGCCCTTATAGCTTTCAAGGACCTACTGCATCCAGGACAACTACTACTAAAGACAGACAACACCACAGTTATGTGGTACATAAACAAGCAAGGGGGCACCCACTCCTACCCCCTCTGCAGACAAGCCATGACCTTGTGGAACACAGCTGTAAACTACCAAGTTCATCTACAAGCACAATTCTTGCCAGGAGAGAAAAACACACTGGCAGACGACTTAAGCAGAAATATCATGGATCCCCACGAATGGGAATTGAATCCACAAATATTCAGAATGATAACACAGAAATGTTTGAGCCCGGACATAGATTTGTTTGCATCCCCAAGGAATTGCCAGCTACAGAAATTCTGCACAAGGAGTTACCATCCACAAGCATAGAAAGTGGATGCCCTCTCATTCAGCTGGAAAAACCTAAAAGTATACGCTTTCCCACCACTACCTCTTCTTCCAAAGGTACTCATAAAAGCCAGGCAAAAGGAGCCAAAGATGATACTGATTGCACCAGACTGGCCCACGCCAGCACTGGTACCCAAAAACTTAGCACAAGGACCACCCTGGATTTTGCCTCAAATACCACATCTGCTGTCTCAGCACAACAATCAGATACTCCACAGCCAGCTAAAGACCTTAAACCTAGCTGCATGGAAGATTATTTAACCAAGCAAGCAATGCCTCTCTCCAAAGCCTTTATGGATGTCATCCTAGAGGCCAGAAGGCCTAGTACCAGGAAAGCCTATTCGGATAAATGAAAGAGATTCTGTGCCTGGAACCAGGCCCACAGCTTTGACCCTCTTTTGCCAAACATTCCTCAGATACTACAATATTTGACTGAGATGCTGGACAAAGGCCTCTCCTTTTCATCCATCAAGATCCACACCTCTGCCATCTCTGCTTATTACAACACGGATCCGTCAATTTTCTCTAATCCTTTGCTAAAACAGTACCTCAAAATCTCTTGGAAAACTGCTCTGTTCCTGGCACTAACATCAGCACGAAGAGTTTCAGAATTACAGGCATTAATGGCAGTTGAACCTTTCCTCATTTTCCACCAGGACAGGGTGTCCTTAAGAACTAACCCTACTTTTATGCCTAAGGTAGTTTCAAGTGTGTCTCTAAACCAAACTATTCACTTGCCAACCTTTTATCCAAAACCACAGAATAAAGGGGAGAGACTACTGCATTCATTGGACATTCACAGGCAGTTACGCTTTTACTTGGACAAAACCAAAGCTTTCAGAAAATCTGAGCAATTATTGGTAGCATATGCTGCAGGAGCACAGGGAAAAGCCATTTCAAAACAGACTATTTCCAGATGGATAGGACATTGCATACGTTTCTGCTATACGCACCATGGAAATCCTGAGCCTACCAGTATTAGATCTCACTCCACCAGGGCAACAGCCACTTCAACGGCCTACCTCAGCGGAGTACCTACCAAGGATATTTTGGAAGCAGCAACAATGGAGCTCTGTGCATACCTTCACCAAGCATTACCATCTGCCTCTGTACTCTAAATCCAGAGCTGGCTTCGCCTCTGCAGTGCTGCAGGGTCTTATAGCCACCCTTAATGCATTATAGATCCAGCCACCCTACCTCAGCTTTGGGATTCTACCCAAGTGTAATGACTGCAGCAGTGTAACACGATGAACATAGTACAGTTTTGTACCTACCATAAATGTAGATGTTCGAGTGTTCACACTGCTGCAGTCCAGGTTACCCTCCCTCCTTCCCCTCTGTATTGCTGGTACGTACCTAGGTCTTCTACCCTTTACTACCTATTGGGAGTATTTGCTGGTAACTGAAAGTTGTTGTTTGCTTTTCTTATTTATGTTTTATTAACAATTTGAATTGCCTACCTATTTGGGGGCACCTGACATCTGGGGCAAGAAAAACTGAAGAAAATGGCGTCGGCTGCATCTTATATACCCCTGTCGCACTGATGTCAGGGAGGAGGCGACAGCAGCCGACGCCGAACCAAGACTTTGGAACTCAGGCCGACTGGGGAACCGCCTGACGGCAGGATAACCCAAGTGTAATGACTGCAGCAGTGTGAACACTCGAACATCTACATTTATGGTAGGTACAAAACTGTACTTTTGCAGCCTAGAAAAAAAAGAATGGTGCATTTAGAGCAAAATCAGCAGTACAAGTTCCACAAACAACTTTCACCAGAAGTTTGTCATTTTTAAAATGGAATTGCCACCCTGATGAAGATAGATGTATCTGATACTATAGATTCACTGCCATGCCATCCATAGGGAAGCATTTGGGAGGAATGAGGCAAGTATATATCTGAAGAACACCAGTATGGGACAGTAAAGGGTTTGAGGCTGAATTCTTAACTATAATCCAGAAATAATTTCTTCAAGAGGTGACTTTAAAAAAGTAAATAATTAGCCAGCCCCACATTAGTGCTTTCATTTTTAAATAACTAGATCACTGCGTTGAAAGCCTTTAAGTCAGCAAAGGCTACAGTAGTCGTGTGAACTTCATCCACTGTGCCAAGAACAGTACGTGATGGTCGTGTGGTGTTTTTGTTATAGTCAGCAGCAAATTTATGCTAAGCCTGTAAGAGCAAAATATACCTAATATGATTCTCTGGCTGGTTTACTACAAATCCTGTTCACTTTTTTGATGGCAGGTCACTGAGTTGGTAATATTTAGATCCCCACTCTTGACAAAAGCTCTGTCCCTTATGATTTTCCATATGCTTGGTAAATATAGCTGCATTGCTCAAGGATATATTAAGGTGCACAGAAGGTGTTTCAGTGCAAATAGCTGCCTCATTCAGGAATTGTTGTTGATGCCCTCACACACATCTCACCACTCTCCAGAATCCTGGATAGAATTTTTTTTGTGCAAGGAGCTATTTCATGTTCAGAATTCTTCACCTTTCTTTGCTCATTTGCTTTGGAGTAGTTAAAAATGTAAACAAGGACTTGGCTGTGATTGCCTGAAAGGGTAAGTTATGTAATTCCTTTCAGAATTCCAAATTTTCAAGATCATCTTATTAGGCCTTCATTCCCCAGAAATTTTCTAGGATAAGTGAGGTGTCTAGTTTTTGTTTGTGAGACCATGGCTTTGTCTGCAGAAAAGAACTGAAGGGGATAGATATGCAGTCAGCGCCTACATGTTCTGACCCAAATATGCCACATATCACCTTGGTGCCATTTTCTGAGCTATTTTTCCTTGTGCCATCTTATAGAGCTTGGTCTCCCTTTCATAGACTGCTTTCCAACCACCCTATTAAGTTAACTTTGGGAGTCCTCCCCTGATTTAGTTCTGCAATATTAATTACAAAGAACGTAGTACAGCTTTGTTGGAAATTTGCCATCATTGTAAATGTTCGAATAGATCAAAGTTGTGGCACCATTTCCTTCCTTGTACCCCACCCCCCTTCTGTCTCTGTGCTCCTGGGCTTGGGGTGGGTACCTTACCAATCCCCTCCTTCCTCTTCCTCTTGTCTTTACCTAGTTTCTCTCAAAATGGTCAGTGGCATAGGTCATGCTTCTCTTAGGGAACATCTGCACTTCAGTCCCTGTAGTTGGAAAGATGTGAAGATGGCACTGGTTTATGACCATTTATGCCATCGACCACCTGACATCAGCTAGGGAGGGCATCCACAGGCTTGGGGATGGTGAATTCCTCTTGTATTTGGGCTGGCCATGCTATTCTGCATGGCAAGAAGCATCAGGATTTAGTACTCAAACATTGAGCTACTCAAGCAGTTAAGGTACACTTCTAACAACTGTGCTTTCTCCCTTTTGTTGAAAATGACCAAGTGTAGTTACTACAGATTCCCCCGCAGGTTAGGCTTAGTCACACAGGTTGATCCCTGATTCACCCCATCCTTCAGTTTCTACACTTGATAGCTTAGACTATAGTTTTATACCCCTCAGGCACCTTTTTTTTCTGAGGACTTGCAACACGTTTTAAAGGAAGCTAAGAAACCTACTTACTAGAAAATCGTATTTACCTAAGTGGAAGATATTTTCTGGTTGGTGCTGTAACATGAACTATGACCCTCCTATATCTCTCAGACACTTCTGCTTATTTGCCCTTTGATCCCCCTTGCCTTCCTTAATCTCAGGCTAATCATTTTATGAAATTGGTTCTTCCCATTTGTCCCCTTAGAAAACAGGTGGCTCCTCCTTTGGATCTTAATTTTGGTACTGAAATAACTTGCATGTTTTTCCTTTTGATCCAGCTCATCAGGCTTATTTAAAGCTTTTGACATGGAAAACAATGTTACGTCTCTGACTTTGGCGAAAAGAGTTGGAATTGCAAAGTAATTTAACTTGATCTCATCTTTCATAAGGATATGGTGTCCTTAAGAAGTAACCCTTCCTTCATGCCATTGGCGGTTGTGAAATTCATTTTGTCAGCCTATTCATCTTCATGTGGTTTTTTACTAAGCCAGAAATTAGAGGTAGAGAATCCTATATATTCTGGACATCCACAGACCCAAGCAGATTTTCATTTCCTGCGCAGGTAAGAAAAATGGACAGCAAATATCAAAGTGGATAGTGTCCAAATGGTTGTCCCATGCAGTTCAATTATTTTATTCTTACCATGGAAAGGGCCCTTCCTTTCAAAGTAAAAGTTCATTCTCCCAGAGCTTTGACTACTACTAGAGCTTTTTGGAAAGCAGTGAGTCTAGAAATATTCTAGAGGCAGCTACTTGACCACCTGTACATGCTTACACTAAACATTATTAGATTATTTCCTTCTACAGGGCAAGAGCAGGATTACCTAGGATTAGTCTCCAGGCACTATTGGTCTCTGACCTCCCCCCCCTCTGCTGACCCCTTACGTAATTAAGCTTAAGTAATCTTCCCTTATGGCTTAGGCTACTGCAACAGTAGTCTAATGATGAACATAGTGTAGTTGTGTAAGGAAGCTTACCATAACAGCAAATGTTTTATGTAGATCACTGTTGAAGTATTACCACCCTCCCTCCTTCCTTCCCCCATTTCTTCTGCTTCCTTTCTTCATCTCCTACTGGTTCTTATTCCTTTCCTTCTCTCTCTCTAAAAGGGTGAGAATGTTCATCGTGTTTCATTGTTGCAGTCATTACTTTTGGGTTATCCTGCTGGCAGGCTACACACAGTCGGCCTGAATTCCAAAGTCTTGGTCTGGCATCGGTTGCTGTCGCCTCTTCCCTAACGTCAGTGCGCCAGGGGTATAAAAATTGCAGCCGACGCCATTTTCTTCAGCCTTTCTTGCCCGAAGCAAAAGCAGTTCGCAAGTGCCGGTCGGCTGACTCCTGAGATTTTCGTGTTCGAATTTCAGATCCGAAGTCTTCATTTAAAGCTAAATACCCCGTTGGGGAAACTTTTTTCTTGCTCCAGACCGATGTCAGAAAAAGTTAATAATTGGTATTTCTTGTGGGAAGCAAATACCTCATAAGGACTTCCCTTCTTATTGTGTTCCTTGCCTAGGCCCTGATCACGACATTGCTAATTGCAGATTTTGTGCTAGATTAAGTGTCGGTACAATTTTGCATTGCATTACTTTGGCCGAAGATTTAATTACACAATGTCGTCGGATAGCCATCCGACTACCACAATTCACAAGAAACGCAAGGAAAAGGACAGGCATCCGAGGTCCAAAACTGATGAGGCTTCTTCTAAGCCAGTCACCGGTTCTCAGTGTGGCGCTTTCGCAGCCCCTGATGCCCACTACCTCAGAGCCGCAGGCCGCTTTCAACTCACACGTGGAGCAGACTAGGCCACTGGAAACTCAAGGTATTGGACACTTGGAAAATATTCCCTCAGATGGGTCTGGAGCCACTGAGCAGGCATCGGCTTCTGAGGGTGTTTTCAGGCCTACACAGTTATATATAAAACAGAGACTACAGCTACAAAGGCAAAGACTAAAGCACCACTAAAGATAAAGAAACAAGTGCAGCAAGCCCATGGACAGGCCTCCATGCCTAAAAAACAGATGCTCAAAATGTCCGAAGACCTAATTACTTTGATCAGGGGTTCCCATTCACCTCCTGATAAGAGGCCTAGGCAAGAGACAGAATAAGAATCTTCAGATCAGGTTTCCATTTCCTCTGACTCCTCCTCTGAACAGGAATATTCTCTCCCTCCCTATGAGGATTCTGATGCTGAAGAATCTATCCCTTCAGCCTCCCCTCCTGAGGATTATTCTTTTGGGGAAACCCTGCATACCGTGAGGGAGCACTTCCACTGGGAGAGCCAGGACTACTCATGAATCTAAGAAAAGGCTCAGAGACTTTCTTTTACTATCTCAGCACAGGCCTCTTACTATCCCCCCTGTTTTAGACATTGTAGATGATGTATTTTCAGAGTCCGGCCTGTCTCCTGACTCTTTACCCCCTGCACCTGTTAAGCCAGACAAATACTGCAGGGTTCCCGATTCACATAAATGTCTTTATAAAAACCCTGCTGCTGACCCAGAAACTATTTCTCAGGGTCCCAAAGGGGTCAAGGCTTCCACTGCAAAAAACCCTATCCCCATCTGATAGGGATTCAAGGGCACTGGACAGATGGGGGAAAAAGGTTTACACTTCTGCTGCCTTGGCTGTGAGGGCTTTAAATTGTCAATTTCATATGCTGAAATATCAGCAATACTTAATATCACTGCTTAAACAGAAAATGTTAACAAATTCTGAATGTGCAGAAAACAAGGAAATGCAAGATTTATTGCATGCGAATGAACAGGTGGGAAAGCATACTTTGCAATGTGGTTTTGATTCTCTCTATGCCTCTTGCAGGGCCACTGTTATGTTCTGTCATTAAGCAGCATGCTTGGTTAAAGGAACAGAATCTGCCTGATCATGTTAAAGCAAAATTCTTAGATGCTCCATTACAGCATGATACTTTGTTTGGTGTTAAAGCAGAAGAAAATGGAGGACAAAGCGAAATCTATGCAGACAGTTAAGGATTTCTTACAGGTGCAGCCACCCAGATTTAGCAGGAACTGGCCTACAAAGAATTGGTCCTTTCCAGTGTCAGACAGACGCCCCAGAGGCAGATCTCAGCCCCAAGGCTCATACAGACCTAAACAATGGGGTTGTTTCTACCTCCAAAAGCGGAGAAGACAATTCACAGCCATACAGGAAACAGTCCCAATGACTTTCCTCTGCCAGCACCAAGCACCTATCTTTTGGCAGCCCCCTTAGGGGGAAAACTAGCACTTTTTTTCACAAAATTGGCACATGATCACCCAGGACAAATGGGTCTTGAATATAGTGTCTCAGGGCTACAGGTTCCACTTTCACACCCTGCCAAGGGCAAAAGGTATGCCAGACCTGCCACACAATCAATGGGCAGAGGCACAAAAGCAAGTTTCATCCCTCATGGACATGAGGGCCATTCAGCGAGTACCACAGCAAGAGCAGGGACAAGGATTTTACTCTAGACTTTTCTTGGTACCCAGAAAGGACAAAGCCTGGAGACCAATACTGGACCTGTCTATTCTAAACACATTTCTGGACGTTCCAAAATTCAAAATGTTAACTTTGAAGCAGCTTCTGCCCATGCTCGGCAAGAAGGCTTGGCTTGTAACTTTGGACCTAACTGAAAGTAGAAGCTCGTGCTATGCTTAATCCCAGCAACAGTCACAAAGTAGAATCCACAGTAAACAGAAAAAACGTTGCTGGAAACTGCTGATTTGAAATCTGGAGTTTATTAGCAACACAACACAATACAGATCGTAGTTAGCGCTTTCGGGTCAAAACCCTTCTTCAGACTAAGAGCATACAAACACAAACATATTTAAAACACTCCTCAACCAATCAAAATTCAGTAAAAAGCCCGCCTTTTCTTAAGGGCTGGCTTTAGGGGCACTACTTCATTTAATCCTGGGAACCTGTGTGCAGCTAGCTCTAGGATCCATTTAGACTCCACCCATTCAGTGGTTTGCTTGATGTCACCACCTCTACTGTTCAGAACTACATTCTGTATTACCCTAAAACTAAATTGATGTGTAGGATGATTCTGTACATGTCTATATAGGGCATTACGTTCATCCAAATTTCTAATTGATGACATATGTTGTAAAATTCTGACCTTAAGCATGTTATTGGTCTTGCCCACATAATAACTCGGACAGGAGTCACAGTTCGCCAAATACACAACATCTGTTGTTCTGCAAGTTGCTCTCCCTTTTAACTGGAATTTCCTCCCACTTGCAGGATGAGTAAAAACCACATCTCTGTTAATATGGGCGCAAGCCTTGCAATGACCACATGGTACTGTGCCCATAGTTAATAGCAGAGCTTTAGGGGTATTGGCTACCCTCTCTTTGCACAGCATGTCCTTTAAATTTTTGTTCCTCCTGTATCCAAACTGTGAGTTGCTGCCTACAATGTCCCTCAGGCAATCATCACTGGTGATGATATTCCAGTTCTGGTTGATTATGTCGCAAACACCCTTTACATTACTTCCATAGGTTAACATAAACCTCTGTCTTGTTCGTGTACATACAGCAGATGTATCTTTCCTCTCATTCTGCCTGGTCACATTAATCCAAGGCTTATATTTGTCCCTTCTATATGTCCTACCCTTCTTCACTACTCTTTCTATCAAACCATCATTATAACCCCTATCCTGAAAATTTTTTCTCAAATTTATCAACTCTTGATCAAACTGTTCATCTTCCATACTCAACTTAGAGGTCCTACTGACCTGACCTTGTACTATGTTAGGGAACATGAAACGAGGGTGCATGCTGTCAAATGACAGCATGGTGTTCTTCCACCATTCCTTTCTAAACAACTCAGAACTAAAACCATTCCCAGTGAATCTAACCCTGACATCCAGAAAGTCTATGTAGTCACTAGAACTGTTAATGCTAAATTTCAAAAATGACGTAGTCGAGTGAAGAAAATCTATGAAAAGTGTTAACTGTGTGCTATTCCCTCTCCACAAGATAAAAATATCATCCACAAAACGTAGATATACTCCTATATGCCTGTGCCATTCCTCATTCTCTAATACATGCTGTCTTTCCCAATGCGATAGAACTAAATTCGCATAGGTATTCGCACAGGGGGTGCCCATGGCTACCCCCTGTGCCTGTCTGTATGTAGAATTAATGCCCATGAAAACATTATTGTCCAAGACTAATGCAAGTAGATCTTTTATTAGGTCAAGTTTCATCCCATTGACCCCCAGCGTGCTTAGCAGTTCCACTACGGCTGTTATTCCATAGTGGTTCCCTATCACCGTGAACAAGCTTTGGACATCTAATGTGACCATTATCATGTTTTCTAGGGACATATTCCTACTTATATCCCCCAAAACTGTGAGAAAATGTGCTGTATCCTTCAGTATGTTCTCTAATTTATCTACATAAGGTCTTAATGTAACTTCTAGCCAAAAAGTTAAGAAAAGGCGGGCTTTTTATTGAATTTTGATTGGTTGAGGAGTGTTTTAAATATGTTTGTGTTTGTATGCTCTTAGTCTGAAGAAGGGTTTTGACCCGAAAGCGCTAACTACGAGCTGTATTGTGTTGTGTTGTTGTTAAACTCCAGATTTCAAATCAGCAGTTACCTGCAACGTTTTTTCTGTTTACTGTGGATTCTACTTTGTGACTGTTGCTGGGATTAAGCATAGCACGAGCTTCTACTTTCAGTTTGGACTGTTGTCAATTGGCTTTTTTGTGCTATGCATGCTGTGGAAAGATCTTCCACAACAGGGGTTATGAATACTCTGTTGGAGCAGGAAGAAGCCCGAGGGCTAACAGGAGGTTGGTGTACTGAGAAACTGTTAAATCAAGAAAATCCACTGCTTAATTTGGGCTTTGGTGTGCCTAGAGGAAGAACTGACAGTAAGGTAATACCTTTGGCTACAGATAAAACCTTTGAAGATTTAATACGGGACCTCAATTACAAGGTACTGAGGCTCCAACGACAGCAGTGGCAAGCATATCACTTAGAGGCATGTCTAAATTATGGGATTGTGCCACGGGGGATGCGCGTGTTGTGCATGCCAACCCAAGGGGATAGATATCCCGAATTGTTAGCCAAGTGGCAAGAGATCAATCTAAGGACTAGTTATCAATACATGGAGCTTCTTATTAGTTATTTTGCACCGGAGGTGGACTTATTAAAAAAGGAAGTTATAGACCTGCAACAGAGACTTACAAGAGACTTTTGGGAAGCACCACATGTAGCACGCCTCAAACTGTTGAATGACACATTAAGTGGAAATGATGATAAGCTCCGCAACCAAAAAATGGGTAAGTTGCAGAGAGACTTTCAAGATTTCAATGAAGGTAACATCTTTATCTGGCCGAAATATAAATCTCTGCCAGTAGCAACAACACGGGGATCAACCCGATTGAATGAAGGGAGGCGTGACCAGGAGGAACGACGCGATGTTATGACGTCGAGGGAAGAGACGCCAGCTTCACCAGCTACAGCTCCGACGGCACAAGGTGAGCCACTTCACATGGTATTAGTGGAAGAAACTACTACAGTTTCTGCTTCGAGCGAAAAAGAGGGCAGAGACACAATTGCCCTTATCACACAGGATGTACCTGATGTGAATGCGGTAGGAATCCAGTTTTTGCGAGAGGCAAGTAACAACGTTCTTGTGGGAGAGGAGAGGTTACCACAGGAAAGTACTTCTACCATGGGACAGGATGATGTGTCGAGGATGAATGTTTTAGAAACGGGGGCTCGCCCCAAGGTGAAATTGGGCCAACAGCATTTTTTGGGGTCGCTACCAGTGAATGTGAAGAAGAGAGGTCCTTGGAAGAGGTCGTTGAGCGACGACAGAGACCTCAACAAGAAGAGGAGAACTTTGGACTGACTCATACTATGGACTATGGTATTGTTTTTAATTTATCTAAATATGTTTTAAATAAGGAACAATTAGAGGTATTGAATAAGGGGCTAACTTTTGTTCCAAGTAGGACCTGTGTATTTAATGAAGTCATAATGGACATCATGTTATTTTGTCGAAATGTTATGTATGAAAAAGTTTTTTGGTAACTCTGGTCCTATGGACAAACGTCCACATAAACCCAGCAGTTATGTCCCACCCTTGTCACCAGCATTAGGTTTATTTATTAATAAATGTGAGACTGACTTAACAGCTTACTTTCAGAAAAAATGTAATGAGAAGTTTTACAACTTAAATGGAAAGCAGAGGAAGGCCTTGGAAGATTTGAGTAACAACTCAGATCTAACAATAAAAATGGCAGATAAGGGAGGGGCAGTAGTGCTTCTGGATACACACTGGTATAGAACAAAGATGAAGGAATTGCTTTCTGAAGGTGAGGTTTATGTGTTACTAAATCCAATTGAGGTAAAAGGTGTGATTGATAGAGTACACAAACGATTACACTGGCTATATACTAATCAGTATATAGAACAGGATTTGTATGATTTTCCCTTAATAGAGAAGCCAGTTATACCTGTGTTTAAGGCCCTCCCGAAGATACATAAATCATCCACTGACCCCCCCTCTTAGACCCATTGTGTCAGGAAGAGGGTGGGTAACTGAAAATATTTCTATTTGGCTAGAAGTTACATTAAGACCTTATGTAGATAAATTAGAGAACATACTGAAGGATACAGCACATTTTCTCACAGTTTTGGGGGAATATAAGTAGGAATATGTCCCTAGAAAACATGATAATGGTCACATTAGATGTCCAAAGCTTGTTCACGGTGATAGGGAACCACTATGGAATAACAGCCGTAGTGGAACTGCTAAGCACGCTGGGGGTCAATGGGATGAAACTTGACCTAATAAAAGATCTACTTGCATTAGTCTTGGACAATAATGTTTTCATGGGCATTAATTCTACATACAGACAGGCACAGGGGGTAGCCATGGGCACCCCCTGTGCGAATACCTATGCGAATTTAGTTCTATCGCATTGGGAAAGACAGCATGTATTAGAGAATGAGGAATGGCACAGGCATATAGGAGTATATCTACGTTTTGTGGATGATATTTTTATCTTGTGGAGAGGGAATAGCACACAGTTAACACTTTTCATAGATTTTCTTCACTCGACTACGTCATTTTTGAAATTTAGCATTAACAGTTCTAGTGACTACATAGACTTTCTGGATGTCAGGGTTAGATTCACTGGGAATGGTTTTAGTTCTGAGTTGTTTAGAAAGGAATGGTGGAAGAACACCATGCTGTCATTTGACAGCATGCACCCTCGTTTCATGTTCCCTAACATAGTACAATGTCAGGTCAGTAGGACCTCTAGGTTGAGTATGGAAGATGAACAGTTTGATCAAGAGTTGATAAATTTGAGAAAAAATTTTCAGGATAGGGGTTATAATGATGGTTTGATAGAAAGAGTAGTGAAGAAGGGTAGGACATATAGAAGGGACAAATATAAGCCTTGGATTAATGTGACCAGGCAGAATGAGAGGAAAGATACATCTGCTGTATGTACATGAACAAGACAGAGGTTTATGTTAACCTATGGAAGTAATGTAAAGGGTGTTTGCGACATAATCAACCAGAACTGGAATATCATCACCAGTGATGATTGCCTGAGGGACATTGTAGGCAGCAACCCACAGTTTGGATACAGGAGGAACAAAAATTTAAAGGACATGCTGTGCAAAGAGAGGGTAGCCAATACCCCTAAAGCTCTGCTATTAACTATGGGCACAGTACCATGTGGTCATTGCAAGGCTTGCGCCCATATTAACAGAGATGTGGTTTTTACTCATCCTGCAAGTGGGAGGAAATTCCAGTTAAAAGGGAGAGCAACTTGCAGGACAACAGATGTTGTGTATTTGGCGAACTGTGACTCCTGTCCGAGTTATTATGTGGGCAAGACCAATAACATGCTTAAGGTCAGAATTTTACAACATATGTCATCAATTAGAAATGTGGATGAACGTAATGCCCTATATAGACATGTACAGAATCATCCTACACATCAATTTAGTTTTAGGGTAATACAGAATGTAGTTCTGAACAGTAGAGGTGGTGACATCAAGCAAACCACTGAATGGGTGGAGTCTAAATGGATCCTAGAGCTAGCTGCACACAGGTTCCCAGGATTAAATGAAGTAGTGCCCCTAAAGCCAGCCCTTAAGAAAAGGCGGGCTTTTTATTGAATTTTGATTGGTTGAGGAGTGTTTTAAATATGTTTGTGTTTGTATGCTCTTAGTCTGAAGAAGGGTTTTGACCCGAAAGCGCTAACTACGAGCTGTATTGTGTTGTGTTGTTATTAAACTCCAGATTTCAAATCAGCAGTTTCCAGCAACGTTTTTTCTGTTAACTTTGGACCTAAAAGAGGCATACCTGCATGTCCCAATCAGACAATCTTGCCTTATTCACGCAGAGAACAAGGACATTCTACTAAAGCATCTGGCGTTTGTAAAAAGATTACTAATTTGCCTAGGGTACACAGTAAACGAAAAGAAATCAAAACTAGTACCCTCCCAAGAGATAGTATTCCTGGGTGCAAGCTTAAATACAACTGCCCAGATGGCTTATCTCACGCCAGACAAACAAAGGCAACTGACTTCTTACTTCAAAATGTTGGCAACAAAGACCCAGTTATCTGCAAGAAAAATTCTGCAGGCTTTGGGCTTCATGGCATCCCATCCTGCATACTGTGTTAATTCCATATGCCAGACTGCATATGAGGAAACTACAATGGTATCTAAAAAGTGTTTGGACTCAACATTGCCACAGCCTGGAAACATTAATTACCCGTATTCCCTGCCTGCAACAGGAGTTTCGATGGTGGGCACAGGTCTGTCACCACAACAAGGGACAGCCATTTACTTTACCCACAGCCAGGCAGACACTAACAACGGATGCATCAGATTATGCCTGGGGGGCCCACATGGCAGGAAAATGTATTCAGGGCACATGGCCCGCAAGCCAGATGCATCTTCCTATCAATCAAAAAGAGATGCTAGCTGTTCAGAATGCCCTGACAGCTTTCAAGGATCTACTTCATCCAGGACAGCTACTGATAAAGAAGACAATACTACAGTCATGTGGTACATAAACAAGCAGGGAGGCACACATTCCCACCCCCTCTGCAAACAAGCCATGACTTTGTGGGACACGGCATTGACTTATCAAGTTCACCTGCAAGCACAATTCCTGCCAGGAAAGATAAATACTCTGGCAGACGAACTAAGCAGAAACCTCATGGATCCCCACGAGTGGAAACTGGATCCACAAGTCTTCAGCATGATGATAAGGAAATGGGGTTGCCCAGACATAGATCTATTTGCCTCCCCTCACAACTGCCAACTACAGAGATTCTGCACAAAGACTTATCACAAGCAAGCATGGAAAGTGGATGCCTTATCCTTCAGCTGGAAAAACCTAACAATATATGCCTTTCCTCCACTGCCTCTCCTCCCCAAGGTACTCCTAAAGGTCAGACGAGAAGCCAAAAATGATACTGATTGCCCCAGACTGGCCAAGCCAGCACTGGTACCCAATCCTAAAGAACTTGTCTCAAGGCCCAGCCTGGACATTGCCTCAAATTACTTACTGACCCAACAAAACAATCAGATCCTGCACAGCCAACTCAGGACCTTAAATCTGGCAGCATGGCGGATAATTTAGCCATTCAAAACACTCCTCTCTCCAAAGCTGTGATGGATGTTATTTTGGAGGCCAGGAGGCCCAGTACCAGAAAATCTTATGCAGAAAAATGGAAGAGATTCTGTGCTTGGAACCAGGCACAAGGAATTGACACGTGTGTACCAAATATTCCTCAAATTTTACAATACTTAACTGAGATGCTGGACATAGGCCTGTCCTTTTCATCAATTAAGATGCATGCCTCTGCCATTTCAGCCCATTACAATACGGAACCACCTATCTTTTCTCATCCTTTAATAAGGCAGTACTTCAGAGGGGCCAAAAACATAAGACCTCCAAGGAGAGCACCACTACCTGCATGGGACCTCAATTATGTCTTGGAAAAACTCACACGGCCTCCTTTTGAGCCAGCCTCAACAGCTGATATTAAATTCTTATCGTGGAAAACAGCTCTGCTCCTAGCAATAACCTCTGGAAGACAAGTCTCGGAATTACAGGCACTCATGGCTGTGGAACCTTTTATCATTTTCCATCCAGACAGGGTTTTTCTGAGGACAAACCTGAGATTTATGCCTAAGGTGGTGTCCAGTGTCCTGTAACCAAACCAGTCACTTGCCTACCTTTTATCCAGACCCACAGATCAAGGGTGAGAGACTTCTGCATTCTTTGGACATACACAGACAGCTACGCTTCTACTTGGACAGAACTAAAGCTTTCAGAAAGACTGAGCAACTTTTAGTGGCATATGCTGCAGGATCACAAGGAAAGGCCATCTCAAAACAGACTTGTTTCAAAATGGTTAGGCCATTGCATTCGTTTCTGCTACTCACAACATGGCAAATCAGTGCCTAAGGGCATTAGGCCACATTCAACCAGAGAAGCAGCCACTTCAGCAGCCTTCCTCAGAGGAGTGCCAACCAAAGACATCTTAGAGGCTGCAACTTGGAGTTCAGTGCACACTTTTACAAAGCACTACCACTTACCTCTCTACTCTAAATCTAGAGCAGGCTTTGCCACTGCAGTTTTGCAGGGCCTCATAGCCTCTCCTAATCCTATTTAGCCCCAGCCACCCATCCTCAGCTTTGGGATTCAGTCCAAGAGTAATGACTGCAACAGTGAAACACTATGAACATAGTACAGTTGTGTACCTACCATAAATGTAGATGTTCGAGTGTATTCACTGTTGCAGTCCAGGTTACCCTCCCACCATCCCCCTTTCTTTTGCTGGGTCTTATCTGTACTTCTCTATTCTATACAACCTATGTGGTGTATTTGCTTGTAGATGAAGGAAATGTTTACCTTGGTGCATGCATGTTTATTGGCATATTTTTTTTTTAGCCTACCCTTTTGGGGCACCTGACATCTGGGGCAAGAAAAACTGAAGAAAATGGCGTTGGCTGCAACTTTTATACCCCTGGCGCACTGACGTCAGGGAAGAGGTGACAGCAACCGATGCCGGACCAAGACTTTGGAATTCAGGCCGACTGCGGGTAGCCTGCCAGCAGGATAACCCAAGAGTAATGACTGCAACAGTGAATACACTCAAACATCTACATTTATGGTAGGTACACAACTGTACTTTCTCTATACCCCCCTGCTTTTTCCTTTTTCTCCTAGCACATAGCTTATTACATTTGAACTCTTACATCTTTTCCCAAGAGATAAGAGAGCTCTCTATTTTGACGTTCTTACATCTTTTATACTGGCACACCCTCATGCTTCTAAGACATATAGTGCTCATGGAAGGTGCCTAAAAGCTTTGAATACTGGCCAGATTTTCAGTCCTTGGCAGGATGCATTCCATGTAGCTTAGACTATTCAAACATTTTCTATTATGGTAAGTTTACTTATGCAACTGTACTTTCAGTACCTTCATTTACTTTGGAATCAGAACTAGATTTTCCCCCATTGTATCCACTGGGTACTCTGTCTTGTTTGATGTAGCTGGAGTACAGAAGGATGTTGCAAGCCTTTTTCAAGATGCAGCCGATCCGGTCTCATGTTTTTTCCTCTGCTATTATCAGGGTCTCTAGTGCACCTTCTTTACTGGATTTCTTTGACTTTGCTCTGGAGCCTTCCTGTCTTTGCATTTTTCAAGCCCCAGTTCCAATTGCTTTGATGATAACATCGATCAAACCTTTGGAGTCAGTGCCCTTGACTTTGTGTTCCTCAAATGCCAACAAAGCCATCAGTGTTGAAGATTTTTGCCTCTGCCATCTTGGAGTCAATCCCTGCCTTGATGTTGAGGTTGATGCTTCAGGGCTGTTCTTGGCTTCTTTAGTTTTAGGTTGAATATTCTATCATGAAACAACCTTTGTGTGATCAAAGTGAGGAATACCTGCTGTGGATGAGATGCAGTTAGCCTTCCCAGCCTGAATGGGGTCCAGCCCATTTAAACAGTACTGACTTAGGAATTAATTTATTTTGAACTTGATGACATTGTTGGCTTCACTGGATCTTTTTTCCTAAGCCAATTCAGCTCTAGCCTCAAGTGTCAGGGTTGTGGCACTTCCCCACTCCTACATTGCAGGTGTCCCTGTTATGCGGCCCCGTGCGGGTGGTAGGGTGGCCTAATGGTTAAGGTGTTTGCCTTACAAACACAAGGTGCAGGGTTTGAGTCTCACAAGGAATAATTGGCTAGGCTTAAAATGGCTCACAAGGGCAGCTAGCTTAGTACCAATCTATGAACCCTATGCATAACTTCCCTTGAAGTGCTCGAGTCCATGACTTGTCGGAGACCAGTCTGAGAACACAGAGTGACTGTACAGGATGTTGGGCTGATGTCAAGCACTTTTTTTCCTCATCCATAGACCCTTGAGATTAGGTGAAATTTAAGCTAAAGAACATAGACTTTTCTCATGGAGTTTCCTACTCAAGCATAGATGACCCAGATGTTGTTTCTCCTAAATTACCCCTTGATGACCCAAAATTCAGGGAATTTTGGGACTCATCTGCATCCAGTGGCTCCAGACACCCCTTCTGAGTAGGAGTATATATTTTCATTGGTCTTCTGGTCATCCAGATCATCCTCTTGCATAACTGCTCTGGTGGATTACATGGTTAATTTTGTGAACTGCATTTGTGGAAATGTGGACTTCATGGTTTCCATTCTCCAAGCACCCTGACAAGTGTTTTAACCTCCCAGGTGTGTCTAGCACCAGGGTGTAAATCTGCCCTTGCTGGGGCAAAAAACATCTGTAGATGGCACTAGCTGGCATTCTTTTATACCACCAATAGCCTTATGTCCATGTGGAATGGACTCCAGTGGCTCTGGGGAGGTGAAGAGCTATGTAAGTTGTGCTGGCCATTTGTCTCATGGATGTAAGAATCCTAGGAGTGGGTCATTATCGCAACAGTGTCTATACTAGATCATGTACATTTACTGTAAGCTCCTACTACAACTGTTTTAGTTTATGGATGGCTACTTCCACATCCTTTATTCATGAGCAACACTGGTGCTTTTTCAGAGTCAAAGCAGGGGATGCTTTCCAGTTTACCTCCCTAGCCTTTTGGATTATTTACTGCTCCTGGGGTCTTTACAAAGTGTTTGACTACAGTGTTTGCATATTGCTGGATAGAAGGCATCCATATTTAGTTATACTTAAATGACTGACTGTTCAAGGCATCTTCCTAGAAGGTGGTGAACAGAGCCCTCCTCTTCACTATGAAATGCTTCCAAAGTCTGTGGTTCTCCTTTTACTGCCAAAATCAAATCCTGCTGCCATCATGAGTTATGTTCCTGAGCTCACTTCTAAACTTAATTTGCCAAAAGACATTTCTCCCCATGAGAAAGAGAAGTTTTTAGAACAATAATTCCACAGGTTAGCATAGTAAGGGAAGTCATAGCCTTGGAGCTGTTGAATGAATGGCTCTTACCATCTTGATAGTACTTTTGGCCAGACTGCATATGAAGAAACTCCAGTAATACCTGAAATCCATCTGGAACCAACACTCCAGTTTCCTGTGTGAAATGATTCCCATTTTGCTGTGCATTTCCATTGAGCTGAAGTAGCAGTGTATACAAGCCAAGCTGAACATAGGAGCATCTTTCACTCTGTAGTCCTCCAACCAGACACCTAGAGTAGATGCTTCAGACCTCACCGACACACAGCAATGCTGGGTCCAGGGCCTGTGAAATGAATCCCAAAGGAGGGACCATATAAATATGAAGGAAAGGAAGATCCTGATACAGGCACTGAAGGTCTTCAGACCAGTATAGAAAGAGTGCACTTTCAGGTAGTCATGGAGAGTATGACAGTTGTGATATATCAACAAGCAGAAAGGGACATGATCATATCCCTTTCAAGGCTAGCCGTGGCTTACTGTGTGATAGCAGTACAGGTTGAGATAACCCTAAAGACACTGTAAATTCCATTACCTCAGACACGACGGCAATTTAACTTGGCATATCGGAGGCAGAGCCACACAAGTCGTGTTACACAGGGATGTCTTCCTGTGGCTAGCACACAGGTGGGCTGTCCCAGAGGTAGACCTGTTTTGTATCTCCAAGCAACAGACAGCTAAAACAGTCTTGTCTAAGACAACTAAATATGGAGACTTGGGTGGCGCTTTGTCTATGAAATGGACAGATCCGTCCTTGTATGCATTCTGTCTGATCTGCCGACTCTCTAGGATGATGCAGACAATGAGGGGAAGGACAGACCAAGGAATGCTGTTGATAGCATTTTTGTATTCCATGCAAAACTGGTTCTCCTTCAATATGGAGATGTCCAAGGAGGGAGCATAATGCAGTCTGAATTCAGGTGAACCTCATCTCAGAATAGCTGGGCCTTCATATACCCCAGTCTGGAAACAATGCTACTCACAACTTTGATGATGAAACTGTGTTGCCCATCAGTGAAAAGTTCCTGAGGATTTGCTAAATATACCTGAAGCTAGAAAACCAACCACTAGGAAGTGCTTCTTATCCAGTGGAAAAGGTTTTCCTTATGGTGCTGTGGACAGAATCAGGACACTAGCACTGTACCTGTTTCAAAGATACTCCAGTACTTAAATGAGCTTTTCAGATCAGAAGTGGCCTGTGCTTCTGTTAAAGGACACATTTCAGCCATCTCAGCTTACTTGCTAATGAAACCATCCTTTGCATGTGCAGCTATCAGTTTCTGATAGCATTTGAGACTACTGTTGCTTCATCTTGGGACCCAAGTTATATCCTTGAAAAACTGCCCCTATCAAGTTTGAGACTTGAAAAATGGCACTGCTGATGTCTGTCACATCAGCTAGGAGAATATCATAAATCCAAGTCCTGATGTGCAGAGAACCCAGGGTCATTTCTAAGTTCCACAAGGACAAGGTGAGATTTAGAGGAAATCCCTCCTTTATGCCTAAGGAAGTAGTGGAATTTTCCCTCAGTCTGGCTATTTAGTTAGTAGTCATCTTTCCAAATCCAGAGTAGAGGGAAAGAATACTGCACTCCTTAGATGTGCACATGCAACTGAGATGTTGTTTGCTCAGAATCAAAGATAAAAGTCCCAACCAGGATGGAATGGCAATATTGAAAAATTTTAAATGGGTGTATCACTGCATCATGTCCTGCTGTTTCTCCCAGGGTAGAAATTTGAAGGAATTATCAGAATGTATAGTACTAGGGTCACTGCTACGTGCGTGGCCTTGGTTATGAAAGGCATTGTACAAGTTATTTTGAAACCAGCTTCTGAGTAATCTGTCTCCACTTTCTCAAATGCATTATGAGCTGGACATTTCTTCCAGTGCAAGAGCTTGTTTTGCTCTGGACAGTACTGGGGTTGTGCTACAATTCAGACCAGGACTGCTGCAGCAGTGATCAGTATGAAGAACACGGTAATGTTGTACAAGAACTTAAAAGTAATATTGATGTTTGAGTACATCTTGCACTGCTGTTTCCCTCCCACCATTTCTGTGACTTTTGGACATCCTGGGTTGGGGATGGTGTAATGTATGAGTAGCCTATCCTTTCCCCTCTCCCCTTATATGGACTTCAGCCTACCCAGGACTGAATAAAATTTGGGGAGCTCTGTCTTTCCTTTTCTCCACTTAATATAGCACATGAGTTTTTACTTCTGTATACTCCTGTCATAGTTTCTCCGTGCCTTATTCCAGCTTTCCCTGTACGTGGCATTGTGCTTTGGGCAAGAAAGGTATAGTATGGTGCATACTGGAGATGTCCAAGAATTTGTTAATAAATAAATAGGTAATGTAATTTGTGGAACTTCTCTAACTATTTTTATTGTGAAGTTAGCACAAAATTTATATGCAGGAATATTGGAAATATCTTCAAGGATGGAGTGGGTAATACCATTATCAATTTGTGCAGAGAGTAGTTGAGTGCTGTTTTCTAGCCGTCTAATGTAGTTGGAGGGATTTATGATTATACTTCGATTCATATGCTAAATTTAATTTGTATTTTGCATTAATCTTCCTTCTGATAACGTGACTTTTTTCTTTTTGGAAGTGTATTTAATGAGGCAAGATTGAGTTATTCTAGATCATAATTAGCTGTACTTTTTTTCATTATGTTACTTCACTAATGCGGACATTCCTCCAAGATGGTTTATTTTTATGTTCCGGACTGTGCTTTGGTTCGATTGGGGTCACTTGTTATATATTGTTTGTTAGATGGGAGTAAACTTTGCATATACCTGAGGTTGCATGACAGCTGGAAATCCTGCAGTTAAATTTCTGCAGGTCCTTGTGTGCACAAATTTGTAATGGTAATGAGTTTTTAGTGAAACAAAGTAGACCCATATGTGTGTGTGCGTATGTATTGTGTGTGTGTGTGTGTGTATATATATATATATATATATATATATATATATATATATATATATATATGGATCTGTCATTTAATTGAATGCTTATTTGACTGACTCGCAAATAGTTAAACACAATTAAGTGAATCACATTTGATAGAAAAATGTACAGTTCTATAAACAAGTATGTGTTGATGTCATTTCTGTTCATATGATTTGCCAGGGAAGCGAGTCCAGAAGACTGTGTGTGTGTGAGAGAGAGAGAATTTGCAATGGCTATCATTATGTCATACCACCAGATTTGTAGATATTTGTGCACCAGCATTGATACACTGTGTACAGTGTTTTTTTTTTTTTCCTTTTTCTCATGGATGTGCGACTGTGGAGTTTGTTTATAAGTAATGGGATGTGGGTAGTGCAGTGGGACTTGCCCCTGTACAGACAAACACATGGTACATTTGCTCTGTAGAATATTTTCTATCAATTGTGATTCAGTGAAACAAGTGTTCGGTCAGTTGTGTTCAGTAATTTGTGATTCAGTCAAATGAGCATTTGATCAAATAAGACCAATCTTTCTGTATCTGTGCGCATGTCATACACAATCTCTCACGCATGTTTAAAAATTACAGTGTAATTGCAGTCATCTCAACTTAAAGGAGATATACATGGTTCAATATACCATGAGCCTAGTATGGTCTCCACAAGTTTTTGTGTAACATTTAATGAATTTCATTTTTATGCCCAAAATGGTTTCTGAAATTTCTTTCAAGCAGTCTGTCTGGTTGCTCTTCTCTTTTCATAAACAGGAGCACCAAGAGCAAAAGAATGTTGCCTTCTGCAGATGTTCACAGACAATATGGGTACTACATTGTAGTGATTAAGCCACTTAGAATCTTATGAGCTGTTTCTCTCACTGGTGAAAGAAAACACTGGGTAGTTCATTCACTAGGCAGGCTTTTTCTAAATGGTCAAACTACATTGTTTTCATTTTGGAAAAAAAAAGTACAATAAAGATCTATTTGATGGGGTTAGCATTCGCTGCACCAGATCAACTACTGTTGTAGGTTTCTTTTGCGACTACATCTGTAGAATCATTTTCCTTTCTGCAAACATCACAGTATACCCCAACCATATGCAGCTTCTTCCCCTGTGTTTAATCTTTCATTCCTCCTGGCCTGTCTTAACCTTATATCTTGACATAAGTCATACTTTACAAATAGTACTAGCCAAGTTCAAAGCCTATGTTTTTTTGTCATGATGTAACACATTTGTATTTTCTTATGTATACTACATTTTGTTTACTTTGTACTTTATTGATTATGGTAATTCATGCATTAAAATTTACTGTTACTAGGAGCTTTTCTCCCCGGGCCTCTTCTGAAAAAGGACCTGTGTCCAGTCGGACTTTCCCGGTAAACAAATGTTAAATAAATTGCCAGCTGGATGAACTGCCTAGAGGTTGGAGATGTGCTTGCTGTAGATGTCTTGTAGGACATATTACAATATAATGGAGTTAGAAGCTGAAAGTCTTGTAAAGAAACTGTTAAAGAGCTAGAGTCTGGGAAAACTGATTAGTTTCATATCTATTGCTAATGTTTACAGGTATCTTGTACATTAAGATTTTAAAGTTTATGTAAGGATAATTAGGGAATGGTCAGCAGTAACTAAAGTAGCAAGACTTCAGCAAATTGCTCTAAATATGGTTGTGTAATTTGCCTTGTTAGAACAACTTATTGCCTTCTAACAAGGAGTTTCCTTGTGCCAGGTGATATCAGTCAATAAATATTTCCTTCGCTGATGCCACTACAAGCAACTTGAAATAAAGGTACATACCTCCATTAACATAGTTTGAGGAAAAAATAATCACATGTACCTCAGTCCACAGAGAATAATCATAAACACAAGAGTCGGACTACTACAGAGGTGTAGGGTACAGTGTTGCACCTCCCTGACATTCAGTTAGAGTAAGCACGTGTGAAGAATAAATCTTCAGACTTCAGCAGTACCTAAATCCATAAGTAAGTCAAATGCCCTGTTGACTGTTAAAATATGGAAGAGTAAACCATACATTTACATCCATTGCCTAAAGAAGAGAGCAAAGCATTTTACTTAAGCAGTCTTTAGATGTCTGTCCACTATTGAGTACATAAAGTAGCAGCTTTAATGAAAAAAGTGGTATAGGCTGTATCATGTATTACTGGGAGCTGAGGGTACTGTGCCAGTTATGTTTAGTGCTGTGGAATCCAAGCTGACGGCCTGATATGGCCATTTAAGAGTTTGATAGATGATAACCCTGAATCAAAATACATAGTCCTAGTCGCAAGTATCTAACAGTTTTTAGAAAACTTCCAAATTCTCAGCATGTTGTATGGCTGTGGGTAAGTAGTTCCAAGTTTTTCTACCCTAAAATGAAAGAAATATCCTTTTATTAGTGTTCTTGTTTGAGATAACTTGACAAACTTATTATTCCTGGTAGTGACATTACGATTGGAAAAAGATGTATGCAAAGTAGCTGTCAAAGATGTGTGTTTTTTTTAATTTAAATACCAAGATTAAATCTCCTCTTAGTAATCTATATCCAGTGGAGTACAAGTGTAAATGTTCAAGTCTACTATACTCCTGCTGTACAAGCCATGTTACCTGCTTAGTAAGTGTCCTCTGAATTTGTTCTAACTTCATTTGTGTTGCAAAACGTTAGGGAAGCCGCAGTATTTTGTGATTGACCAAACTGCCAAAATGAATAGCGGGATCAGGATTATTTTGTCCCTTCTGGTGGTACAGTGCAGTATATCCCTGATTAGACCACAGCTTCATCTTAAGATGGTTTTGATATGCTCATCAAATTTTAGAGTTGAATCCTCTAAGACTCCCAGGTCCCTCACTGTTGTAATTATTGATAGTATATAATAATTTAGAACATAAGGGTTCTCCAAATTGTGGTTGCCATAGAGTGCATCACCATACATTGTTTTGACATTAAACTTCATACTGTTTGATGTAGTCCACTGAACAGTGGTGTCAAGGTAGCACTGTGGTCCTCAGTAGTCATTGATATAAGCAACCATGTAGCTGACATTACCTGCAAATTTACTTAATCAAGATTTTGTCAGCAGTCAGACAGGCAGACATCAGTAGTCCAGTTCTCATAGGCTCCAGGAGAAATCCCTCTGGAACTCCTATCCATATACCTTTGTCATAGGTATGTACTAGGCTATCTGCCCTAGGGCATTTACAAGCCTAGCCAGAATGTGTTGGCTTTCGCCAGCCTTTTAGGCTAGATTCCTGAGCCTCTGTCCAGCAGGACCAAGGAAGTGATCCCAGGAGTAAATTTACGATTTCTCATCCACTCATCAAGATTTCTCTTGAAGAGGGTCAGTGAGGGGCTCTGTCTAACATGGACTGGGATTCTATTCCAGAGCGAAGGAAGCCTTTGGGATATGAATCTATCCCTCCAGCATGTCCTGTTTATTGTTGTGCTAAGGATAAAATCCGTGGAGCGTGTAGCTCTAATGGATTTGTTTTTCTTGAGATGGAGCATGTCTAACAATTCTGGGTTAGACATGATCTTGTATGTCAGGCAGAGATTGCCTCTGAGTAGACGGTAGGCAACGGAGTAGAGTTGGAGTTTCTTAAGTCGTGCTGCATAGGGCATCTGTTTGAGGCCCACTATCCTCTTGGTAAGGTATTTCTGAGGTGTCTCCAGCTGTTGCAGGTGTGGAGTAAGGTACAACCCAAATGGGGCATTGTACTCAATTATGGGCCTAATCAGTGATGAGTAGAGGGGCACAATGACATCTCTAGATCTAGATGTGAACCCTTTCGTGATTAGGTGGGCTATATAGAAGGTTTTTCTAATCACTTTAGCAATGTGATTGTCAAAGGTGAGGTTACTATCTACTTGGGTCCCCAGGTCTCTAATTACCTCTTCCGTACTTAGTGGATTCCCTCCTATGTTGTAGTTTGTGGGTACTTTGTTTTTCCCAAAGGGGATGACTATGCACTTTTATGCATTTAGCTTGAGGCCATGGTTCTGACATAAGGTATCCGTCTCCGTAAGGCCCCTCTGGAGGATGCTTGTGTTAGCCGGTGAGTCGATTATGGCTCCCAGTTTGCAGTCATCTGTGAACTTGGTAAGCCATAGTCCTCCTATGTTTGCCTTTACCTCAGAGAAGTATATACCGAACAAGAGGGGTCCCAGGACTGAGCCCTGTGGGACACCACTTGTAACTGGCTTAGAGTCGGACATGGCACCCGAGACTCTGACCATGCGAGTTCTATCCTTGAGCCAGTTTGTGACCCATCTAGTGACATATGGGTTAATATTTAGGCTGGTAAGCTTATTTATGATACCAGAGTGGGGCATTGTGTCAAAGGCCTTTGCTAGGTCCAGGTAGGCTGTGTGGACCACCTTTCCCTCATCGATGGCTTTGGTTACTATCTCGAAGAAGTCAACCAGGTTTAAGAGACAAGATCTGCCTTTAACAAAGCCGAATTGGGTAGGGTCCAGTGTTTGGAGGTTCCCAATGTCTTTGATTATGAGATCCATAATGATGCGCTCCATAGCTTTGCAGACCAGGCTGGTCAGGCTTATAGGGCGATAGTTCCCAGGATCCATTGTGGCGCCACCTTTGTGGAGCGGGATCACTGTTGCTGTACGCCATTCTTTGGGTACATAACCTGTGGTTAGGCTGAGTTGGAACAGTGAATTTATGTGTGGGTTTAGTTCTTTTTGAAGCTCATGTAATACACAGCCCGGGATGCCATCTGATTCCATTGATGCCGTGTTTTTTACTTTGGCGAGAGCTGCTTTCACCTGTGTGTGTGATGTCTGGGGGATTGCATTCTTCTAGGATAGACACAGGCTCTTTTGGTTCGGAAGGGGGGTAAAGTTTGCACTGAACCTGTCTGCCAGGATGTTGGCTATGTCCGTGGGTTCAGTGAATTTTGTGCCATTTTGCACCAGCTCAGAGCATATCTGAGAGTTGCCTCCCAGATTCTTGACATAGCTAAAGAATGCCTTTTGATTGTCCTTAGAGTCTTTGGCAATTCTCTTTTCAAAGCTGGCTTTAGATGATTTTATGAAGGATCGAAGTTTCTTACTAGTACTGATCAGGGATGCCCTCGCTTTTTGGGATTTTGCCCTCTCATGCAATAGTTTTCTCCTTCTGTTGTATAGCTTATTTATGGCAGGGGTCCACCAGACTGGTCTCCTGTTTTTAGAGGCGTGAATCTTGGTTTTACTTGGGATGGCACTATCCATGCATTTCACCCCTAGAGTGCAGTTGTAAAGGATTCTGCGGTTTGGGTCCCATTTTCCATGTGCTCTGGTGCCTTGAAGCTTTCCACCTCGGTCTTGAGGAGTGTGAAGTTTGCTTTTGAGAAATTTTTCACAGTGGTTATCTTGGCTGGGGGTGGGGTCGGGATGTGGATGTCCAATGTGATTAGTTTATGGTCTGATCTTACCAATGATGGGTTTACCTCAGGTATAGAGCATTTGGCCCCCATGTTGGTGATGACCAAGTCCAGTATGTTGTCCCCTCTAGTGGGTGTGTTGACCAGTTGTTCCAGGGCATTTGAGTTTATAAACTCAAGGAACCGTTGAGTAAAGGAGCTGGGGCTTGAGTAGTTTTCCCAGTCGATGTTTGGGTAGTTGAAGTCCCCCAATATCATGGTGTTTGGTTGGACCTTCATATTTTCCAATGTTCTCGGGAATGCCGAGTGGGGTTCCTGAGTCAGGGTAGGCGATCTATAGCAAGCTACAAACTGAAAAACGGTTTTACCTACTATTAGTTGCACCTAGATGGTCTCCTTTGCCTCATGCAGTGCCACTAACCTAGAGGTGTGGGTATCCTTGATAAAGAAGGATACTCCCCTGCCTTTAGTATTTCGGTCTGAGTTCTGGGGCCAAAAAGAGTGGTATGAGCTGTATCCTGATAATGCTGGGGTGCTCTCTGGAGCCTTGAACCAGGTTTCTGTTACTGCACAGATAGCGATTTTCTCCCTGCTGAGGAGTGCCTCGAGTGTGTGCATCTATAGGTTTAGACTTCTGGCGTTGAGTAGCATTACCCTTAGTTTTTTGTTTCTGGTATTGTCTATGGAGGTGGTTTTGTCTTCTGAGCCTTGCCTAAAAAAGGCACTATGGGGGTGGCAAGAGCCTTTGCCAGTATTCGAAAGCTTAAGGGTGACAGGTGCAAGCAGTCTCTGGCGAAGCAGCATGGCTTGTCGAGCATGTCATCCCAGGCTGACAGACACTGGATCCCCTTTGAATGACACAAATAGTCTAGCCAGTTGTTAAAATTGATCATTTTGTCCTTATACTGTGGTATCATTCTTGGTGAGGGTAAGATGCTACTCAGGGTCAGGGTCATACCAGCCTGGGTTACATGATCAGAGAGTTCCTCTGTCTATCTTCATGTAGTCCAGGGAGGTACGTCTCAGGTCATTCACACCAACATGGACAGTGACCGAGTCATATTTGTACCTGCTGTTGAGTGACCTGAGTGCTTGTGTTATGTGGCGGATCCTGGCCCCTGACAGGCAGCTTACCGTGACCTTCTCCTTGTTCAGTCTGGTGAGTGGGACGTCAGTGTGCCTGACAATAGTGTCTCCAATTACTAGTGTATTAGGTGTGTTGCTTAGCCTTTGGGACTGTGATTGTGTGGCATGCTAACTTTGTGAAGTATTTGTTACTTGAATGTTATTTTGTGGTAGTGGTTGCTTGGATGTCTGCTTTGAAGGTCTCTGTTGTTTTGGCAGGTTTTTATTTAGAGCCTCCACATATGTTTTTGAGAGTTTGTGTGTCTTGTTTGCTGGTGCGATTTGTCTATGTGCATCTGGTTTTGTGTTGTAAGTGTCTTCCTTCACCTCCTGACTGGCTGTGCCTCTTGGGTTGAGAGAGCCCTACCTCCAGTTTGGCTGTATAGTTGCATCTCTCACATATGTTTGTGTTTATTGGAAGGAGGAGAGGGTTGTCTGTGTACATAAGGCAATTGTAACATTTTTATTTAGAGCCTCCACGTATGTTTTTGAGAGTTTGTGTGTCTTGTTTGCTGGTGCGATTTGTTTATGTGCATCTGGTTTTGTGTTGTGTCTTCCTTCACCTCCTGACTGGCTGTGCCTTTTGGGTTGAGAGAGCCCTACCTCCAGTTTGGCTGTATAGTTGCATCTCTCACATATGTTTGTGTTTGTTGGAAGGAGGAGAGGGTTGTCTGTGTACATAAGGCAATTGTAACATTGCCTCAGGATTCCCAGATTCACCAACTGGACTGGAGAGTGTACCTGAAACTGCTGTTTGGACATGCCTGGATAGTTTACGGAACTGATTATTGATTGTCTGGAGTGGACGAATAGGGAGCCATGTACTACTGTATATTAATAGGGGGGGGTGTAGGACTAAAGTTAGCTAGTGCTTACTGAGAATTTAGCAAGTTCTGGGCTGTAAAAAGAAGATTTAGTGCTTTTTTTAGCAAGGTAGACTAGTTCTAAGGGAAAAATTGAAGCGCAGACTTTGTGGAGGCTGGAATGGTTTAAATCTGTTTAACCGGTGCTGCGCTACGTTGCGTGATGTTGCACGACGCGCAAAATCGTGCCAAAGCGGGTTTTAAAGCAAGGGACTTGAAAGAGCTAGGAATTGGCCCAAAACGGCCAATAGACAACTAGTTTCTGGGCTGAGACCACTCCTCCAGGGACAGATAGGCTGCTCAAAGCTCCCCACTCTCACTGGTGAACAGAGAAGCTTCCTCCTATCCAAGTAAGGATATGGGCAACACAGGAACCTGTGCTAAAGCCCAGAATTCAGCAAAACCTGAATTCAGGACTATTCTAGCTCAGAAAAGGTGGGAAACAAGGATTTTTTTTGTTTTCTTTTTCTTTTTTTAACAGAGACAGGAAATTAGCAGTAAAACACAGTAAATGCTTTGCACAGGCTAGTGCACTTGAGTGGGCAGCCTAAACAGTTAAATTAAGCACAAAAACAACTTTAGAAGTGCAGGTAAGTAAGTAATACAAATAAGCTTTTTGAAAGGTAGTAGAGCAGTTATAACTCGCGTTTCAGTGAGGGAAGCAGTCACAATTCAAAAGGCAGAGAAAAAGATACTTTATCTGGTAAAGTCAATCTTTTTTCATCTCTCTGCTGCTGGCACCACTCTGCAGGACCACGAGGAGCTTTGCTGAGTCGGAACAAGCGCAAAACTGCGCCAAAGCAGGTTTTAAAGCAGGGGACTTGGAAGAGCTAGGAATTAGCCCAAAACGGCCAATAGACAACTAGTTTCTGGGCTGAGACCACTCCTCCAGGGACAGATAGGCTGCTCAAAGCTCCACACTCTCACTGGTGAACAGAGAAGCTTCCTCCTATCCAAGTAAGGATATGGGCAACACAGGAACCTGTACTAAAGCCCAGAATTCAGCAAAACCTGAATTCAGGACTATTCTAGCTCAGAAAAGGTGGGAAACAAGGATATTTTTTGTTATTTTTTTCTTTTTTTAACAGAGTCAGGAAGTTAGCAGTAAAACAAAGTAAATGCTTTGCACAGGCTAGCGCACTTGAGTGGGCAGCCTAAACAGTTACCTGCACTTCTAAAGTTGTTTTTGTGTTTAATTTAACTGTTCAGGCTGCCCGCTCAAGTGTGCTAGCCTGTGCAAAGCATTTACTGTGTTTTGCTGCTAACTTCCTGACTCTGTTAAAAAAAGAAAAAATAACAAAAAATATCCTTGTTTCCCACCTTTTCTGAGCTAGAATAGTCCTGAATTCAGGTTTTGCTGAATTCTGGGCTTTAGTGCAGGTTCCTGTGTTGCCCATATCTTTACTTAGATAGGAGGAAGCTTCTCTATTCACCAGTGAGAGTGTGGAGCTTTGAGCAGCCTATCTGTCCCTGGAGGAGTGGTCTCAGCCCAGAAACTAGTTGTCTATTGGCCGTTTTGGGCTAATTCCTAACTCTTTCAAGTCCCCTGCTTTAAAACCCGCTTTGGCGCAGTTTTTGTGCTTGTTCCGACTCAGCAAATCTCCTCGTGGTCCTGCAGAGTGGTGCTAGCAGCAGAGAGATGAAAAAAGATAGACTTTACCAGATAAAGTATCTTTTTCTCTGCCTTTTGAATTGCGACTGCTTCCCTCGCTGAAACATGAGTTATAACTGCTCTACTACCTTTCAAAAAGCTTATTTGTATTATTTACTTACCTACACTTCTAAAGATTTTGTGTTTAATTTAAGTAAATAATACAAATAAGCTTTTTGAAAGGTAGTAGAGCAGATGTTCTTCGTTCCACATTGCTGCAGTCCTTACTATTGGGTAGTCCGCTGTCCAGTCGGCCCGAATACCAGAGTATATGGCTGACGTCGGTCAGGGCGCATTAGACTGACGTCAGTACGTCAGGGTACTAATGCGCATGACCGACGTCATATCCTCAGTCTTTTTTGCCGCATGGTCCGATGCAGAAGCAGTTTTGCGAGTGCAGGTTGGCGTTCTGAAATATTTCCGAAGCCGGAGTTTCAGACCGAATCAGAGTTGGCTAAGTACCCGTTAGAACATTTTGGTTTTTCTTGCCTCAGTATTTAACCGGAGGTCAGAAAAAGTGCATAACTGTATTTCTTGTGGGAAACAGATACCTCATAGGGATTACCATACCTTGTGTATACCTTGTTTAGGGCCTGAGCACGGCGTTGTTGGATGCCGCTCTTGTGCTAGGTTTAACAAACGCACTATTAAGAGACGGTTAGACTGTGCCAGGTTAGTGTTTGGGAAGCGTTGCAATTATAAAATGCCGCCGGATGCTCCGGCGCCGCTTCCCAAGAAGCGCAAGGACAAAACAGCGAAGCCTAGGGTTGATGAACCGGCAGTCCCGGACGCCGGTTCTTTAGAAGGCTCAGTGGAGCCAGAGGTTTTGCCAGGTGTTTCTTTGGTGTCTCAGGCAGCGACTTTACTGTTACAGGATGTGCCTTCTCAGGAGGTAGGCCAGGCTGAGGGCCTTCTCAGGTAACTGTTCTTCCCTCTCTTCCCAAGGTAGTTAGAGCCTCTCCTTCTGTTGCCAAAACTTCTTTGAGAGGTAGGCCAAGTTCAGCTTCAGTGGGGCTTCTCCTAGCATTTCAGGTTCTGTGCCTAAGAAACATATGCTTAAAATGGCGGAAGATTTGATTACTATGATTAGAGGTTCTATGCCCCCTCCTGATAAGAGGCCTAGGGTGGAACCGGAGTTTGATAGTTTTGAACAGTGTTCAGAGGCTTCTGAGTCTTCTGCGGAAGATTTGCAGGAGTTTCCTCCTTATTCTGATTCTGATGTGGATGATTCCACTCCTACAGCTTCTCCTCCTGAGGATTTCTCATTTTCAGAGACTCTGCATTCCATGAGGGAGCACTTTAAATGGGAAGGCCAGGATTACTCTGATTCCAGGAAAAGGCTTAGGGAATTCTTGTTTTTGCCCCAGCATAGGCCCTTAGCTATACCTCCTGTGTTGAATGTGGTGGAAGATGTTTTTGCAGAGGCTTCACTGAACCCTGATTCTTTGCCTCCTGCTCCTGTTAAACCTGATAGGTACTATAGGGTGCCTGAAGCTCCTAAGTATCTTTTTAAGAGTCCTAGGGCAGACCCGGAAACTGTTTCTCAGGGACCTAAAGGTGTTAAGGCCTCTGTGGTTAAAAACCCTGTTCCCACTGATAAAGAGGCAAGGGCTTTGGATAGATGGGGAAAGAAAGTGTATACTTCTTCCACTTTAGCCATGAGGCGTTGAATTGTCAGTTTCACATGCTTAAATATCAAAATTATCTCCTTTCACAACTGAAATCTAAGGTGGATGCTTTGGCGGAAGGTATTGAGTGTAAAGAGTTGCTGGATTTAGTTCATGTGTCTGAACAAGTGGGTAAGCATTCTTTGCAATGTGGTTTTGATGCTGTACAGGCCTCCTCGAGGGTGGCTGCCACTAGTTCTGTTCTTCGCAGGCATGCCTGGTTGAGGGATCAGAATTTAGCCGAGCATGTTAAGACAAGGATTTTGGATGCTCCTTTACAGTCTGATGTGTTGTTTGGTTCGCCTGTGGAAGCAGTTTTAAAGAAAATGGAGGACAAAGCTAAGTCTATGCAAACTGTTAAAGATTTTTTGCAGGTGCAGCCACCGAAGTTTAGTAGAAATTGGCCTACTAAGGGATGGACATATCCTGCTTATGATTCCCAGTCTCGGGGTAGGTCTAGACGTGGTAGGGGCAGAGCTCAAGGTTCTTTTAGGCCTAGAACAGGGAGTTCACCTGCTCAGACTTCTGGTGAGGGCAGGGGTCAGTCCTTTCGTAAACAGACCCAATGACCTGCCTTTTCAGCTGCCAGTAGATTCTCGTCTGGCAGCTCCTTTGGGAGGAAGACTGTCTCTTTTCAAAGAAAATTGGGATTTAATTACTCAAGACAGATGGGTGTTGGATATCATTCACCACGGTTACAGGTTTTATTTCCATACATTGCCCCTTTCAAAGGCATGCCAGACGTTCCTCCTCCACAAAGGAAAGAGGCTCACAAGCAAATTTCTCTGTTACTCCAAATAGGGGCCATTCAGCCAGTCCCTGTATCAGAAAGGGGCCTAGGATTTTATTCTCGCCTGTTCCTAGTACCAAAGAAGGGGAACACGTGGAGACCAATTTTGGATTTATCTATCCTCAACACTTATCTGGACATTCCCAAGTTCAAGATGTTGACGTTACAACAGCTTTTACCTCTGCTGGGCAAAGATCACTGGATGGTAACTTTAGATCTCAAGGAAGCTTACCTTCATGTGCCTATAAGACTAAGTTGCAGGAAGTATCTGCGTTTTCGAGCTGGAAATTCTCATTATCAGTTCTCTGCATTGCCCTTTGGCTTATCTACTGCGCCCAGAGTATTCACCAAGGTTCTGGCTCCAGTGATAGCTTACTTCAGGCTAAAAGGAATTCAAATCTATCCTTACTTGGACGACTGCCTGATTCTGGCTCAAGAAAAGGAAGACCTTCTACAGCATCTGGAATATGTTATAGCAGTGCTAAGATGCCTAGGGTATTCTGTGAACGAAATAAAGTCCAGTCTAGTACCCTCTCAAGACATGTGCTTTCTGGGTGTGAGACTGAATACAGCAGCCCAGATGGCCTTTTAACCCCGGACAAACAAAAGAGTCTATCACTTTACTTCCATCAACTATCTCATCAGTCCGTGCTGACTGCAAGGACAGTCCTTCAAGCATTAGGGTTCATGGCATCTTGTATTCTGGTGCTTCCCAATGCCAAACTGCATATGAGGAAGCTACAATGGTATCTCAAAATGTATGGACACAGCACTGCCAGGATTTGGACACTGTCATTCAAATAATACCTTGCCTTCAAAAAGAATTTTTGTGGTGGGCTCAGGAATGTCACCTAAACAAGGGACTCTCTGTGACCCGGCCAGAGGAGAGTCAGATTTTAACGACAGATGCCTCGGACATTGCTTGGGGAGCTCATCTAAATGGAAAGTGGATACAAGACAAGTGGCCTGCCAGACTACAGCATCTACATATCAACATGAAGGAGATGTTAGCAGTCCAGTTTGCATTAATGGCTTTCAAGGAGTTACTTCTTCCAGGGCAGGTGTTGATTCTAACAGACAACACAACTGTCATGTGGTACATCAACAAGCAAGGGGGAACACATTCTTATCCTCTATGCAGGCAAGCAATGATTTTATGGGAGACTGCGCTAAGCTTGCAACTAACTCTTCAGGCAAGGTTTCTGCCGGGAGCACAGAACTCCTTAGCAGATGTGTTAAGCAGACAAATCATGGATCCCCACGAGTGGAAACTGGATCTTCATGTATTTCAGAAATTGACAGTGTCATGGGGAACTCCAGACATAGATCTGTTCGCTTCTCCACTAAACCACCAGCTGCCAAAGTTTTGCACAAAGGGGTTTCATCACACAGCTTGGAAAGTGGATGCTCTGTCTTTCAGTTGGAAAAACCTTCATGTGTATGCCTTTCCACCTCTGCCTCTTCTTCCAAAGGTGCTATTAAAAGTCAGACAAGACAAGCCAAGGATGATTTTGATAGCTCCAGATTGGCCTCGCAACACTGGTACCCACTACTAAGGAGTCTGGTAAGGAAGCCTCCATGGCCTTTACCTTTGATTCCTCATCTGTTATCTCAGAAGGACGGTCATCTGCTCAATGTCAAGCTTCACTCTCTTCATCTAACAGCCTGGCATATTCTGTGTTGAAACACAGCAGGTCTCAACTTCCTCA
Source organism: Protopterus annectens (assembly GCF_019279795.1). Lineage (NCBI taxonomy): Eukaryota > Metazoa > Chordata > Ceratodontiformes > Protopteridae > Protopterus > Protopterus annectens. The sequence continues at coordinate 717,352,853 of NC_056747.1, forward strand.
ACAAGTTTTAAATGTGATTATGGAAGCTAGAAGACCTAGTACAAGGAAAGTGTACGCAGAAAAATGGAAAAGATTTTTATTTTGGAGTACAGCAAAGAATTTGGAGATTTCTGAGCCTAATTTGAGTGTGGCTCTTCAATATCTTACTGAGTTATTGGACAAAGGTTTGTCCTTCTCTTCCATTAAGATTCATGCTGCAGCAATTTCAGCTCACTATGATTGTGACCCACCATTGTTTTCGCATCCTTTGTTCAAGCAGTTTTTAGAGGGGCAAAGAATATAAGACCCCACGTAGAGCTCCTACTCCTGCTTGGGATCTCAATTTTGTGTTGGAAAACTTACTCTACAACCTTTGAGCCTGCGGCTACTGCTGAATTGAAATACTTGTCATGGAAGACTGCTTTTCTGTTGGCTATTACTTCTGCAAGAAGGGTGTCTGAGTTGCAGGCCCTTATGGCAGTAGAGCCCTTTTGATTTTCCATAAGGATAGGGTATCATTACGTACTAATCCTTCCTTTATGCCTAAGGTGGTTTCTAGTGTGGCTTTAAACCAAACTGTTCATTTGCCTACTTTTTATGCAGACCCCAAAATAAAGGGGAAAAGATTTTGCACACTTTAGATGTACACAGGCAATTGCGTTATTATTTAAGCAGGACTAAGGATTTTAGGCAGTCTCAGCAGTTGTTTGTTTCTTTTGCTTTGAGTTCAGGGCAAGCCTGTGTCAAAACAAACTATTTCTAGGTGGATTGGGTTTTGCATTGCATTTTGTTATTCCCATCATGGCAAGGAGATTCCAGCTGGGATTAGGCCTCATTCCACTAGGGCTACTGCCACTTCAACAGCATTTCTAAGGGGGGTGGCAACTAAGGATATTTTGGAGGCAGCTACTTGGAGTTCAGTGCATACTTTCTCTAAGCATTATCACCTTCCTATCTACTCTAAGTCTAGGGCTGGTTTTGCCACAGCTGTTTTGCAAGGCATATTGTCAGCTCCTGCTTCTGTATGATTTGCCAGCCTCCCTTACCTCTGCTTTGGGATTCTACCCAATAGTAAGGACTGCAGCAATGTGGAACGAAGAACATAGTACAGTTTTGTACCTACCATAAATGTAGATGTTCGAGGATCCACATTGCTGCAGTCCAATTTACCCTCCCTCCTTCCCCTCTGTGTTTAGGGGTGGTTGTGTAGGTGAGGTTATATGCTGATATTTTTGTATATATTTTTGTATATATTGTACATATTTTTGGTGCAGGTATTTTGGGCCTTGTCTTTTTAGGGTCTTCTGACATCTGGGGCAAGAAAAGACTGAGGATATGACGTCGGTCATGCGCATTAGTACCCTGACGTACTGACGTCAGTCTAATGCGCCCTGACCGACGTCAGCCATATACTCTGGTATTCGGGCCGACTGGACAGCGGACTACCCAATAGTAAGGACTGCAGCAATGTGGATCCTCGAACATCTACATTTATGGTAGGTACAAAACTGTACTTTATAACTCTCGTTTCGGCGAGGGAGGCAGTCGCAATTCAAAAGGCAGAGAAAAAAATACTTCATCTGGTAAACTCACTCTTTTTTCGTCTCTCTGCTGCTAGCACCACTCTACAGGACCCCAAGGAGCTTTGCTGAGTCGGAACAAGCGCAAAAACTGCACCAAAGCGGGTTTTAAAGCAGGGGACTTGAAAAAGCTAGGAATTAGCCCAAAATGGCCAATAGACAACTAGTGTCTGGGCTGAGACCACTCCTCCAGGGACAGATAGGCTGCTCAAAACTCCCCACTCTCAATGGTGAACAGAGAAGCTTCCTCCTATCCAAGTAAGCATATGGGCAACACAGGAACCTGTACTAAAGCCCAGAATTCAGCAAAACCTGAATTCAGGACTATTCTAGCTCAGAAAAGGTGGGAAACAAGGATATATATATATTTTCTTTCTTTTTTTTTTAACAGAGACAGGAAATTAGCAGAAAAACACAGTAAATGCTTTGCACAGGCTAGCGCACTTGAGTGGGCAGCCTAAACAGTTAAATTAAACACAAAAACAACTTTAGAAGTGCAGGTAAGTACATAATACAAATAAGCTTTTTGAAAGGTAGTAGAGCAGTTATAACTCGTGTTTCGGCGAGGGAGGCAGTCGCAATTCAAAAGGCAGAGAAAAAATAATTTGTCTGGTAAAGTCACTCTTTTTTTTTCATCTCTCTGCTGCTATCACCACTCTGCAGGACCACGAGGAGCTTTGCTGAGTCGGAAGAACATTCCTAACTGCATTTCCTGTTTGTCAGCCAATTAGCAACTTACCTGGTTAGGTAAGGATTAATACTCTGCTTATCCATAGAGTAAAAAAATGGCATCATGGGGGACTGAATTGAGTCCTTTTGGGCAGGTCCAAGTAAATCACATCTACCCGAAGGCCATAGTGCATAGAGTTGATTGCATACTCATAAAAGCTGATAAGATTAACATGATGTGACCAGACCAGGTTAAAAAAAATGTTGAGATATCTAAGCTGATGTTGCGAGAATGCTGAAATGAATTGTTAACTGCCCTCTTGAAACATTTTCCTAATGTACAAGTTAAGCTAATTGGCTTATAACTGTCAGTGGTAGAGCTAACTGGCATTTCGAAACACTTGTAACTATGACTTCCTTCCAAATATGAGGTGCAAATTAGAGATTTTTGCGTTAGTGATATTTCTGTTGAAAGTGTACTACTTTTCTGTGATTTTATTCAGTGTAATAGATATTTAAATTTTGCAGTCACTTTTTTCAAGACAAGCTTCCTCCTTCCATTCCCCAGACCCTGCACATGTTATAGGTCTGTTGGTATGTGTATTATCTCCGTATCATTACATACTACTGAATATTTGCTGCTGTTAAAATAGAAAACATCTTTTAAACATAGTGCATTGGTGTGCTTCTTATTAATGCATAGCCAATTGATTTTGTATTCAGTATATTTGTATTTGTATGTATATTGGTGTAATTTACATAGTTTTAGGCTGTCTGTACCCTATAGGCTCCATTGTAGGAATTGTTATAGTAATTGTTGCGTTTACCTCTTCATAAGCACCTAAAAAATACATAGTACGCGTAGTACATAGTATTTATAGTTGCACCAAGGGATAAATATGTTTCTCAGAGAATTGCCATTCTCTGGAACAGTTTCCCCTTCCGCATGAAGTAGAGTTCCTCCCTAACCCTATTTAAGCACAACTGGGACCAGTGGATGGGTAATCAGAAATTCATCCCTGGTATGACACCTATGTCTGATGGACAGAAGCATTCAGTCACCTCCTATGTGCATGAAATTTGTGGGTCACATTTAGTTTGCGTGGCTAAGCTTATAAGGGCCCTAGTGGTAGTGTGGTATATACTTGTGAACATCTCTTGGGTCAGACAACTTCTAAAATATCATGCATGGGAAATGCATCTGCTGGTAGCTGATTTTTCAGTCATCTTATGAATTCTTACAGATTTCATCCTGTTACTCAGTTTACTGTTATGTCACACAAATTTTCTTTTTCTTAACAGAAAATGGAAGAGTTACTAATAAAAGCTAAAAAAGAAAAACCCACCTTTATCCCTTATTTCATCTCTGCATGTAAAGATCTGCCTGGCAAGTTCTTACTAGGATACCAGCCTCGAAACAAGCCAAGGTTAGTGAAAAATTGTAATATATTTGTCTTCCAAGAATTTGTTTTTGGCATGTACATGTTTATGCAGTGACTAGTAGTATACCAGAGGACCAAGGTTTGCCAGCCTTCATCTTTGAGATGAAAAGGCAGCTACAGTAAAATTTTGTATGAGGTACAGACTGCCTTGACACTCATCAGTCGCTTGGTAACCAGTGCTTAGTCCAAGCTCATGGAGAAGGTGAACATAACTACAGATAAGTAATGTCTGTTCCTCTTCAGGATTACGTCTGCATGGCAGACATCTTCAGAACTCTATTCCTAAAATTTGTGGCTGCTCTGGTGAATTCTGTTCTATGTAGATGTTTTGACTTTGATAAAGTCGCACTCAACCCAGGTTCAGCTCAGCAAAAATCCAGATATTGGATGAGCTGGCCAGGGATGAGATTGGCAGAGTTCTGCTGGAGATGCTTCTCCTGGAGGAAGGAGCAGGATTGTAGTTTCTGCATGTTTGTAACAATATCTACCTGATATAATTCCAATTCTAGTAAACATCCCATTATTGGCTTCTTAATTACAAATATCCTGCATGTTATTGCATAGCATTTCAGTACACCAGAAGTTCATAGATGATTGCTAGGGTAATGATACACGAGCGTTTACAAGCCTAGCTAATAATACCCAGGTTATGACAATATTGTATCTTAATTCCCAAGACATCCAAGATGGCTGCATGTTGAGTAACAGCTTAATTCTAGTTCTCCCAGTTTGAAAACAGAAACTTGGCAGACAAAGCCATTAGACCTATACTTCTGGATAAATGTCAGTAACTGGCTAGAAAGCGCACTGCCTAGATGCCAGGAAAAAAGAAATACAGAGGACCTGAAGGAAAATCAGCTACAAAAGTTGAAGAAATAATACTCAGCAAAAACATTGCAAGCCTCAGATGTGCCTTCCAGTAACCTAGAGAAAAGTATAAAACAACTGCACACAGACCTGATTAGAATAAATGAAACACTGATGGGAGTATATGAACTCAAACAACAAAGGGCTGGAAAAAATGGAAGAAGCTTTAAACAGATATTCAGATGAGATGTAAAACTGCAAAACTCAGAGGTTAAAATGAAGAAAAGGTTGGCTGAATATGAGACTGCACAAGAAGAGATTTTTCAAAAAGAATTTGAGGATGGAGCACTTCGGGAAAAAGAGAATTTCTGCTGTACCAGAGAAGCTGGAAAGAACAGACTGTATTTTATGAAAGCACAAATAAGCAACTGGACTGGTATTCACAACAAGAATTGTTAAGTGAAAGGGCACATCGTGTGTATGCTGCAAACCTGGCAATGAGAAAGCAGCCTAGACCTTTAATGGCAAAGATGCAATCTTACCAGCAGAAGGAGTTGATTCTGACAAAACTGTGGCAGAAGGATAAAGTACTAAAAGTAGGAGACAGCAGAATGTTTGTGGAGAATGCCTACGCATTGTACACCAGGCAAAAGAGGAGTACATTTATTCCATTAATCAGGGAATGTCAAGAAGTAGGCATGAGATTCAAACTGCTTTACCCAGTTATTTTCAAAATATTTTCCCTGGAGAGAGAAAATAATTTTTTGATGAAGTACATGCTAAGGAAGAAATAAAAAAGCTTGTCAAACAAAAATTGAGCTGTGAAACAGGAGGATGTTCTGCTGTTTATTCTTCTGGTAGTAAAGAACACAGAGTGACAGTGAAATTTTTGTCAGTGTTTCAAAGGAAAATGCCTGAGAGAAGGAAAAATCTAAGAGTCAACTAGAGGAATCAAGAGTACATTGGAAATTAAGCAGTAACAGGGTTTGGGAGGTAGAGATTAGGAATAAAAACAAGTAGCTTGGAAATTGACAAATGTGGGACAACAAAGCAATAATTTGTGAAACATGACAGAACAAGCAAATCTGGAAATATTGGACTTTTTTGGACTATATTAAACTTATAGAGGACTCTATAAAGTATATGTCCTAGTAAACATCATTAATATTCAGAAAAATACTTGAGAGGGTTAGAGGAGGGAGAACGTTAACTCTAAATATTCTTAATGGTACTATATTAACAGTGGATGATTTTTTGCATGCTGTAAAGTTTACTCAGTTACTTTTAAGCGTAATGGGGATACTAATGTAAATAGATGCTCCTGTTTTTTTTCTTTCTGCTGTCTCTCTCTCTCTCTCTCTTTCCTTGTCCAGTTTTAAAAAATGTAGGCACTGCAATGTAAAAAAAAAAAAAAAAAAAAAGATTCTGGTTAAAAGAGCCTGACAAAAGAAAAATGACTGTGCTTTTTGTCATTCTTGCATAGGGGAATGACTGGATTAAGGCCCTTTGATCTAGTAAGTTTTAACTCATTACATCCGAGTGACGCCTCCAGGTGCATCTGCAGTTACCACCTACTGCTCCTCTAGGCGTCAAATATTGCTTGTTCATATTTGCATTAATAATTCCAAAACCATGCCCTGTACAAGGTATCAGAATATTTTATCTTGAAGCATACATGGTGGCAAACACAATTGTATTGATATTTGACCTATGTCAATGAGTATTTGTTAGAACTGTAAGGTGATAACTTTATTTTTTAAAGGCTCAAGCCACGCCCACTAGGAGTTAAAGGTGCACAATTAAAAGAGCTGTACTGGAGGAGAAAATAAGTAGAAAGCAAGTAAATGAAAAGAATATTGGGTATTATAAAACTTTTTTCCAGTAAATATATGCTTAGCAATTTTGTATCTGGTTATCAAGTCTCTAGGAGACAATCTGATGAAGAGAAATGGTTAGGAGATAATGTTCTTTGAAAGCATTAACTTGTTTTCACAGCTGAGAAAGCTGTAAAGATAAGGCAAAACCAGACAGCACTTCGTAGAAGCACATGATGTGTCTTAGCATAAATGACCATACTTTTAGGCCAACTCAAATCTGCAAGTGTGGCTGTCAGTATGGAACGTGTTCGTATTAGGAGGGTAAAACTTAAGTATTTGAAGATGTACATAGTTTTGTGTGTTAACAGGTTTTAAGGGGGATTGGGGTGTGTTTTTTTTTGTTTGTTTGAGGGCTTTCAGTAAAACAAAAAGTTGTATAAGATGAGGCATAGGCTCAAATAGGTATGACAAGAAACAACTGTATGAAAAATCAACCTGCCAAACGGTGTATGCATGTCACAAAAGCTGAAACTAGACATTTAACAAAACAGCTGTTGTACATAAAAGGTGGGAATAACTTTTTAAGACAATGATGCTTTCTGTAATGACTTAAAATGTCATTGGTCTCACAGATGAATACAAAAAAGAAAGAGTAGTGAACTATATTAAAAAAATTTACAGTGCAAATAGCTGTGCTATAGGAGACGTAGCTGGAAAGAACTGACCATATGAATTTGATAAAGGGTTTCAGGGTGGTTATTCAGTGGAATACCTGGGGCAAAGGAAAAGTTGAGTTGATTAATTGCAGAGAGCTCCAATAATGATAGAAGATGGTAAAAGATAATAATGGTAGATTTGTTGTACTATAAGGGTCTACTGGCAAGGGAGGACTGGCATGTATTTATATTCCACCAAAAACTGCTATAAAGGAGGTTAAGAAATTTTGGGAGAAATAATCAGTCTTCAGCAAGGAATATTACATGTTCTTCGTGTTTCACTGTTGCAGTCATCACATTTGGGTTATCTGCCTGCAGGTAGCCCTCAGCCGGTCTGAATACCAGAGTCTTTGGATTTCTGCGTCATATGCTGTTGCTTCTTCCATGATGTCAGGTCGTCAGGGGTATAAAACATGTAGTCGATGCCATTACATCAGTCTTTCTTGCCGTGCAGTGCCCAAAGCAGAAGCAGTTCACAAGTGCCGGTCGGCCGACTCCTGAAATTTTCGTTTTCGAGTTTCAGACCTTCAAAAAGATAAGTACCCCGTTGGGGATCCTTTTTTTTTTTTTTCTTGTTCTAACCAATGTCAGAAAAAAAAAATAACAGTTGTCTTGCCTGTAGAAAGCAAATACCTCATAGAGATTTTCACCTGTTTAGGCCCAGACCACGACGTCCCTCACTGTCAGTTTTGTGCCTTGTTCAACTCCCGAACTATTCGTCGTCTGGCTATTTTTGTAGCCAGATACTTCCGTTCTCTATCTCCGTACTCCGAAATGGCTTCTTTAAGCCATCCGACTACGGTCTTCCGAAAAAACATAAGGATAAAGACAGAGAGAGACTGCATAGGTCCAAAACTGCCAACGATGCTTCCGTTAAGCTAGTCGCCAGTCTGCCGGAACTCAGTGGGGCGATTTCGCAGCCCCTGATACCCGGTACTACAGATTCACAGGCCTCTACTGAGACCCATTTGGAATCCGGTATGCTGCGAGATCCTTCTTTGACTCTGGAACCTGCGGATGTCTCTTTCTTGGATTGGTCCGGAGCTGCTGTGCAGGCACCGGCTTCTGAGGGTGTATTCAGGCCTACCGTCTTTCATATTAAACTGACAACTTCATTTCAAACTATAAATATCGAATTCCTCAGGCCTAAAGTTCGCACTATGCCTAGAAAAACGATGATCAAACTGAATTCTCAGGCCCATTTGCCTCAAAAACAAATGATTAGAATGGCTGAAGACCTTATTATCTTAATTAAGGGAAGCCAGCCTTCCCCCTCTAAGAGACCTAGAACTGATTTTCTTTCTGACTCTTCTGATCTGGGATCTGATATGTCTGTTCCTTCTAACTACCAGGATTTATCCTTATCTACTTATGAGGATTCTGATGCAGAGGATTCCATTCCCTCTGCTTCCCCTCCCGAAGATTTTTCTTTTGGTGAAACCTTGCATACCCTTAGGGAGCATTTCCTCTGGGAAAGTCAGGACTATTCTGAGTCCAAAAAGAGACTTAGAGAATTTTTACTTCTGCCTCAACACAGGCCTATAGCTGTCCCTCCTGTTCTGGAGATTGCAGATGATGTTTTCTTGGAATCCAGCCTTACCCCAGACACTTTGTCTCTACCTCCCAGTAAACCTGACAGTTACTACAGAGTACCTAACTCTCACAAATTTCTCTTCAAGAATCCAACTGTGGATCCAGAGACCATTTCCCAAGGACCAAAAGGCATTAAGGCTACTACTGCCAAAAATCCTACCATTTCTGATAGGGACTCTAGAGCTTTAGACAGTTGGGTTGGGAGGGTGGCCTAATGGTTAAGGTGTTTACTACAAAACACAGGTGCAGGGGTTTGAGTCCTCACATATAATATTGGCTAAGCTTAAAATGGCTCACAAGGGCAGTTAGCTTAGTACGAATCTATGAATCTATGAATCTATGAATCTATGGGATAAGAAGGTATACACTTCTGCTCCTTTGGCCATTAGGGCTTTAAATTGACAGTTTCATATGTTAAAGTATCAGCAGCATATTATGGGACTACTTAAACAGAAAATGATGTTGATTCTGACCGTGCTGAACACAAAGATTTGCAAGAGTTAATGCATTCTCCTGAACAAGTTGGTAAACATACTTTGCAATGTGGTTTTGATGCTTTAGAAGCATCTTGCAGGGCTGCTGTCCACTGGGTCTGTACTTAGAAGGCATGCTTGGCTTAAGGAGCAAAACTTGCCAGATCATGTTAAAGCTAAATTACTGGATGCCAAGACCACCTTTTTGGCAACAAAGCAGAAGTCCTCAAAAGGATGGAGGAAAAAGTTAAACCTATGCAAACTGTTAAAGATTTCTTACAAGTACAGCCTCCTAGTTTCAGTAGGCATTGGCCTTCAAAGAACTGGTCCTTTTCAGCCCCTTCCAGGCCTTCTCAGTTCAAACCCAGGAGCAGCAGACAGTCTCAGGCTGTGCACAGATCTAAGCAGTGGGGGGCTCTCACTTCCAAAGCAGGGAGTAGTAAGTCACCCCCCTATGGAAAAATGGCACAATGACTTATCCGTAATTCTTCCAATCCCTGCTCGACTACTTGCTCCCTTAGGAGGAAAGCTTGCCCTGCATGCAAAAATATGGGAACTCATTGCCCAGGGCAAATGGGTTTTAAACATAGTTTCCCTAGGATACAGATTCCACTTCCACTCACTCCTAACCCAAAGTGGATGGCCAGACCTCCCCCCAAATCAGTGGGCAGAGGCCCAAAAACAAATTCTCTCTCTCTCCTCGGTATCAGGGCTATTCAACCTGTCCCAGCAGAACAAAGGGGACAAGGTTTTTATTCAAGACTGTTCCAAGTTCCCAGAAAAGAAAGCTCCTGGCGTCGTATCCTGGACCTGTTTGTTCTCAACACCTTTCTGGTGGTTCCAAAATTCAAAATGCTCACTCTTCAACAGCTTCTTCCTGTGTTAGCCAAGGATGCCTGGCTGGCAACCCTAGACATAAAAGAATCTTACCTGCACATCCCAATAAGGGAATCCTGCAGACAATACCTACGTTTCAAGGCGGGCTCCATGCACTATCAGTTCTCTGCACTTCCCTTTGGCTTATCTACTGTGCCCAGGGTATTCACAAAGTGCCTAGCTCCAGCCATTGCATTTTGCAGGCAGAGAAATATTCAGATTTACCCATACTTGGACGATTGCCTGATTCAGGCAGAAAGTCAGGACTTGCTATTACAACACCTGGCATTTGTAAAGAGACTTCTAACCTCACTGGGGTACAACATCAACGAGAAGAAATCACACCTAGTACCCTGTCAGCAGATTGTATTCCTGGGAGCAAGCTTGAACACAGCTTCCCAGATGGCATTCCTCACACCGGAGAAACACGTTTATTTGACAACCTACTTCAACCTTCTGGCCATAAAAAAAAACAGCTCTCTGCACGGAAAATCCTACAAACCCTGTGGTTCATGGCCTCTTGCATTCTGTTAATTCCATATGCAAGACTGCATATGACGAAACTTCAGTGGTAGCTAAAAAGTCTATGTTGTCAACGTTCTCAGGACCTGGAAACAATGATTCCTATCATTTCTTGTCTAAGGGTGGAGTTCCTTTGGTGAGCAGAGGCCTGCTACCACAACAAGGGACTCCCTTTCACTCTAACCCTGCAACCCAAACCCTAACATCAGATGAATCAGACTATGCTTGGGGGGCTCACATGGCAGGGCAGTGCATTCAGGGCAAATGGAACCCAAAACAGATGCACCTGCATATCAATCAAAAAAATGTTAGCAATACAGAATGCTCTGATAGCCTTCAAAGAACTTATTCTTCCAGGACAACTATTGGTAAAGACAGACAACACCACAGTTATGTGGTACATAAACAAGCGGGGGGGGGGGTGGCATTCCAACCTTGTCTGCAGACTAGCCATGGCTCTGTGGAACACAGCCTTGAGCTACCAAGTGAACCTGCAAGCTCAATTCCTACCAGGCAAACTAAATTCACTGGCAGACGACTTAAGCAGAAATCTCATGGACCCACATGAATGGAAACTGGAACCCAAAATATTCAAGCTCTTGGGCAACAAATGGGGGACACCAGAGGTAGACCTGTTTGCCTCCCTTCAGAACTACCAATTAAACAAATTCTGTACCTGAACTCCCCACAGTCAAGCTTGGAAAGTGGACGCCCTGTCCTTTACCTGGGAAGGCTTCTCAATTTATATCTCTCGAAGGTTCTACTAAAGATCAAACAAGACAAGCCAAAGACCATACTGATTGCTCCATACTGGCCCTGGCAGCATTGGTGTACCCCCTTTAGCGCAGTCTGACAGTGCTGCAACCATGGCACCTGCCTTCGACCCCTTCCCTGCTGTCCCAGCAGGCAGGCCAGATTCTGCACCCTCAGCTTCAAACTCTGAACCTTGCAGCCTGGCTAATTCCCTGAGCTCACCTCTAGCAACCCTCAGTAAGCAGGTGCTGGATGTCATTCTTGAGGCAAGGAGGCCTAGTACTGTAAAATCCTATTCATAAAAGTGGAAAAGATACTATTCGCGGAGCCAGGCTCAGGGGATGGGCACAACGGTGCCCAGGTTACCTCATATTCTAGATTATTTTACAGAAATGCTCCACAAGGGCCTATCTTCCTCTTTAATTAAGATCATGCCTCTGCCATTTCAGCACATTATAATACTGAGCCACTCTTCCTCTCTCATCCCCTTCTAAAACAATTACTTAGTTACTTAGAGGGGCCAAACATTTAATGCTCCCCAGGAGAGCTCCTACTCCAGCCTGGGACCTTAACTTTGTATTGGAAAAAACTCACCCCCCCCCTTTGAACCAGCTGCTACAGCAGAGTTGAAATTCCTGCCTTGGAAAACAGCCTTACTTCTACCCATCTCTTCAGCAAGAAGATTGTCTGAACTGCAGGCCCTCATGGCAGTGGAACCCTTCATTATCTTCCATGCGCACAGGGTTTCCCTCATGACTAAATCCATCCTTTATGCCCAAGGTGGTGTCTAGTGTGGCTCTAAACCAGTCCATTCATTTGCCTACTTTTTTACCTAATCCTCAAACTAAGGGGGAAAGGATACTGCATTCTCTGGACATGCACAGACTGCTTAGAATCTCTTTGGACAGAACTAAGCCTTTCAGAAAATCTGACCAGCTGCTAGTTAGCTTTGCTGCAGGGGGAGAGGGGAAGGCCATTTCAAAGCAAACCATTTCCAAATGGATAGCCCCATTGCCTCCATTTCTGCTACAAGCACTATGGAAAACCTACCCCACAGGGGATAAGATCACATTCCACCAGGGCTGCATCTACCTCTATGGCATTTCTCAGAGGAGTCCCTACCAGGGACATCTTGGAAGCTGCTACCTGGAGCTCTGTACATACTTTCACAAAGCATTACCACCTGCCTATATTTTCTAAATCCAGAGCTGGATTTGCCACAGCAGTCTTACAGGGCCTGATTGATAGCCCCAATGCTCTTTAACTGCCTCCATCCTTCCTTAGCTTTGGGAATCAGCCCAAATGTTGATGACTGCAACAGTGAAACATGAAGAACATAGTACAGTTGTGTACACTTACCATAAATGTAGATGTTCGAGTGTATTCACTGTTGCAGTCTTGGTTACCCTCCCTCCAGTCCCCTGACTTCTCTTGGCTCTACCTTTCCTTCTTCTTTGGCATATATTTTATCATGTGTATTTGCTTTTTGCTGGGGGTGTTCCATACCATATAATTGCTTCCTATTGTGGGGGCACCTGACATCTGGGGCAAGAAAAACTGATGTAATGGCGTCGACGGCATGTTTTATACCCCTGATGACCTGACGTAATGGAAGAAGCAACAGCATCTGATGCAGAAATCCAAAGACTCTGGTATTCAGGCCGGCTGAGGGCTATCTGCAGGCAGATATCCCAGATGTGATGACTGCAACGGTGAATACACTCGAACATCTACATTTATGGTAAGTGTACACAACTGTACTTCATAGGTGGGGACTGGAATTTGATTTGCAACAGTTGTGTCTGGGGGGCCCAGAAGGGAAAAATATAACAAAGGAGGGTAGATTATTGAAAAAATTTATGAAAATATGTGTCATGGAAGATGTGAATTCAGTACTAGGAGTTCGGAGTAAATTTACATATTCTGTAAAATACAAAACCTGGGCTAGGGTAGACAGAAGTTATATTTCACAGGAAGATGTGGATTTAATTGAAGGTCTTGATATGTACCCAGTAACTATTTCAGAACATGCGCCAATAATAGCTAAAATAAAAACACACTGTAATGAAATAAAAATGAGACCCTGGCGCTTTCCCACCTATTTGTTGAAAAGAAAGGAATTTAAGGAATGATTAGTGGAATTATTCAGGAGCTATTCGAGAAGACAGAAATTTCTTCTGAAAATGTAGCTAGGGAATGGGATAAAATTAAAGTGGAATTTAAAAATAGGGTCGAAATAAAAAGGGAGATATGGTTTAGAAGTAACAAGGATTATTTAGAGGGGCTGACATTTTTTATTTATTTAGTTTTTTTATTTATCATTTGTTGACGGGGAAAGTCCGACTAGGTTCCACAGAGCCTTTTTTCAGCGGAGACCCGGGGAGAAATGCTCCAGATGCATGTCTTTGGAATGTGGGAGGAAACCAGAGTACCCGGAGGAAACCCACGTGAACACAGGGAGAACATGCAAACTTCACACAGAAGGCACCCCAGCCAAGAATCGAACCGGAGAACCTCTGCTGTGAGGTGACAACGTTAATCACTGCACCACTGCGCCACCCAAGTATTGCAAAATAAGGGGAGTACCACAGAATAAGAAGAAGGGCAACTGCAGAATGCTTACCAGAAAATAAGGGATTACCTCAATAATATGCATGAGTTTAGAAAGATTGCTGTTAAGCAACTGTTTTTTGATAATAACTCTAGAGCACAAAAACTTTTATCACAGAGACTTGGGAAACGGAAAGCAGAAAGCGCTGTTGCCAATCTTAGGGAGCCCATGACAAGGAAGATAACAGATCCTGTAGAAGTATTAGAAATACTTTGAAAATTCTATGAAAGTCTGTGTAAAGCAGAGAAATGTGGAAATCAAGAAAAGATACAAATGGAAATGTTTGTGGAAAAATTAAATATTCCAAGGTTAGAGGTAGATGAGGCTCAGTTACTAACAGGATAGTAGGAGATGAAGTAAAAATGGTGATGTATAGCCAATCTACAGGAAAGTCCCCAGGAAAGATGGCATTTCTGTGGAAGTTTGGAAGCTAGAAGTGCAAAAAAAACTGAAAGATAAAGAAGGTTTTAACAGTATGTTAAACTGAAAGATAAAGAAGGTTTTAACAGTATGTTAAGAGGAGAAGTAAAACCATTCTAGAAGAAAGAAGATGGTAGCTGTAATACCTAAAGAGGGTAAAGATCCATCAGGTCCAGCTTTTATACAGGCCCTTTTCAGTACTAAAACCATGATTCTAAAGTTTTTTTATAATGGTTAACAGAATGGCAAAAGTGATGCCAAAATTGATAGATATGGATCAGTGTGGGTTATTAGAGGGGAGGCAAACATTTGACAGCATTAACAGAACATTGTTTATCGAGAGGGAAGCAGAATGCAAGAATATACCACTGTTGGTGGGTGCTAAGGCCTTGCTGAGTCTAGTTATGTTGGCTGCCAAAAAAAGCAATTACTACAAAATGGAAATCTAAACCAGCTGTACTAGAAGTAGTGAATATCATAACAAAAATAAAATGGGAATTGGGATCTTTAGAAAAGCGAAGGAGCAAATTACATGGCAAGCAATGGGTATTGTGGGAACAACACATACAGGGGAGGAATGAGGTTTAAAAAAGGCAGGATTTGAATGAGCTATGTAATGATTGGCTGATGACTGGGTAGATTATAATTGTTGTATAATGTTTGCAACTAAAAATTATGTCAGTATAGATTGTGATGTATAATGTTCGTAGCTAAGATTGTCAAAATGGTATGTTATTTATATAAGTATATGATTGTATACGTCATAAGTGAAAATGTTTCTTGTTTTAAAAAAAACTATATGTTGTATCTTAATTCCCCAGATATGGGATGCAGTAGTGTCAGGGTAGTAAGTCATTTTACAGACTACCTCCGTCCATAAGGGACATGGGCAGTACCCCGGCAGTGAATTTATGGATGTTCTTCGTGTTTCACTGTTGCAGTCATCATACTTGGGTTATCTGCCTGCAGGTATCCCTCAGTCGGCCTGAATACCAGAGACGTAGTATTTCTACGTTGGTTGCTATCGCTCTAGGACTGACGTCAGGGGTATAAAAACAGTTAGCCGATGCCATTACATCAGTCTTTCTTGCCAAGGAGCCCGAAGCAGAAGCAGTTCACACAAGTGCCAGTCGGCCACTACCTGAGTTTTCGTTTCTGAATTGAGTTATCCTGAAGTCTTCTAAAGTTAAGTACCCCGTTGGGGATCCTTTTTTTTTGCTCTAACCGATGTCAGAAAAAGTTAACAATTTTCTTGCCTGTAGAAAGCAAATACCACACCGAGATTTCCATTCTTACTGTGTCACCTGTTTAGGCCCAGACCACGACGTACCTTGCTGTCGGTTTTGTGCCTTATTCAACGCCCAAACTATTTGTCGTGGGACCTTATTGTTGCTAAATACTTTCGTTCTCAGTCTCCGTATTCCGAAATGGCTTCGGTAAGCCGTCCAACTACCAGTCTTCTGAAAAACATAAGGATAAAGACAGAGACAGACTGCACAGGTCACAAACTGCCGATGATGCTTCCGTTACGCTAGTCGCCAGTTTGCCGGTACTCAGTGAAGCGTTTTTGCAGCCTCTGATGCCCGCTTCAGTGGATTCGCAGGCCTCTACCGAGACCCTTTTGGAGTCTGGTATGCCATGAGACTCTTCTTCGAGTACAGAACCTGCGGATGTCTCTACCATGGATGGGTCTGGAGCCGCTGAGCAGGCATTGACTTCTGAGGAAGTTCTTCGCACGACCGATATTCGACACAAACCGACTATTTCTTTCACGTTTTCATCTCTGTCTAAAGATCTCGAGTTTCTAATGCCAACAGTATGCGCTATGCCTAAAAAAACGACAGCCCAAACTCAAGCACGTGCTTCCTTGCCACAACATCAAATGCTTAAAATGGCAGAAGACCTTATTATGCTGATTAGGGGAAGTCAGCCTTCCCCTGCTAAGAGAAAGAGATCTGTTCCCAGCAGTTTTAACAGACCAAGAGTCCGACGACTCTGAGGTATCTTATTATGAAGGCATGCCTTTATCTGCTTATGAGGATTCAGATGCAGAGGAATGCTTTCCCTCTGCTTCTCTTCCTCCAGAGGATTTTTCTTTTGGTGAAACCTTACATACTTTAAGAGAACATTTCTACTGGGAATGCCAAGACTATCCTCAGTCCAAAAAGAGACTCAGATAATTTCTAGATTTGCCACAACATAGGCCTTTAGCAATACCCTCAGTCCTGGATGTTGTGGATGATAAGAAAACAGCTGAGCCAAATCAACACGGCTGGTCGAAATCCACTTTAATAGTACAGTCACACCAAAGAAGTAAGCGCTTTCACGATCACACTGAACGCTTCATCAGACTGAGAACATTTAGTAATACACTTACTTTTAAGCACATGCTTCAATTTAGCCATCAGTTAATCAATTATACAATCAATCATCTTGTAAGACAGCCGCGGTGGTGCAGCGGTTAGCGTTGTCATCTCACAGCAAGAGGTTCTCCTGTTCGATTCTCTGCTGGAGCATCTTCAGTGTGGAGTCTGCATGTCCTCCTCGCGGTCGAGTGACGTTAAAGACATGCAGGTAGGTGCAAGCGTTAATGGGTGCACCTTCTTTGAAGGTTGGGCATCAGGCTAGCAACTCGCCACCATAAAAATCCGCTGCCAGTCATGAGCAGACCAGAGCTCCTCTGTGGCGACCCCTAACCGGGAAAAGCCGAAAGTCTACAATCAATCATCTTGTTTATAAAAAATATATCTGTAATCGTGAAAGCTCTTACTTCTTTGGTGTGACTATACTATTAAAGTGGATTTCGACCAACCATGATTTGGCTCAGATGTTTTCTTCTCATTTGATTGATTTGTGCTTAGAGCCATCATCTCTTTATCAGGTAGCTGGTGTTGCATTTTTCTTTATTATGTTGTGGATGATATATTTATGGAATCCAGTATAACTCCTGATACTTTACCCTCTGCTCCTAGGAAACCAGACAGGTACTACAGAGTTCCTGACTCTCACAAATTCCTTTTCAAAAATTCTACTGCTGACCCAGAGGTCATATCCCAGGGGCGTAAAGGTAAAAAGCAACTGCAGCTAAGATCCCACTCCTTCGGACAGGGATTCCAGAGCATTAGACAGATGGGGTAAGAAAGTATACACCTCTGCAACTCTCGCCATTAGAGCTTTGAATTGTCAGTTTCACATGCTGAAGTACCAACAACATATCATGGAACTTATTAAGCAAAAAATAGCTACCTTTACAGACTGTGCAGGAAATAAAGAATTACAAGAGCTTATGCATTCTGCAAGCCAAGTCAGCAAGCATACTTTGCAATGTGGCTGTGACACCCTAGAAGCATCTTGCAGGGGAGAAGTCACTAGTTCTGTACTAAGAAGGCATGCTTGGCTTAAGGCGCAGACCTTGCCAGACCATGTCAAATCAGAATTACTAGACTCTCCTTTGAACAAGGACAATCTGATTGGCACCAGAGCAGAAGAGGTTCTTAAAATGATGGAAGAAAAAGCTAAATCTATGCAGACAGTCAACGATTTCTTGCAAGTACAGCCTCCTGGATTTAGTAGGCATTGCCCCTCGAAACATTGGTCCTTTCCAGCCCCCTCAAGGCCATCTCAAACTAGACCCAGGGGAAACAGACCCCCCCCCCCCAGACTACAGTCTCAGGGTATGCAGAGATGTAAGCGATGGAGTGCCTCCACTTCAAAAACAGGGAGTGCTAAGCCACCCTGTTATGGAAAGAATTTATAGTGGCTTCTCAACTCCACTCCCCAACTCTGACCAACTGCTCGTGCCCCTAGGAGGAAAACTTGCCCATCATGCAAAAAAACTGGACGTCCATCACCAAAGACTGATAGTTCCTCAACATTGTATCCCAGGGGTACAAATTTTACTTCCGCTCACTGACAACTCCAAAAAGGTTCCCAGACCTTCCTCCAAACCAGTGGGCAGAGGCACAAAACCAAAGTTAAATCCCTGCTCTCCACAAGGGCAATTCAACCTGTTCCTGTGAACAGATAGGTCAAGGTTTCTATTCCAGACTTTTCCTGGTACCCAGAAAAAAGGGCATTTGGCACCCAGTCCTAGATCTTTCCATTCTAAACACCTTCCTGGTGGTACCAAAATTCAAAATGCTCACCCTGCAGCAGCTTCTTCCTATGCTAGCCAAAGATGCCTGGTTAGCCACCCTAGACTTAAAAGAAGCCTATCTGCACATCCCTATCAGGGACTCATGCAGGAAATATCTATGCTTCAGGGCAGGATCTATGCATTATCAGTTCTCTGCACTTCCCTTTGGCTTATCCACTGCTCCCAGACTATTCACAAAATGCCTGGCTCCAGTCATTGCCTACTGCAAACAGAGAAAAATTCAGATTTACCCGTACTTGGACAACTGCCTGATTCAGGCAGACAGACAGAAAATGCTGTTGCAGCACCTGACATTTGTAAAAAAAAAAACTACTAACCTCCCTGGGGTACACTATCAATGAAAAGAAATCAAAACTAGTCCCCAGTCAAAAGATTGTATTCTTGGGAACAAGCTTAAACACAGCATCCCAGATGGCATTCCTTATTCCAGAAAGACAAACCTATCTGACAAGACTTCTTTACTCAAATGGCCACCAGAACCCAGCTGTCCACAAATAAAATCCTGCAGGCCGTAGGATTCATGGCCTCATGCAACCTACTAATTCTGTATGCCAGACTGCATATGAGGAAACTTCAGTGGTACTTAAAAAGTCTTTGGTGCCAACATTCTCAGGACCTGGAAACTGTTATTCCTATCATACCTCGTCTAAGGACAGAGTTTCTTTGG
The DNA here is from genome assembly GCF_019279795.1 of Protopterus annectens. Taxonomy (NCBI): domain Eukaryota; kingdom Metazoa; phylum Chordata; order Ceratodontiformes; family Protopteridae; genus Protopterus; species Protopterus annectens. The sequence goes on from NC_056747.1 coordinate 717,371,934, forward strand.
TGGGCAGCAGCATGCAACCACCACTAGGGGTTTCCCTTTACTCAACCCCACTTCACCCAGACCCTAACCACAGATGCATCAGGCTATGCCTGGGGGGCACACCTGGACAACAAGTGCATTCAGGGCCACTGGAGTCCAAGTCAGATTCATCTGCACATCAAAAAGAGATGCTAGCTGTTCAGCACGCTCTAACAGCTTTCAGATCCCTACTCTCACCAGGACCTCTGCTAATAAAAACAGACAACACCACAGTTATGTGGTACATCTACAAGCAGGGGGGAACCTACTCTTACCCACTCTGTAAGCTAGCCATGGCCCTGTGAAATACAGCCTTGGACATCCAGGTCCATCTGAAAGCTCAATTCCTGCCAGGCAAACAAAACTCACTTGAAAACGACAAGCAGAAATCTCCTAAAACCGCATGAGTGGCAATTAGAGCCAAGCACCTTCAGGCTTCTGATTCAGAAATGGGAGACCCCAGAGGTGGCTCTCTTGGCCTCCCCCTGCAATCACCAGCTCAGCAAATTCTGCACCAGGACACCTCACAGCAGGGCCTGGAAACTGCCATATCCTCCCAGTGGGTAAACCTCTTAATCTATGCATTAACCCCTCTGCCCCTTCTCTCAAGAATATTGCTCAAGATAAGACAAGACAGACCAAGGACAATCCTGATTGCCCCTGACTGGCTTCGCCAGCAGTGGTACCCACTACTGCGCAGCCTGTCACCGGTGCCACCCTGGCACCTATTCCAGAGCCCGACCCTGCTCACTCAGCAGGAGGGACAGATCTTGCATCTGCAACTGCAAACCCTGAATCTTGCAGCCTGGCTTATTCCTTAAATTCTTCCCCAGTGACCAGCCTAAGCAAGCAGGTGCTGGACTTCATTCTTGAAGCCAGAAGACCCAGTACAAGGAAATCCTATGCTGATAAGTGGAAAAGGTATTGCTCCTTGGTTCAATCTAAAGGAGAGGACACAACTCTGCCCTCCCTATCTCTAATCCTGGATTATCAGGAACAACAGGAAAGTTACCATCCAAGGGTCTCCACTAGAAGTACAAAAACTAATCACAAAATAGAGCAAGCGGAGACCTCCACGATGATGAACAAACAAGATTTATTCAAGGTATATATCAAACAAGCGCTTTCACGTACATCCAAGTACGCTTCTTCAGGTTTTAAAATAAAACTGAATACATCTGCTTTTGTAACTCTCATCTAATTGATGAGATACTTGTCCTCATTAATCAATTATTTAATTAATCATTTAGGTTCCTTAAAACGAAGTAAAGATATATGTATGTATAAAAAGTATATACACAAAAACATATATACTAATGTATATGTAGGTGTAAGCATGTATACATATATAGAAATAAATAAAATAAATAAAACGATTAAAAACGCTAGAAATATATATGTCATTGAAAGATACTTAATAGTATAAGATGTCATAATAACTAACAAGCTACAGAACTATGTAACAAGCAATATAATTGTTGTGTGACAAAATCATAAAAATATATACAAAGATAGTTATCTAAGTGCAGCTAACACAGGCTTTATGCTAACAGCACAATTGAGTCCTGGTTCAATATAGGATCTCAATTTCAAAATCCATTCTAGTTCAGCCTTCTCTAGATAATTCTGACTATCACCACCTTTCTTAATGGATTTCATGACTTGTATAACCCTGAATTTAAAAGTATGGTCATGATACAAACTTGCATGTTTAGCCAAGGCATTTGTTAAATTCATCTTTCTTATGTCGTAAATATGATTATAAATGCGATCTTTCAGCCTTCTGGAAGTAAGCCCCACATAGTATGCATTACATTTAATACAGGTAGCTAAATATACTAAATTCATGGTGTTACATGTAGCACAGAGATTAAAGTTGTGTGTATGGTTGAACTCTGGGACAATAAATTGATATTCACTAGTAATAAACTTACACACATTGCATCTAGTACATGGAAAAGTACCATAAGTCTGGAGTTGTCCATTCATGACTATAGGGTTTATTTTAGCTTTTTCAAAGCATAATAGCCTCTTAAGATTCTTACTGTTTCTATATCTGAATGTAGGTTTTATACCCACTATATTGCTGGTATCGCGATCTACAAGCATCACATCCCAATTTTTCTTTATGATATGTGTAATGTATTTGATATCATTCGTATATCTAGTAACAAAAGGTACCTTCTTATTAATATGGCTAGAATATATCTTGAAGGCAAACCTATTGTTAGATTGTCTTATTAATAATAATATGATGGTCATCTATAATATTGGTAATATTGACACTTGAATCAGCCCTAGTGAGTGTATCATCTCATGTTTTCTAACATGTCATATGGGTAGCCCCTATCCAAAAATAAATCACTCAGGATATCAAACTGTATATTTCTTTCCATGATGTTATCACATAATTTGGAAACTCTCATAAATTGATTCTTGACAATATTAGGAAAAATAAATTGTGGATGCATGCTATTAAATTGCAGTAGCGCATTTCTCCAACATGGTTTCCTATATAGTGTAGTGGATAATGAACCTTCTACATTTCTAGAAATGGTGATGTCTAGAAAATCTATCCTGGAAGGTGATGATTCTAAGGTAAACCTTAGGAAATCAGTTGTAGATTCAAGATAATCAACTAATTGTTTCAACGATCTATAGTCACCATTCCAAATGATAAGTATGTCATCAACAAAACGTCTATATAGAATAATGTTATCCATGAAACTGCTATTAAACAAGTATTGAGACTCCCAATGATACATAACCAGATTTGCATAAGAATTGGCACAGGGGGGTGCCCATCGCAACCCCCTATGTCTGTATATAAATCATCTTGGAAAGAAAACAAATTATTATTCGATACCATATCTAGCAAAGTACATATAAGCAATTGTAAGTCCTTATCTAGAGTGCCATTACTATGTAACAATTCCCTCTTAGCTTCAATACCATATTCGTTTGGAATGACTGTAAATAAATTTTTAACATCTAGGGATGCCAACAGAAAGGAAGATGGTACACTGTCACTTTCTACTAATCTACTAAAAGATGCAAGTCATTTAACAACTGATAGGTGTCTTTCACTATAGTGGGTAAACTTCTGACTATTGGTCCTAATCTAAATTCCAAATAGTGTGAAATATTCTCTGTAACCCATTTTTCACCTGCCACTATAGGGTGTATGGGAGGGGGAAAGATACCTTTATGCATCTTAGGAAGTCCCTTTATAAGTGGAACTAAAGGTTCTTCTATTAAGAAATAATCATACAAGTCTTTTGTTATCTGTCTACACATAAGTAGATCATATAATGTATCATGAACCATATTCACTATTTTAGTAAGTCTCCTATTATCTATCAATTCATATTTATCAGTGTCATTCAACATAGTAGACATTAAGTCTATGTAAAAGGTGGTGTCCATTAATACCAATCCTCCTCCCTTGTCTGCTGGTTTTATGGTTAGACTAGGGTCTTGAGACAAGGCTGACAAAGAGCACCATTCATGAACATCTAAGTTATAAAAAACATTCTTATTCTTACTTCTAGGTATGGAATTTGAAAAATATTTGTAAAAATCCTTTTCACACAATTGTATAAAACAATCAATGTTAAACGGAAATTCAGGAACAAACACACTTTTCTTTCTGAAACAGCGTTCAACAGTGATATCCACCTCATGGACTTCCTTATAGTAAAGTCTCAAGGATACTGTTCTCGCAAATAAGCGCAAGTCAATTAAAACTTCTGCAAGATTGCTACTCTGCGATGGAATAAACGAGAGGCCTTTATTTAAAAGGCTCCTCTCATTTTCAGTTAGTACATGGCTTGAAAGGTTAAATTCTAATTCATTCAGTTCCTTTGTCTTCTCCTTACCTCTGTTGTTTCTTCCGAAAACTTTCTTTTTCGTCTGCCTGTGCTGTTCGATCTCATCCGAGCTTGTGTACGATACTGTACTGGGAGTGGTAAAAAACCACTATGAATGGTAGCTAAATTTGCTTTAGGTCTCGTTCCACCTATATTGGTCGAGGAGTCTAGACTTCTTAGCCCTTCTTGGTTCGGGGGTGGCGTATTCATCGCAGCCATATTATCTGTTTGTATGTCCCCTTCTATTGACGTCATTCCTGTGTTATTCAAGGCCGCGAACTCACAGCCACTGTTGGATTTAAAGGGTCAATGTCAGTAAATGTCATATTTAAGGTGGCGATATCAGTCATGTGTTGTTGATCATTAATAGCAACGGATTGAGTCACTTGGTCATTAGTCTGGTATTGTGTTCTCGGCCAGACAAAAATTTGTCCAGATAAAAAATCCCGATAGTCTCGCTGGAGCTTCTTATATTTTTGTTGTTGTAGTCTATCGCTAAATGCAGTAACCTGTATATACATGGTATCAATTTTCTTGTATGCTTCACCTTTAAAGCGACTAAGCAGATCCCTATGCAGAGTCTCCACTTTAGTCGCTAACTCTTTTTCAATAGGGGTGAAGTAATCAATTAAAAGTTTAATATATTGATTGCTGAAACTTATATTAAGTTCTTGCCATTTTTTCAACAATATAGGATGACTGTCCCCATATGTGGGCATGCAAAGGACTCGCATGCCTCAAGGTATAACTTGAAAATGAAGGCACGCTTCTAGGTGTCTTCTTTGCCATATCAATCTATGTAATTTGTATAAATTAGTCTCAAGATCTCTTAGGCAATTAAAAAACTCTTTAAAGTCAATCACAGTACCTGTAGTGCTGGGGACTGGTATATGTAGGTCCAGGTTTAGCAATGGATTTTCTTGTTGGTGGATAATATCATTCCACTTATTAGCTGAAGTCTTCGAATTCGGATTGTAGTCAAGCTCCACTGCTGGATTATCCACCGTGTGTTGGTAACAGAATCCCAGAAGAAACAAAAATATCAGGAACAACAGGAAAGTTACCATCAAAGGGTCTCCACTAGAAGTACAAAAACTAATCACAAAATAGAGCAAGCGGAGACCTCCACGATGATGAACAAACAAGATTTATTCAAGGTATATATCAAACGAGCGCTTTCGTGTACATCCAAGTACGCTTCTTCAGGTTTTAAAATAAAACTGAATACATCTGCTTTTATAACTCTCATCTAATTGATGAGATACTTGTCCTCGTTAATCAATTATTTAATTAATCATTTAGGTTCCTTAAAACGAAGTAAAGATATATGTATGTATAAAAGGTATATACACAAAAGCATATATATTAATGTATATGTAGGTTTAAGCATGTATACATATATAGAAATAAATAAAATAAATAAAACTATTAAAAACGCTAGAAATATATATGTCATTGAAAGATACTTAATACTATAAGATGTCATAATAACTAACTAACAAGCTACAGAAGTATGTAACAAGCAATATAATTGTTGTGTGACAAAATCATAAAAATATATCCTGGATTACTTAGCAGATCTACTCCACAAAGGCCTTTCTTTCTCCATTAAGATCCATGCTTTTGCCATCTCTGTTCATTGCAACTCTGAGCCACCCCCTCTGCAAACATTTCCTGAGAGGGGCAAACAACTTAAGACCACCAAGGAGAGCACCCACCCCTGCTTGGGACCCTAACTTTGTACTGGAAAAGTTCACACTACCCCCTTTTGAGCCTACAGCGTCAGCGGAGTTAAAATTCCTCCCTTGGAAAACAGCATTGCTTCTGGCCATCACTTTAGCTGGAAGAGTGTCTGAGCTGCAAGCACATGTAGCCATGGAACCCTTCATTATTTTTCATGCTGACAGGGTCTCCCTCGGGACTAATCCTTCCTTTATTCCTAAAGTGATGTCCAGTGTGGTTCACAACCAATCCATCCATTTGCCAACCTTCTCCCCTAATCCTCTAAATAAAGGGGAAAGAAATCCTGCACTCCTTGGATGTGCACAGACGGCTCAGATTCTACCTGGATAGGACTAAGCCCTTCAGGAAATCTGACCAGTTATTACTCAGCTTTGCACCAGGGGCAGAGGGCAAGGCCATTTCAAAACAGACAATTTCCAAATGGATAGCACACTGTATCCATTTCTGCTACAAACACCATGGGAAACCAACCCCTCAGGGGCTCAGAACATATTCCATTAGGGCAACTTCTACCTCTACAGCATTCCTCAGGGGAGTCCCTACCAGGGACATTCTGGAAGCTGCTACCTGGAATTCTGTACACACATTCACCAAGCATTACTACCTGCCTATATTTTCCCAATCCAGGGTGGGTTTTGCAACTGCAGTCCTACAGGGCATACTAGCCAGCTCAAACTCTTCTTGACTGCCTTCACCCTTTCTTCAGCTTTGGAAATCAACCCAAGTGTGATGACTGCAACAGTGAAACACGAAGAACATAGTACAGTTGTGTACACTTAGAGTGTATTCACTGTTGCAGTCCTGGATGTTCATCGTGTTACACTGCTGCAGTCATCACACTTGGGTTATCTGCCGTCAGGCGGTCCCTCAGCCGGCCTGATTTCCAAAGTCTTGGTCCGGCGTCGGTTGCGGTCGCTTCTTCCCCGACGTCAGTGCGACAGGGGTATAAAAGAGGCAGCCGATGCCATTTTCTTCAGTCTTTCTTGCCGCCCAGTGCTCAAAGCAGAAGCAGTTCGCAAGTGCCGACTCCTGAGATTTTCAAATCGAATTTCAGACCGAAGTCTTCAATAAAGCTAAGTACCCCATTGGGGAATCTTTTCTTGCCTCAGACCAATGTCAGAAAAAGTTAATAATTGCATTTCTTGTGGGAAGCAAATACCTCATAAGGATTTTCAGTCTTATTGTATTCCTTGCCTAGGCCCAGACCACGACGTCACAGGTTGTCGGTTTTGTGCTAGGTTTAACAAACAAACTATTAAACGTCTGTTTGATTTCGCCTGACATTATTTTGGTAGAAAATTTAATTACACCATGCCGTCGGAGCAACCGATGACCGGGATGCATAAAAAGTGCAAAGATAAGGACAGGCAGCCGAGACCCAAACCAGACACCGAGGCCACTGCTAGGCCAGTCGCCGGTTCTCTGGTTTTCAGTGAGGCGCCTACGCAGCCCCTGACGACCGCTGATTTAGAACCCCAGGCTGCATCCGACTCCCAAGCGGAGATTGCTGGGCCTCCAGAGCCTTTATCTTTAGGCCCGTCCGATTCCATGGCTGAAGGGGTTTCCAGTGTAGTTGAAAGGCCTTCCGTTGCTGAAGGTGTCTTCAGACCAACTACACTTACTATAAAATCCTATGCAAAGCTGAAAACTCCTTTAAAAGTAAGGAAGCCTGTACAGCAGTCTCCAGTACAAGGCCCCATGCCTAAGAAACAGATGCTTAAGATGGCTGAAGACTTAATTACCCTAATCAGGGGTTCCCATCCCCCTCCTGACAAAAGGCCTAGACAGGAGGAGGACTACACTTCGTCTGACCAGGTTTCCATTTCCTCAGATTCTTCTGAGGAACAGGAATACTCTTTTCCCCCTTATGAAGACTCTGATGCTGAAGAGTCTATTCCTTCAGCATCTCCCCCAGAAGACTACTCTTTTGGGGAAACTTTACATACCATGAGGGAACATTTCCACTGGGAAGGCCAGGATTACTCTGACTCTAAGAAAAGGCTCTGAGAGTTCCTTTTACTACCCCAGCACAGACCCCTTGCTATTCCACCTGTGTTAGACATTGTGGATGATGTTTATTCAGAATCTAGCCTTAACCCAGATTCATTACCTCCTGCACCAGCCAAACCAGACAGATACTACAGAGTCCCTGACTCTCACAAATTCCTATATAAAAGCTCTGTTGCTGACCCAGAAACCATTTCCCAGGGTTCCAAAGGAGTTAAGGCCTCTATTGCTAAAAATCCTGTACCCTCTGAAAGGGATTCTAGAGCACTAGACAGATGGGGAAAGAAAGTATGTACCTCAGCTACTCTAGCTATGAGGGCCTTAAATTGCCAGTTTCACAGCCTGATTACAAAGAAATGCAAGATTTGTTGCATGCAGCAGAACAAGTGGGAAAACATACTTTGCAATGTGGATTTGATTCATTGGAAGCTTCTTGTAGAGCAGCAGTAACAGGGTCTGTCATTCGTAGGCATGCTTGGTTAAAAGAACAAACTTTACCTGATCATGTTAAAGCAAAGTTATTGGATGCACCTTTCCAGCAGGATGTTTTATTTGGTGTGAAAGCAGAAGAGGTTTTAAAGAAAATGGAGGATAAGGCAAAATCTATGCAGACGGTCAAGGATTTTTTACAGGTTCAACCCCCTCGTTTCAGCAGAAATTGGCCAACCAAAAACTGGTCCTTTCCAACTTCTGACAGACCACAGAGGGGCAAATACAGACGCCCAAGGGGCAGAGGTCAGCCACAAGGCTCTTACAAGCCTCGACAATGGGGTGCCACAACCCAGAAAGGAGGAGAAGACAGATCTCAAACTTTCAGAAGACAGTCACAATGACTTACCCCTCAGACTGCCAGACAAATCCCTCTTGGCAGCTCCCTTGGGAGGAAAACTTGGACTTTTTGCAGGCAATTGGCACATCATCACAAAAGACAAATGAGTCCTAAATATTGTATCTCAAGGATACAGGTTCCACTTTCACACTTTACCAAGGATAAAAGGAATGCCAAACCTGCCACCAAATCAATGAGCAGAGGCTCAGACAAATTACAGCACTCCTGGACATGAGAGCCATTCAACAGGTTCTTACACAGGAGCAAGGACAAGGAGTTTACTCAAGACTCTTTCTGGTTCCCCGAAAGGACAAAGCCTGGAGACCCATTCTGGACCTTTCAATTCTAAACACATACCTGGAAGTACCCAAATTCAAGATGCTCACATTACAGCAACTTCTTCCCATGCTGGGCAAGAAGGCTTGGCTAGTAATGTTGGACCTCAAGGAGGCATACCTGCATGTCCCTATCAGACAAAATTGCAGAAGATACCTCCAATTTATAGCAGGTTCAACTTATTACCAATTCTCTGCACTGCCCTTTGGCTTATCTACTGTGCCCAGGGTTTTCACAAAATGCCTGGCACCAATAATTGCATACTGCAGACAAAGAGGAATTCAAATATATCCATACCTAGACGACTGCCTTATTCAAGCAGAAAGCAAGGACGTTCTTTTAAAACATCTGGCGTTTGTAAAAAACCTACGAAGTTGCCTAGGGTACACAGTAAATGAAAAGAAGTCAAAACTAGTGCCCTCACAAGACATAATATTCCTGGGTTCCAGCTTAAATACAACGGCCCAGATGGCTTATCTCACGCCAGATAAGCAAGGACAACTGACTCAGTACTTCAAAATTATGGCAACAAAGACCCAACTCCCTGCAAGAAAAATTCTGCAGGCCTTGCGATTCATGGCATCTTGCATACTACTAATTCCATATACCAAACTGCATACGAGGAAATTACAATGGTACCTGAAAAGCGTATGGACTCAACACAGCCACAGCTTGGAAACAATAATACCACTCATTCCCTGCCTTCAACAGGAGTTTCTATGGTGGGCTCAGGCATGTCACCTCAACAAGGTCAGCCTTTCACCTTACCCACAGCCAGGAAAACAATAGCAACAGATGCATCGGATTACGCCTGGGGCGAACACATGGCAGGACAGTGTATTCAGGGCAAATGGTCTGCAGATCAAATGCATCTCCACATCAATCAAAAAGAGATGCTAGCTGTACAAAATGCTCTAACAGCTTTCAAGGACCTCCTACATCCAGGACAACTTCTAATAAAGACAGACAACACCACAGTCATGTGGTACATAAACAAACAAGGGGGCATACAGTCCTACCCCCTATGCAGGCAAGCAATGACCTTGTGGAACACAGCACTGACCTACCAAGTTCAACTGCAAGCACAATTCCTGCCAGGAAAGAAAAATACATTGGCAGACGAACTAAGCAAAAATATCATGGATCCTCACGAGTGGAAACTAGATCCACAAGTATTCACAATGATAACTCAGAAATGGGGGAGCCCAGACATAGATCTGTTTGCCTCCCCCCAAAACTACCAGCTATGGAAATTTTGCACAAGGACATATACCACACACTAGCTTGGAAAGTGGACGCCCTCTCATTCAGTTGGAAAACATTAACAGTGTATGCCTTTCCTCCACTGCCTCTTCTGGCAAAGGTGCTCCTGAAAGCCAGATTAGAGAGGCCACAAATGATACTCATTGCTCCAGACTGGCCACGCCAACACTGGTATCCAATATTAAGGAACATGGCTCAAGGCCCACCATGGATTTTACCTCAGATTCCTCACATGCTGACTCAGCAAAACAATCAGATTCTACACAGCCAGCTCAAGACTTTAAATCTGGCTGCATGGCAGATTACCTAAACAACCAGTCAACACTTCTCTCTAAAGCTGTTATGGATGTCATTCTGGAGGCCAGGAGACCCAGCACCAGGAAAACCTACTCAGACAAATGGAAAAGATTCTGCGCCTGGAACCAGGCTAAAGGCCAAAATCCTCTAGTCCCAAATATTCCTCAGATTCTGCAACATTTAACTGAGATGTTGCACAAAGGCCTTTCCTTTTCATTTATTAAGATCCACGCTTCGGCTATTTCAGCTCATTACAACACGGATCCTCCTATATTTTCACATCCATTACTAAGACAGTACCTCAGAGGGGCTAAGAACATAAGACCGCCCCGGAGAGCACCAACACCAACTTGGGACCTCAATTTTGTTTTGGAAAAACTTACACTACCGCCCTTCGAACCAGCTTTTTCAGCCGATTTACAATTTTTATCATGGAAAACTGCCCTGCTGCTAGCAATAACTTCAGCATGAAGAGTCTCAGAGCTACAGGCCCTAATGGCAGTGGAGCCTTTCATCATTTTTCATCAAGACAGAGTCTCTTTACGAACTAACCCTTCCTTTATGCCAAAGGTGGTATCCAGTGTGGCTGTAAACCAAACCATTCATTTACCCGCCTTTATCCAAACCCCCAGAATAAAGGGGAAAGGCTCCTACACTCTTTGGACATTCACAGGCAATTACGTTTCTACTTGGATAAAACTAAGGCTTTCAGAAAATCTGACCAACTCTTTGTATCCTATGCTGCAGGATCACAAGGAAAGGCTATCTCAAAACAGACCATTTCAAAATGGATAGGACATTGTATCCGTTTCTGCTACACACACCATGGGAAACCTGTTCCTGGTAACATTAGGCCCCATTCCAGCAGGGCTGCAGCAACATCAACAGCCTTCCTCAGAGGGGTACCAACCAAGGATATTTTGGAGGCTGCAACTTGGAATTCAGTGCACACCTTCACCAAGCATTACCACTTACCTCTATACTCAAAAACCAGAGCTGGCTTTGCCACTGCAGTTTTGCAGGGCCTACTAACTTCTCCAAACCCTGTTTAGTACCAACCACCTAGCCTTAGCTTTGGGATTCAACCCAAGTGTGATGACTGCAGCAGTGTAACACGATGAACATAGTGCAGTTTTGTACCTACCATAAATGTAGATGTTCGAGTGTTCACGCTGCTGCAGTCCAGGTTACCCTCCCACCATCCCCTCTTCTTAATTGGGTTTTATCTATACCTCCCTTTTTATACAATCTATATGATGTATTTCTATATGGTGTATTTGCTTACAGCTGTAGCGATTGTTTTCTACTTATGTATTTTACGTAGGATTATGTATTGCCTTCCTATTTGGGGGCACCTGACATCTGGGGCAAGAAAAACTGAAGAAAATGGCATCGGCTGCCTCTTTTATACCCCTGTCGCACTGATGACAGGGAAGAAGCGACCGCAACCGACGCCGGACCATGACTTTGGAACTCAGGCCGGCTGCGGGACCGCCTGACGGCAGATAACCCAAGTGTGATGACTGCAGCAGTGTGAACAGTCAAACATCTACATTTATGGTAGGTACAAAACTGTACTTTTCCCTCCCTCCGGCCCCCTTCTCTCTCTCCTCTGTGTATATTACTCGCACCTTGTAGGGGTATTGGTATTTACTTTTTACTGGTGGTGATTTTCCCACCATAGCTTAGCTCCCTGTTGGGGGGCTGCTGACATTTGGGGCAAGAAAAACTGATGTAATGGCATCGGCTGCCTGTTTTTATGCCTCTGACAACCTGACATCAGTCCTGGTGTGACAGCAACCGATGCAGAAATACTATGTCTCTGGTATTCAGGCTGACTAAGGGCTACCTGCAGGTAGATAACCCAAGAGTGATGACTGCAACAGTGAATACACTCGAACATCTACATTTATGGTAAGTGTACATAACTGTACTTTCCCCATCCATTAATGCAAATTCTTTGTGAAGAGAGCGAGGGACGGGCTTTGTTTTGTGAAGATAAACTTATTCCTTAAATGATGTAGCCTTTGGGATGCAAGTCTGGTCTCTACAGTAAGTTCTACTTGAGTCACAAATAAGGTTCTGGTCTTTGGAATGCATAACCCTCATAAAAATGTTCTTGCGACTGTAACATTTTCATCAGAACTGGATCAGAAAATGCCTTGTAGGTCAGGCACAAGTCACCTCTCGATAAATAATACGAGACTGAGTAAAGGGATTGGGCTTTTAGTCAGTCTACATAAGACGTGTGTTTCACACTTTGTATTTTTTAGTGAGAAACCTCTGGGGCCACTCCACTTGGTGTAAGTGCCTGGTTAGGTACATGAAGAAAGGAGCATTGTTTTCAATTATGAACCTGACAAGGGCAGAGTACAATGGCACTATGACTTTCTTTAAACTTAATGCCCTTTCTTACAAGTTGAGCCACACAGAAGGATTTCCTCACTACCATAGCTACCTGGTTATCCAAGTTTAGGTTACTGTCTGTGTTCCTAGGTCTGTCACCACTTGGGCTTCTTTTAGGGTTGTTCTATTAATATTATAATTTGCAGGGATATCTGATTTACCGAAGCATATGATTATGCATTTTTTAGCATTTAGACTCAGACTATGGTTTTGGCACCAGTAGTTCTCGTTTATAGGCCTGTTTGTAGGATGTCAGCATTGTTGGGGGATTCAGTGATTGCTCTATTTTTACAGTCATTGGCAGACTTGGTGAGGCAGAGGCCTCAAACATTGGCCTTCACTTCAGAGAAGAATATAACAAACAGGAGGGGACGCAACAATGAGCTCTGTGGGACACAACTAGTAACAGGCTTCTTATCGGAAGTGGATTCACTTATCTGGACAACGTGTCCTGTCAGTGAGCCAGTTTGCTTATCCATCTGATGATGTATGTGTAACTGAAGTAGTTGACTTCATTTGGTCTTCAACCTGTGGGTTACAGATCTGTATCGGATCCGACACGGCTGCATAACCAGCATCTGATCCAAGCTCCAAGCTCCTCCCCTTACCCCTAATACCCCGTCTCCTTCCTCCTTTCAGATCTCGTTTGCCGCTGAAACAGCTAGCATTGTGGTCTGAGCTCTGAGAGTCTTTTGGGTAAGTGAGTTATTTTTTTGGTACTTTCTACCTATCTTTAGAGATTTCTGTTCTTTATCTACCTCTACTCACATTTGGTCGTCGGTGTAAACAAAAGAAAAGTTCTTGCCCTTCTCATTCTTTCCTTGTGTGTGTGTTTTGGGAGTATGTTTGATGCCCTAAAACCAGGGTTTACGAAGTGCACAGAGTGTGGCCATAAGCTCTCTCCAGCCGATGGCCACACTCTGTGCATGGTATGCCTGGGTGCCGCTGATTTACTTACCTTCTGTCCTATCTGTGTGGGATTTAACCCGTGGGCCCTTAAGGACAGGAGGGATAAGCTTATTCTAAAGGACTTACTTCCCTCCTCAGGGACAGCAACCCCTGCACCCCCGGCTTCTACCTCAACATCAGCTTCTTCTCCTTCCCAGGCCTCTGGGACTCAAACTCCTGCCAGGAGTTCTGGGGAAAGAGAGAAGCAACACAAAAAAGATAGGCTGAAGAAGCAGCCACCTGACCACTCTGCTCCGCCGGTATCCAAACCATTGACTAGGCCAGGTTCTCCTCGGCTCCACTCTCCCAGGTTTTCTCCTGAGCCTGAGGAGTCCCGGATCTGGTCTCCTGTTTGGTCTTACCCTTATCGGCACTCTAGGCCGGTGACGGTGGCCTCCTACTCCCGTTCAACCCAGAGCCTTAGCGAAGTGAGATGAATAGGATGATACAAAAGTTCATTCGCACCCAAATCCATATGGGACTCTTGCCTGCCCCCTCTCTCTTCGGAGTTGGAAGCTCGCAGTCCTCCTTTACTCCAATCACTCCTTTTCCAATCTGACCTTTGGTTTCAGAGCCTTTGGATCCAAGGACCCTCGGGGTCAGGGGGTTGGCGCTGATGGTACCTTGTACCTCGACGCCAGCCATTGCCTTGAGCGTGTCGGATCTGAGCTCTTGGAGCTGTAGCCTCGGCATCAGATCCGAGGGGTTGTTATTGGCTCCAAGTGTGTCGGAGCGCAGTCTTTCCCTTGGCATCTTGGCTCCTGGAGTCTCGGCTCTGACCCCTCCATCAGGTCAAAGGGGGACGACTCCTACTGACACTTCACAGGATGTCCATTCTCCTTCAGCCTTTGATGTGGTGGAAAGGGTTCTCTCAACTTCTAGGCCCTTGACCATCTTGTCCTCGGACTCCACCCTGACTCCCTCTGTTTTGGGTATGGCCCCGACCATCCTGCCATCTCAGGGACAGCCTGTGCCCAGTTTGCCTCAGGAAGCTCCCCTAAGGGAGCAATAGGTTGTTTGCGAGTCCTCCCCAGATAGTCCCACTGTGGAGGTTAACAAATGTGTAAAAGGAGGCACTTGGGCTCCCCGCTGGAGTCCATCACTGAAGACACTGATTTGGAGGAAGGGGAAGGTTCCCCCCGATCACCCCCCGCCCCGAGGATATCTCCTTTGGAGACATCATGGAACTCCTCCGCAAGAGGGGGTAGGTGGTATGCCCAAAAACCAACCTCGGGTGAGTCCGTGTTCCTTGAGGCATTTGGCACAGGCCCATCTACTTCCTGGGTGTCCCCTGCCACTGATCCTTTAGTGTACTTGATAACATCTCAGGTGTTGAAGGATCCAGACACAGTGGAGCCTATTCCTAAGTGCCCTGGCAAAGTCCTTTGCCCCCTTTCAGATAGGGCTTGTTGGAATAAGGGGTCCCCGGTGGATGCTGTGGTTGTGGCAGCTGCCACCAAGAAGGAGCTCGCGCAGGAGAGCTCTACAGTGCATCCTCCTGATCGAGAGTCAAGGGCAATGGACCGTTTTTAGGAAGCGGTTGTACACTTCAGCGACATTTTCCATAAGAATGCTGAACTATATGGCATACATAATTCGGCTGCAGCGAAACTTTGTCAAGGAAATCGCTGAGTTGACCCTGAAGTCCATGTCGACGGGGGACAAGATGACGTTCTCCGCACGGATGGCAACTCTCAAGGCAGCAGCTAATACATCCATGTGTTTTCTTTCCCATGCGACGAAGGGAGCCGCCAGGGTGGCCGGCACTAGCGTTGCCATCAGACTCCATGTCTGGCTACGGCTTTGTCAATGCTTGGAAACCTTCAAGGCATTATTCACAAATGCCCCATATGACGGTTCTTCCCTTTTTGGGAAGTCAGTTCAAGAGACTTTGGTCCAGAGTGACAGGAATCTGCTTCTCCTCCCCTCAGAGATCCTTTTCCAGGAATCAGCGAGGGACGAGGAAGATGTGATTCCAAAAGTCTCAAACATTTTCCTGGGACACTCGGGACTCGCCTTCCCCCAGAGGTAGCGGGGGTTATGACAGATGCTGACCTAGAGGCAAAGGGGGGTCCAAGAAATTTCGGGTCCCAAGAACTGTTCTTGGACAGACCTGAACAACAGCCCTGAAGGGCTGCCCGACTGCTCATCTCTGGAGGCAGTTGGGGGCGCCTGTCACTACACCCAGTGGCATGGGAGTCTGTAACAACAGGCCGTTGGATTTTGCAAATTGTATCCAGAGGCTATTCCATCCTATTCATTGAACCACTGCTACCACCAAAGCAGCTTCCAGACATTCCACCCAGGCAAAGGGAGGAAGCAGCACTAGAGATACAAAAGCTGTTAAGAAAACGAGTCATCCAAACTGTGCCCCTAGAGCAGTCCAGATCAGGCATTTATTCCAGGTTCTTTTTAGTGACAAAGAAAACGGGAGACCTAAGACCCATTGTAGATCTTTCCACCTTGAACCTGTCAGTAGCCAAGACGAAATTCTGGATGGTTGTACTTCAATCTGTCCAGTGAACGATTGGATGTGCTCGATAGACCTCCAGGACACGTACTACCATATCAAGATGGACAGGCGCTCTCGGAGATTTCTCTGCTTCCGGCTAGGAGCCAAACATTATCAGTTCAGAGTCCTTTCCTTTGGTCTCACCACAGTCCCCAGGGTGTTCACCAAGGTGATGACAGCAGTAGCGGCTCACCTGAGCCTTCAGGGGATTCAGGTCTGGATGATTGGCTCTTCACTGCCCTTCCAAGCATCTACTTTGCCAAACCAGGGATTGTTTTTTCTTGCTACCAAAAAGACTGGGTATCACCATCAATCTCAAGTCATTAGTGGCCCAGGTTCAGATCCTAAACTTCATTGGGTTTGGTTGGACATTATCCAAATGAAGGTTTTCCTCACTCCAGACAGAATACACAGTCTAAAGTTACACGTTCTGTACATCCTTCAAGCCCAAGTTCCGACAGCAGAAACAGTACTTGAGGGCATTGCGGTCGATGGCGGCCACGATCAACCTGTTACCCTTAGCACAGCTTCACTTGCAGATTCTCCAGTGGACTCTTGCTGTTCAATGGTCCTTGTTAGTTCTGCCATTGTCTCATCTTGTTTGAATCTCCCGAGTGTGCAGGGACTCTCTTTGGTAGTGGATTCAGTCCCCGGATCTAGTCAGGGGATGCCCTTTCTTCCATCCTTTCGCAAAACCACGATGACCACGGAAGCCTCCCAGTTAGGGTGGGGAGGGCATTACTCGGTAAGGACAGTCCAAGGCACATGGTCCCCATCTGAGACCAGTTTGCATTTCATCCTCTTGGAGATGAGGGTGGTTCTTCTTGCATTACAGGCCCTTCATGCCCATCTTCCTCTAGGGGCGATTGCACTTCAGACAGACAACATGTCAGTGGTATGGTACATCAGTAAAAAAAGGGGAACCAGATCTTACCCCCCCTTTGTCGCTAGGCCATAAGAAGTGTGGGAATGGGCAATCTTCAACAGCTGTTTTATGGTGGCAACGCACATTCCGGAACAGACCAACATTCAAGTGGACAGTCTCAGCGGATCTATTCTGAGGCTTTACGAGTGGTCTCTGAATCCTTCAGTGGCAGAACAGATCTTTCTAAAGTGGGGTCATCTTTGCTGCGATCTATTTGCATCCCCTTCCAATGTGAAATGCAGTGAGTTCTTAACTCTGAATCCCCCCTCAGGAGGAAGCCCCTAGAGACGCACTAATTTCATGCTTGTCCTCCACTACTCCTCATTTTGAAGTTTCTGCAGAAAGCTCACAGGCTGGGGAGCACTGTGATCCTCTTCGCCCCATTCTGCCCTCGCCAAGTTTGGTTCCCGTCTCTGTGGTCTCACCTAGTAGTTCCACCATGGACGTTGGATCCAATTCCAGATCTCATTTCTTATTTCTCATTCCTCAGGGATTCCTCACCCAGACCTGGACAGTCTGAAACTCACGGCTTGCCTGCTCCAGTTCCCATGATTATTAGGACTCTTGGTTTATCTTCTCCAGTTAAGACTATTTTGGTGTTGGCTTGCAAATCCTCCCCCAGAAAGGTCTATTGTAGCAAGTAGAAACGGTTTTCCATATGGACTTTGCAATGTGCTTTAGATCCCTTTTAATGCTCCAGTGTCCGCAGTATTAGAGTTTCTGGCAGGACTTTTTCAGCAGGGTGCCAGTTTCTCCACAGTAGAAATCCAACTAGCCGCTATTTCCAACTTTCATGTTGGGAAAACATGTGTTTGTTGGCCTCCTCTAAACTTTGCAAGACCTTCCTTAAAGGTACCTTTCTTCTTAGGTCCCCGGTGAAGGAACCTACGCCTCCGTGGGACCTCACATTAGTGCTTCAGGCTTTGGTCTCCCTGCCTTTTTGAACCTGCAGCTTTGGTAGATTTGTAGTATCTACCTTGGAAGACGGCTTTTTTGGTTGCTATTACCTCTGCCAGGAGGGTGGCGGAACTTCAAACACTGCCTATCAAAATTCCTTGTTTGATTTTTCATAATGATAGAGTGTATTTGCATACCAACCCGTCCTTTCTTCCCAAAGTAGCTTTTCGTATATCTGATCAGTTTGTTTCTTATTCAAAGTCCTTCTTAGGGAAGCCAATTTACAAGGTGACAATTACTCGTTGGATTTCCCAGTGCATTATTTGAGCATGCTCTACTAAGAATTTCCCCTCCAGCTCAGATAAAAGTGCATTCTACCAGATCTATGGCTACTTCAGCTGCCTTTTGGTTCAGGATTTTGCTGGATGATAGCTGGTTCTGCAGCTTACATGGTCCTCATCACATACCTTCATTTCACATTATAAATTGGATATCTTGTCCAGGAACAGGGCATCCTTTGGCTCCACCGTGCTCCGGAATATCTTTCCATGAGGGGAGGGCCACCCAGGTGTTTGGTAGCTGGGGACTCTGTCCTACAGATTGAAGACCAAATAAAGTCAACTACTTCAGATAAAGAAGTTATGTACGCACCCTAATGTTCCATCTGAGTAGTTATACTTCATTTGTCTTCAGCCATCCCCTCCTCCTTCCCCTGACCTTGTCACTTTTGTGCTGGCCATATATGGAAATGGATACCACAGGGATGTCCTTGTTTATTCCTGCGCTCACAGATTTTGGGTTGCCAGCAGTGGTAAAGGTCTTATTGGGTCGGGTATGTGTTATCTGTTGGGCAGCAAACTCGATCTGAGGAGAAGAGGGAGGCAAGGAGGTATTATGGGAAGGGGAAGTGCGTGGAGCTCGGATCAGATGCTGGTTATGGGGCTGTGTTGGATCCGATATGGATCTATAACCCACAGGTTGAAGACAAATGAAGTACAACTACTCAGATGGAATGTTATGGTGAGTACATAACTTCTTTTTATGCCTAATTCAGTAAGTTTATGTATGATCCTCGAGTGGGGGATTGTCGAAAGCTTTGGCCAGGTCTAGAAAACCAGTGTGTACCATTTTACCTTCATTCATGGCCCTGGTGTCTTTCAGGGCACGTTCAGTGATCACCGCCAAATCTCAAGAGCCCTAACTTTCAAAAACATAAAGCTTAGTTTTAGAATTAGTCATCGAGAATTCCAGAATCAAATGAAACACAATCCGTCAATTGTTGCCCAGCTTACCAAGAGTGATCCTAACAAAATTTTAGAGGTGCTTTCAAATATCCTACCCCATACTGTCCAGAAGCACACCCTAAAGATTGTGGTGGGGGTCTCTGTTTTGGTTTAGGCAACAGTGCCTCTCCATTTGAAACTGGCCAAGGGCAAGTTACCACATGCTTCCCTAAAGACTGGATTGACTTACACAGGAGAAGGATTCTTTGAAACACCTCAGTGTGAGAACTCTTCAGTTGACTGCCTGGATGATAGTTTTTTTAAAACTTTTATTGAATTGTCTCTGAAGACATAGGCAAACATACATTTATATCAAAGAAAACAAACTGTGTTTAACATGCTCACAGTTGAAACATTATATATTGCATATATCTTTTGTGCAACTGTCTTCAATCAAATATTGCATAAATTCCTGCTTTCCCTTAAACCCTCCACCTCCTCCAAAACATTATTCTGCATGCATTGTTCCCACAGTTTCCTTTTTTTTTCTTATGTAATTTTCTGCAACCCTTTTCTAAAGATCCCACTTACAGTTCATTTATCTCTGTTACAATGGTCAGTACTTCAAATACAGTTGTTGTAGACTTCATTTTCATTTTCTAGTAATGTAACAAGACCTTACTATGTCCAGGCAAGGGAGATCATGTATCCTGGCTAAAAAAAATCATATCCTTAGTTACATCCATTTGGTCACCCAGTATTTCTGGCAGAGTACTCTGAAGGGAATTTTTAAGTCTGCCAACTCATTATACTCCCAAAACACATTCTCCTAGTTACCTCTTTCTTCTGTATCATACCTCCAACATTTTGATATCATTTAAGCACCTTTTTCTGAGGAAGTGTATTGGGTATTGGGGGCTAAATAAATTGCTGCCAAGAAATTATACATTGAGTGGAAGAGGTTTCCTTGTTGGTGCCATCCTAAGATCCAGGACCTGGTGGTGATTTATTATCGATTTTCATTTGGTGGCAATTTCTGATTGTCTGTCCTTGTATGTCGTCCCCCATTTCTATCTATCCCTCAAGTCAAGCAGGTTTTGACATGGGTTTTACATATTAGCCCACCTAGAAAACTGGTGGCTCCTCCTTGGGATCTTACTCTGTTTCTATTTAGACATTTGGACTTGCTCATCTGGTTGATTGGAAGTTCTTACCATGGAGGACTGTTTTGCTTATTGCCCTAAGTTCTGCTAGGAGAGTAAAAGAGTTATAAGCTCTCATGGTGAGTCAACCCTACCTCATTTTCCACAAGGATGGGATTTCTTTGAGAACTGTTGCCTCTTTTATGCATAATGTGAGCTCACAATTTACCTTGAGTCAGTCTGTCTCCCTGTCTTTTTTCCCCAAGCTCATAAACAAGGGAGAAAGAATCCTTTGTATGTCCACAAGCAGCTCAGATCAAAACTGCACCCTTCAGGAAAGCGGGTTAGTTGTTTGTCTGCAATGTAGGGTTGAGAAAAGGATATAACCATTGTCAAAGCAAACAATTTCCAGATTGTCATCTCATGCTATTTCTTTGTGCTAACCATAACAAGACATTTCAAGGCAAGGTTAGGGCCATTCTACCAGGGCTTTGGCTATCTGGAAAGAAGTTATCTCAACGTATTCTAGAGGCAGCAGAGTAGTTCTCTGTGTATACCTTTCAAAGCATTACAAATTGGATTAATTTTCCAAGTCTGGAATAGGCTTTGCTTGGACCATTCTGCAGGGGCTTCTGGATTCTTAATTTTCTTCATCTTCCCTGTTTGGTTTCTAATCTGTGGTTGTTTGTTCTTTCGGCTTTTCCCAGTTAGAGGTCACCACAGCGGAACTCTGGTCCGCTAATGATTGGCAGTAGATTTTTACGGTGCCGAGGTGCCAGCCCGACGTCCAACCTTCAACAAAGGCGCGCCCATTCACGCATGTCTTTTGAACGCCACTCGACCGTGGAGAGGACATGCAAACTCCACACAGAAGGCACTCCAGCCGAGAATCGAATGGGAGAACCTCTTGCTGTGAGGCAACAACGCTACCGCTGCACCACCCCGGTCTACCCAAATAGATCACTGCTTTAGTAGCTTAAGCTAACATTGCACAGTCCTATAAATAAACTTATAACAGTAGCTGTTCTAAAGATCACTGTTGTAGTAACAATCTCCTGTCTCCACCCCCCTTCTTTTTGTCGGTGGGTGGGTTGTGTGTGTGTATGTGTGGTGTGTGTGTGTGTGTGTGGTGTGTGTGTGTGTGTGTGTGTGTGTGTGTGTGTGTGTGTGTGTGTGTGTGTGTGTGCGCGCGTGCGTGTGTGCATTAGTGTATATGTATCTTGTGTATATGGATCCCTATAACATAAACTGTCTCACAAGCAAAACTTATGTTATCAGTTTGAAAAGCTTGAACAGTTAAAACATTGAAACTTTAACACAGACCAAGCATTTTTTTTTCTGCTGGGGGAAAGCTCCTCGCACCCCCTGCACTCCCTGGTAATTATATATGCCAATTCCGAGATCCGCCAACATGGGGATAAGAGCACTGTCTGAATCCCTACTGTGCTGTGGTCTTGCACAGCCTTCACTGTGTTGTTGTCCGTGGGTTTTGCTCATATGAGAGCAAAAAATCACTTGGCTTTATATGTGTACAGTGTGTTTTTTATTTTATTTTATTGGCTGCTTTTCGTTAGCCTCCAGTGTTTTGCAGCTTGTTTTGCCAGTTTTCTCTTTGTAGTTTTTAGTTTTAGTTTTAATTCTTTGCCGTTGTGTTTTTGGTTTGGAAAACATTTGAGAAATGGAAGCCAGGAACATCAGCCCATCTTTTGGCTTTTTTTTTGGTGACGGATCGGATGTAAATTTGAATCTGACCACACATTTTGTGCCCGTTGACCTCCTGGATCTCAACCAGTTGCTTATCGGTCTGGTTGGTAGAGCACAGGCTATCCAACTTCATGGTACTGATTCCTTTTAGTCTGTTGCGGATGGAAGTAAAACATGGAGTGACAGCCAGAGGATTTTAACTATGGAATGTGTCTCTCAAGGGCAGAACCATTCTTTTAACACATACCCTACTACAGGATCCTGCATCAGTTTGGACATTAACCCTTTTGATTCTAACAATACTCTGCCTGTTAATGCGCCGGTTGATGCCAGGTCCCTCAAAAATTGTCTCCAGCTTATATTTGAATTTGAAAAGCCATTTACTAGACTTAAAGCTTTAGAACTTGAAGTTTTTTACCTCAAACATTGTATTGTGCTAAAGCAGGTTCCCTTTGGCTTAAGGGTATTTAAATTCCCAAACGGAAAACAATATAATGATATCCTTTGTAAGTTTGTCAGTTTATTTAATAATACAGATTTGGAGGTCTTGAGGCTTCTTGTTTCTGACTGTAAGGAAAACTTAAGGCTTTAATGGAGGCTGTTAAGAACTTGGATAATACTGTCAATAAGAATAAATATTTTCATGATTATGTGGTAAAATACACTGCCATTGGGGCCAAAATTGATTGGGATTGTGCCACGATTATTCAGTGTATATGTAAAAAAACTAGTGACGGATGCAAATGTGTATGCAACTAGCAAGGCATATCCCATTGGTAAATGTAGTGATGGTGAGGACAGTAATAATTTTTTTGACTATCAACAGTTGTCCTCCACTGCTCCTGCAAGTAGGGAGGTTAACTCTCATGTTAATCTGGAACATTCTGCTGTTTTTTCTATTGATTTAAGATCTCTGTTGGAACTGGCTGTCTGAATTTCAATAATGCTGTTAGTAATATCGAGGCTTGTGCTTCATCTTCCCTTTTTTGGGACATGGTAATGGGTAATCGTGGCATCAAGCAGAGTGGCCCGACAAAATGGAAGGCAAAGGGGAGAGGCAGAGGAAAGTGAACTTGACTAAATTTGAAAGTTTGACTCATGTTTTTTCTGTTTTGAGCTTTAGTGACTTTGTTATACAAGAGACATGTGGCTGTTTTGAACAACAGTTTTTATTAGTTCCACCATGCAGAGCTGATTTGATTAAAACTGTTAAAGAGCTTAAATTAATATGTATGAAAACTTAATCTACATTGCATTTTGCAAGATGTTATGAAGTACGTTCAATCCATCCCTTTATCGCACTTTGCAAGCTTTTTTTTTTTTTTTTTTTTTTAAGACATTTGTGAGAATGAAATTGGGGATGATCTGAGTACTCCATTGCCTAAAAGATTTTTTAACATGACTTATTCTGAGAGGCAAGCTTTATTGGAACTTAGAAATGCCCATGGGCTCCGAATTATGAAAACTGATAAAGGCAATGGGGGGTTGGTAGTTATGAATTTTGTTGATTGTTGACAGTCTTTCTGCTGTATTAGCAGATGGTGATCTTTATGAGCATATTTCAGTTAAAGTTATCATTTGCATTAGCTTTGTAATATTTTGTTGGATCTTTTGTACAATGGGCAGATTGATGCTAAGCTTTTTGATTTTTTCCAGGTTGAATTTCCCAAGTTGGGTCATTTTCAGAATTCTGAAAACCCATAAGGTTATAGCTAAGGGGTAGTTTCCCTCTTTTAGACCCATTATATCGGCAGGTGAAACCAAAACAGAATTTATTTCCATTTATTTAAGATTCGGGTATTGATCTTTTGGTTCAAAAATCAAGTTTTTTTACCTTGAGAGGTTCTTGGGCATTTTTAGATTTATTGCAGCAGTATACCTTCACAGGATGTGAGAAGTATATGTTTACGTTAGATGCAACTTCGCTGTATTCTTGTATACCACAGGATGCAGGTTTGGAATTTTTTAGGAATTATTTAGTTAACTTTGCAAACTTTGATGTCACTTTTGTTAGTACTTTGTGTACTGTTGTTACAAATGGAATTTCCAAATGGAATTTTATAGAAAGTTCACCCATTTCTCTTGTGTTTTCAGCTTTGGAGAATGTGTCACTGCCTGCAGTTTTCCTAATAACCTGCTGCTCCTAAAAAGGCAGAAAGATTGTGCAAACTTCCTCAGTCTTTTTAATGATTTTTTTTACAGTCATCCCATACTTGACTCTGTAAGCTATAGCTTTGGTTAATCCTACTGCTACTAAACATTTAGTTAAGTCCTATGCTTTCTGATGAGGATAGGAAAAAAATTGATAAGTACTAGGGGAAAAGTGAATGCCTCTGCAACTTTCAGAATTTCAAATTGTAAGACTCGTATGTTAAAATGTATTCTGACTAATTGTGAAAGCACAAGGAATGTTTTGTCAGAAGTTTCTTTTTGTGAGGAAAATCTTTAAATGATTTAATTTCTTCCATTTTACAGGTGGTATCTTATTGTTTAGAGTGTTTGTATGACATTGTTGATGCTTCTTCCAGGTCTTTGGCCACAGGTACTGCTTTGAGGAGGTTTTTCTGGCTGCGTCCTCAGAATCTCCCAGATGTGAAAAATTAGAGTTTAAATTCTCCTTTTGACAGATTTCATTTTGATCCTTCTGCTGCAGAGGTTATCAAAAAGTGTAATGAAAGGAGTAAGCTGATAGAAGGGAATCTCTCAAAAAAATGTCAGCCACCCTTTTCCAGATTTTTTCTGGGATTTACTAATGCCCTCATCCAGTTTTGGCAATAAATAAACAGTATAAGCAAAGTGAAATGGCAAGGGGGTTGCAAAAAGAGTACAGGAACCCCCCCCCCAAAAAAAAAAACAGGGACAGTCCAGCAAGTTAGAATAATTGTTTAAGGGACCTTGTTTCCTCCTCACAGCCTGGCAGCTCCACTTCCCTTTCAGAAAGTCCGAATCTCCACTTCTGTCTCTTCTCCACTTCTGTCTCTGGCAACAAATAATTTCTAACAAATGGGTTCTGAAGATCATTCAAGGTTACATATGGCAGTTGGAGGAAATCCTCCTTTCCATGAGGTAATCCCTCATCCACCAGACAAGATTCTGTTCTTCATTTCCTCAGGGAGTGATAGAGACATTTCCTACTTCCCAATTTGGGAAAGGTTTTTTTCAAGGATGTTTTTGGTTCCAAAGAGAGAAATTGCTTTGAGACCAGTTTTGAAACTTTCTTCCCTAAACCAGTTTGTGATGGTGCCCAAGTTCAAAATGCTTTCACTTCACAACTTGTTATCCATTCTTCGTCTTACATTTCCTGGTAACACTAGAGTTAAAATATGCTTATCACATATGTATTTATCCAAACTTCAGATGTTTCTTAAGGTTTTAGGTACCTGGATCACACTAACAGTTCTTTGCCTTACTCTTTAGACTATCCACTGCACCAAGAGTGTTCACACAGTGTCCATTTCTTGTTGAAGCTTATTGCAGGCTGCAGGGTATCCACATTTTTCCATATTTAGACAACTTATCTGTGCAGTCTTTCAAAATGTCAAGAATCTCTTACTTGGGAGAGAGAGAGCTGTTACGCAAGCTGGGATTCCAAGAGAATATTCAAAACTTTTTTTGACTCGCATCTCACTCAGCATTGTGTTGCTGTATTGTCTGCTAGACGCATCAGTTCAGACATCTTTTCTTCCACGGGGGGAAAAAATAGATCTATATCTAGGGTTTTCCGCTTACAGTTTGGTCGCTATAAGGGAATACTTCAGGATTTTGGGTCTCATGACATCTGTGATTCTCAAGTTACCCCTGACAAAACCACACGAGAGATGCTAGTATTTGAAGTCTCTCTGGTCCCAGCACCAACAGCCATTATCTTTTCAAGTTCCAGTACTGGGATTTGTTAGAAGATAAATCACTTAGTGGAGACAGCAACTATCCCTAAATCCAGGTCTGTCTCCCCCTTTCTATAAAGCAGTCAGTCTCCACAGACATCTTGGGCTTTGCATGGGGAGTACTTTCAGGAGGAATAAAAGTGCAAGGTGTTTGAGAAACCATGGACCAAAGCAA
The DNA here is from genome assembly GCF_019279795.1 of Protopterus annectens. Classification (NCBI taxonomy): domain Eukaryota; kingdom Metazoa; phylum Chordata; order Ceratodontiformes; family Protopteridae; genus Protopterus; species Protopterus annectens. The sequence goes on from NC_056747.1 coordinate 717,398,112, forward strand.
ACACATAAATGTAAGTGATGCTTGCTCTCATCAAGACACTCAACTCTCTGAATCATCTTTTGTCCCCTGGACCTTTCAAGTTGTTTCATATAGTACCACATCGTGTGATAAATCAGCAAACAAGGGGGATCCAGGTCTTAGATCTTTGCAGACTAGCTATGTTAGCTTGGAATATACCTTCACAACACAGTCTCCACTCTACAGGCATCTGGTATCCCATCATTGCACACTTGTGTGGCAGACAAGCTAGCAGGAGAGCGGCAGACCCTCATGAATGGAAACTAGATTGGGGATCTTCCAAGATTTGATCCATATGTGGGGAGTTCCTCAAGCAGACCTCCTTTCTCAACAGTCAACTGGCAAGATTCTGCTCCTGGATTCCATGCAAGAAGGCCTTGAAGACAGATGCCTTTTCCTTTCTTTGGACAGGAATGTTCCTGTATGCTTTTCTGCTTCTTCCACTAAAATCCATGATACTTCTGAATGTTCCAAAGGAATCCTCCAAATGGTGACACCCTTCTGGGCCAGGCAACATTGATTGTCCTTTCTGGAAATAGGCAAGGGCAGTTACCATAAGCTTTCTCACACAGTGGATCAGCTCACACAAGAACAGGGATGTTTGATACACACCCCAAACCCAGTCAAATTCAACTGACTGTTTGGATGATAGGGTCTTGATTCCCTTTAGATATCTGTTTACTGAGGGTGTGCATCGGGTACTAATGGGGCCAATAAAACCTGCTACTTGAAAGTCATATGTTCGCAAAAGTTTTCTAGTCTGCGTCAGTAACATAACGAGCACCCATTCAGTGCTAGTTGAATTCTAGAAGCAGCAACTTGGGCTCTCTGTTCTCTAGTTTTACAATATTTGCATGAATTTTACAATGCTTTGGCCTCGTTCCTATTTCAGGTTTGATTTATTGGCCATTTCAACATGTCTGCCCATGGAGCCTCCTCTTATTATCATGTCAAATAGTATTCTAAAAACGTTGTATGTAAGAGGCCTCCCAGAAAACTGATGGCTCCTGCTTGGGATCTTAATTTTCTGTTAGAGAAGCCAACACTTGTATATTTGAACAAGCTGATCTGGCTGATTTGAGGTTCTTGCCATGGAAAACTGTTTTACGGCTTGCTGTGACCTCTGTAAGAAGAGTATCTGAATTGCAGATTCTTATGGGGAGTCAGCCCTATCTCATTTTCCACAGAGGCAGGGTTACTTTGAGAACTAATCCTTTTTTGCCTAAAACAATGTACGAATTTACTTTAAGCAAAATTATCCATCTCTCTCCATCCCTCTTTGTCTCTCCTTTCCTGAATGTAAAAATGAGGAAGAAAGGGTACTCCATGTCTTCGATGTCTGCAGGCAACCCAGGTGCTGTCTTGACGCACACAGTTTTTCAGATCGTCATATCAGTTTGTCTTGTGAAGGTAAGAAGGGACAAACCAAACAACTTGGAGCACAAATAGTCTGCCAAATCCAAATTTGAGTTGTTTGGCTTCCCAGGCCAAAGACAACCACAAGGCATTTTTCAGCAATGTCCATAACCATAAAGGAAATGCACAGTTGTATGCAGAGCTCATTGTAAATGGAGCCACCTATACTGAGCCAGAAGATGTAGCAAACCTACTGTCTGACAAATTCAGCTCCAACTTTACACCTCCCTCCCCATCAGCCTTCCTCCAGGAAATAACATCAAATGTAACTCCCCCTGCTAACACTTGGGAACAGGTCTTTAAAGCGGTCTCTAAGGCCAGTATCCCAGAATGCTTTCTAAATTGCATGAAACTCTATCTATCAGACCCTATGGAATTGCTATTTAACTGTAGCCTCCAGACAGACTTTGTGCCTTATGAATGAAGAAGAGCAACAGTCATCCCTCTGCATAAATGTGGGACATCTACAGACACTGGAAACTACAGCCCCGTAAGTCTCACTAGTCTCATCTGCAAAGCCATGGAAAGAATTATCATGGAAGTAATCGGTAATGACATGGGAAACCTCCAGACACTGGACCCAACCCAGTTTGGTTTCATCAAGGACAGGTCATGCCAGTTCAACCTGGAGGACTTTTTTGAGAAGGTTACCAAAGCAACAGATGAGGGCAGAATGGTTCACACTGCCTACCTTGACCTGGCCAAGACATTTGACACAATCCCCTACTCTGGCATTGTTGGCAAACTTAAGTTACATACAAACCCTTTTATCACCCAGTGGATAACCAGCTGAATCACAGACAGGGCCCAGGAAGGTAGAGTTGGGAGTCCACCTCTACAAAGAGGCCAGTCATAAGTGGATTCCCTTAGGGATCGGTCCTGAGACCACTTCTTTTTGGCATTCTCTAAAGTCACGGCTAATGTCAGTGGCCTCTGGCTGACTTAAATTTTCAAATGATAGCAAATTAAGAGCTGTTATTGAATTGCCCACTAACACACATGGTCTCCAGGAATGGCTGACACAGACTAACAACCTGTGCCAGAGCCATGGACTAAAAATAAATGCCAAGAAATGCATAATAGTATCCTTTGGGAAGTCCTCCACCCCTGGAAACTATCACATTGACAACACACCCTCTAAGAGTTGACCCAGTTTTCAGAGGCTTGGGGTCACACACAGTAATGTAACCTTTGTACATCACATGTCTGCAGCAGTGAGGAAATCATTCTGTTATACAGCTCATAAACAAAGGTAATGATATCTAGGTCCAAAGAAGTCATTGTTCTACTGTATTCAGCATTCATCAGACCTTTCATTGGGTACAGTGCCCCATTTGGTATGTACCTAACCAGGCATATCCAATAATTGGAACATCCACAGAGGTTCCTTGCTAAAACGATACAGGGCATAAGGAGCATGTTGTATGCAGACTGCCTCAAGGCCCTATCTCTGTATTCTATCTCCTACAGACTGTTGACGGGAGATCCTATGCCTGGCAAACAAGGAATTGTCAGACCCCACTCTGATGGACCTGCAATATCCATAAAACAAACAGCACCAGAATTACCCGTTCTAAAAACGTTCAACCTTCTGTGTGATATAAATAAGACCTGCTTGAGAGACAGGTATGTATCCCAGAGATTACCCCTTCTTTAGATCAGTCTCCCCATCCATATAAAGCAGAGTTCCTCCCTAACCCAATTCAAGTGTAACTTGGACAGCTCTATGGGGAACAGGAAATTCATTCCTGGTTTGACACCTACGTCTCTAATGGACAGAGGCAGCATGTAAATGGTTCATCTCTCAGGCCGCTGCCTGTAAGTATTTCACCTCCCAAGCATCTGCTTATACTTATCAAGGGTACTAGAATATGTCAGGGATTTGGGATGTACGGCTAGGCTTAAAAATGTTCTTGTGGTCATTAGCCTAGCACACACCTGTGAACCTATGACAACCTGTGTCAAAACTGAGTATTTTAAATGGTTGTCATAAGCTATTATCTTTTGTTATTCTCACCACAACAAAACTATTCCAGGCAGGGTCAAGCCACACTCTACCAGGACCTTTGCTTCACCTCTGGCTTTTGGAAAGGGTTGAATTCTAAAAGCAGTAACTTGGTCTCTCTGTACATACTTTTACAAAACACTATAAGCTTGATTTCTTCTCTAGATCAGGCTTTGCTAGGACCATTCTCCATAGGCTGCTGAACTCCTTCCACCTCCCACAAGTAGTAAACTAGTTTAATCATGCCATATAGCTATGGCTACTGCAGCAGTGATCAATTTGATGGCCATAGTATAGTTGTGTAAGTAAATATACCATAACGGTAGATGTTCAAATGATCACTGCAGCAATACCTGCTCCCTCTGACCACCCCTTTTTGTGTTTGAGTTTGTCACGGTGCGCGCACACACACGCACACACACACACACACACATATATATATATATATATATATATATATATATATATATATAGTTTTTTTTTTTTTTTTTTTTATTCCTAGACATGTCCTCTTAGGGCTCAGCCTCCCTATCTGTTGATAAAATCTCTGAAGGGCCTGGCACTCAAACTTGTGTTTTTAAGCAGCTCAACTCGAGCTGCCTTACAGTTTGAGTGGGTGGAAGGTGCCCTGAAGCTTTAGAAACTGGTTGGCTGTTATATCCTTAACAGGATATAACCCATGTAGTTAAGGTTACTGCAGTAGTGCTCATTTGAACATATACTTTTATGGTAAGTTTGCTTACACAACTGTACTTTCTCAGGTCTTAAATTGTGGCTGTAGTGTGGTCAGTAGAGTGGTGCTGTTAACCTTGGACCCTGAGAACTTATCAGTCTTGGAAGTAAAATCAAGCTGTGGAGGTAGCAACTTCATCTTCCACAGTGTGTTCATCAGAATTGACTTGCTAGTCCCCAATTTCGTAAAGCATTCAGTGGGTCCAATGAATGACAGAAATGGAGAGAGCTTTAACAGAATGTGTGTCTCAGTTGTGTGGCTTAAGTATTGATGTGGCATGTAAAAATTATAAACTGATGGTAACAGAGCCTAAGAATAACTTGCATGAGTTTAGGTTAACTGATTATGAAGACAGAGCCGGGATAAAGTCTTTGTTTTGGGATATGAAGAAGAGGAAAGACTGCCTGGCCATGTGCAGAATTTGGCATGCTAGTGGGCCGAACTCCTGCATGAAAGGTTTGAGCTGGAATGAAGCTATCCTGTGTTTTTACTTATGTCTGGGTTTTGAAAGCTATCCAGACCGCTGCTGATCTGCTTCCTTTCATGTGTTGTAAAGGAGTTTTTCTCAGAACTGTGAAAATCTGGCAAGGGTTTTCTGATCTGGACTAGTCAAAATGAGAAGGTAAAAGGCTTGTGTGCCAAACAAAATCCTTGAGGTTTCACTTTACTCTTTTCACACATGGCAGGTGAAGCTGTCCTGTGGGAGCATTAGATATTTTGAGCAAGCAATGTCTTAAGCGGGGGTGTAGTGGATGATGAGCCAAGTAAATAAGATGGGAAAGGTGCATCAAAGTACATCAACACAGACACCTGCACAAGCTAGAAGACATTTGGTGGTGTTTGCTGTTTTGTGTCTTAGGAAGGCAGGGGTACAAAATAAAAAAAAAAAAAACATCTGATGATGTAAATCTTTATTCATTCCTTACTGTTAGGACTTCGGTTCCATCCTCGGAACCGACATGTCGGTATCAAGCTCGTGCCCGCCAAAAACACTCAGCTAAGACCTACCCACAGTGCCCCTCTCAAGTCTCTCCAGATCTCGTTTGCTGTGTTCCTCGTCAGATGCCCCAAGCTTTCTCTCAGCTGTTAGCTTTTTTGTGTTTTTTGGACTCTCTAGTGTTTGTAAGACAGTTTTTGTCATCTAAAGTTAATTCCCATCTCTCTCTCTTCTTTTCTTGACTAAGCCCTACCCATTGCCTTGGTAGTTCTTTCGTACCAGTTGGTACTACTCCCTTTCTCCCTGCCTAGTAGGCCCTCCTCTTACCTTTTGGTATTTCTCAGTACCATTGCTGGTACTCTCTCCTGTTATCTTTAAAAAAAAAAATAGTGCTTTCTTTCACTGTCCATCTCTTGTTGCTAGTTAGTGTGTTGTGTGGTTATACTTGTGTGTTACAGTGGTGGATAAGGCCAAGCTTGGGTTCAAATAGTGTGATAAGTGTGGGCGTAAGTTGCCCAATTCTGACTGTTACGCCCGGTGTGTTTACTGTTTGGGCATTCACCACCTTAATGTTTCTTGCGACATTTGTTCTAGTTTCCGCAGCCGTATGTTGGCTGAATGCAAGAACAAGCTTATTCTTAAGGGTATGCTAAAATCACCCTTCGCGGAGCCTCTTTCTGGGACGGAGGTCTCACCACCTCCTAAGCGCAAAGACGTAAAAAGGCATAAAGGGAAACGGAGTCTTTTGGTTCAGACATCCCCGTCCTCCTTGGAACCGAGTTGACACTGGGCTTCTCCCACTCTGTCTGCACAGACAGCTTCGGCACCAGGGTCCCTGTCTTCTCCCTCGGCGCCCCTTTTGATTTTGACTTTTTCCACTGTACCAACCTCGGCACCATCCCCTGCGGTGCCGACTTTGTGACACAGGCTCCGACTACTGTACCTGCATCGGCACCATCCCCATCCACGGTGCCGATGTCTTACATGGCTCCACTGGTAATGGCTTCTTCAGTTCCGAAGGTTGAGCACCTTCCCAGAACTAGGTATTCTCCATCTTATGACCCATTTGGGACTGCAATTTAGTCCTTTTCTTGAGAGACCAGGCTCCCCATCGGCAGTTAAGTAAACAGCTTAATGTATTAATGGCAGGCAGAATAGCAGTGATGACAGAGAGTCACCCTGGAATATGCCCCCTTGAATTTTTATCCCTGGGATGATAATCTGTCCTTTATTATGGCTTAATTGCAAAGTAGTCTGCCACTGTTTCATGGTCACTGGAATGTAGTCGATCAATGTAGGGTGTATTTTATACATTTTTAAGCACTGAATGTGGGATACTATCAAATGCTTTTTTATAGTCAATCCATGCCATACTTAAATTCTTCCCCTTTTTAACGGATGTTCTTCGTGTTTCACTGTTGCAATCATCACGTTTGGGTTATCTGCTTGCAGTAGCCCTCAGTTGGCCTGATAAACAAAGTCTTGGGTCCTGCATCAGTTGCTGTCCCTTCTTCCTGGATGTCAGGGGGTATAAAACATGCAGCCAACACCATTACCCCAGTCTTTCTTGCCGTGCGGTGCCCGAAACAGAAGCAGTTCGCAAGTGCCAGTCGGCAGACTCCTGAAATTTTCGTTTTTGAGTTTTAGAACCAAAGTCTTCAACTAAAGCCAAGTACCCTGTTGGGGAAACTTTTTCTTGCTCCTTACCGATGTCAGTAAAAGTTAATAATTGCATTTCTTGTGGAAAGCAAATACCTCACAAAGATTTTCATTCATACTGTATTCCTTGCCTAGGCCCTGACCACGACGTACCTTGCTGTCGGTTTCGTGCCTTATTTAATCAACGCACTATCCGTCGTCTGTATATTTTCGCCTCTAAATATTTCGGTTCTCGATTCAATTATCCAGAAATGTCATTGGTAATCCATCCGACTACCAGCATTCTGAAAAAATGCAAAGATAAAGACAGAGATAGGCTGCCTAGGTCCAAAGCTGCCGACTATGCTTCTCCTAAGCCAGTCGCCAGTTCGCCGGTACTTGTTGAGGTGCTTTTGCAGCCCCTGATACCCGCTACTTCTGATTTGCAGGCCTCTACTGAGATCCATTCGGAGTCCGGTATTCCGCAAGATGCTTCAACTGTGGAACCTGCGGATGTCTCTACCTTGGATGGGTCCGGAGCCGCTGTGCAGGCACCGGCTTCAGAGGGTGTATTCAGGCCTACGTACTTGCATATTAAACCAACGCCTCCTTCTTTTTTAAGGCCTAAACTTCGAACCATGCCTAGAAAACTGATGCCCAAGCCGCATGCTCAGGCCTCTATGGCTAAAAAACAAATAAGAATGACTGAAGATCTTATAACTTTAATCAGGGGAAGCCAACCACCCTCTTCTAAGAGACCTAGGACTGAATTTGTTTATGAATCTTCTGACCAGGATTCTGATTTTTCTGATGATCTGGATTTACCCTTATCTACTTATGAGGATTCTGATGCAGAGGACTCTATTCCCTCTGCTTCCCCTCCAGAGGATTTTTCTTTTGGTGAAACCTTGCACACTCTAAGGGTGCATTTTCACTGGGAAAGCCAGGATTTTTCTGATTCAAAAAAGAGGCTTAGGGATTTCTTACTCCTGCCTCAGCATAGGCCTTTAGCTATACCTCTTGTACTAGACATTGTTGATGATGCCTTTTCGGAATCTAGTTTGGCCCCTGATTCTTTGCCTCCTGCTCCCAGAAAACCTGACAGATATTACAGGGTTCCTGATTCTCACAAGTTCCTTTTTAAAAATCCTGTTGCGGATCCAGAGACTATTTCACAGGGACCCAGGGGCATTAAGGCTTCTACTGCCAAAAACCCTACCTCTTCTGATAGAGGCTCCAGGGCGCTGGATAGATGGGGTAAGAAGGTTTACACTTCTGCAACCTTGGCCTTTAGGGCCTTAGACTGTCAGTTTCATATGTTAAAGTATCAACAACATATTACTGGATTGCTTAAACAGAAAATTATGTTGATTCCTGACTGTGCTGAAAATAAGGAATTACAGGGTTTAATACATTCTGCTGAACAGGTTGGAAAACATACTTTGCAATGTGAGTTTGATTCATTAGAGACCTCTTGCAGGGCTGCTGTCACCGGGTCTGTACTCAGCAGGCATGCTTGGCTTAAGGAGCAATCTTTGCCTGATCATGTTAAAGCTAAACTGTTGGATGCTCCCTTAAATCAGGACCTCCTGTTTGGCAACAAAGCTGAGGAAGTTCTTAAAAAGATGGAAGATGAAGTTTAAATCTATGCAAACTGTAAATATTTCTTACAAGTTCAGCCTCCAAGATTTAGTAGGCATTGGCCCTCTAAGAACTGGTCCTTTCAGGCCCTTTCCAGGCTTTCTCAATCCAAACCCACACACAGCAGAAACCCCAGGTTTCAGTCCCAGGGTATGCACAAGGCTAAGCAGTGGGGGGCTTCCGCTTCCAAATCTGGGAGTAGTAAGACTCCCCCCTATGGAAAACTGTCTCAATGACTTGATTTTAAAACTTCCAAGCACTTCTCAACTGAATGCTCCTTTAAGGGGGAAAGATTGGTCTGCCGGCCAAAAAACTGGGAACTCATTTCCCAGGACAAATGGGTTTTAAATATAGTGTCCCAAGGATATAGATTTCACTTCCACACATTACCAACGCCAAAAGGTTGACCAGATCTACCCCAAAATCAGTGGGCAGAGGCTCAAAAGCAAATACTCTCTCTTTTAAACATAAAGGCTATTAAAACTGTACCAGAAGAGGAAAAAGGACAAGGTTTCTACTCAAGACTTTTCCTGGTACCCAGAAAAGACAATTCATGGTGTCCTATTCTGGGCCTGTCTATTCTAAACACCTTTTTTGTGTTTCCAAAATTCAAGATGCTGACTCTTCACCAGTTGCTTCCTATGCTAGGAAAAGGTGCCTGGATGGTAACACTTGATTTAAAGGAAGCATACCTGCACATTCCAATCGGGGAATCTTGCAGAAGATACCTACGCTTCAAAGCAGGCTACAGTCACTACCAGTTCTCTGCACTTCCCTTTGGCTTATCTACTGCGCCCAAGGTATTCACAAAGTGCCTTTCCCCAGTCATTGCATTTTGCAGGCAAAGAAATATTCAAATATACCCATACCCGAACGATCGTTTAATTCAGGCAGAAAGCCAGGACATACTTTTGAATTATCTGGCCTTTGTACCAAGGGTGCTAACCTGTCTGGGGTACACCATAAACGAAAAGAAATCACACCTGGTTCCTTGTCAACACATTATATTCCTGGGAGCAAGCTTGAATACAACTTCCCAGATGGCTTTCCTCATGCCAGAGAAACAAATTTATTTGGCAACTTACTTCAAACAAGTGGCCACAAAAACCCTACTTATCTGCAAGGCAAATACTACAAGCCTTGGGGTTCATGGCCTCCTGCATTCTTCTAATTCCATATGAGGAAACTACAATGGTATCTAAAAAGCCTATGGTGTCAACATTCTCAGGATCTAGAAGCAATGATTCCTATCATACCTTGCCTACGCCTAGAGTTCCTTTGGTGGGCAGAGGCCTGCCACCAAAACAAGGGACTATCGTTCACACCACCCCCTACCACCCAAACCCTAACAGCCGACACATCAGATTATGCATGGGGGGCTCACCTGGCAGGGAAGTGCATTCAGGGCAAATAGAACCCAAGTCAAATGCACCTGCATATCAATCAAAAAGAAATGTTAGCTGTACAGAATGCTCTGACAGCCTTCAAAGACCACATTCTTCCAGGACAATTAATGGCAAAGACAGACAACACCACTGTTATGTGGTACATAAACAAGCAGAGGGGTACACATTCATACCCCCCTCTTCAGACTAGCCATGGCATTGTGGAACACAGCCCTGAGCTACCAAGTGCATCTACAAGCTCAATTCCTGCCAGGAAAACTAAATACACTGGCAGACAAACTAAGCAGAAACCTCATGGACCCACATGAGTGGAAACTGGAACCAAGGATTTTCAACATGTTGACAAGCAAATGGGGGAGCCCAGATATAGACCTGTTTGTCTCCCCCCCAGAACTATCAATTGGACATATTTTGCACAAGGACTCCCCACAAACAAGCTTGGAAAATGGATGCTCTGTCCTTCAGCTGGAAAAAAAACTATCAGTTTATGCCTTTCCTCCTCTGCCTCTGCTCTCTAAAGTACCACTAAAGATCAAACAAGACAAACCAAGGACTATTTTGATTGCACTAGACTGGCCATGCCACCAGTGGTACCCCCTCTTGCGCAGTGTGTCACTGTTGGCCCCATGGCACCTGCCTCAGACTTCTACCCTATTGTCTTAGCAGGAGAACCAGATTCTGCACCCTCAGCTTCAAACACTGAACCTAGCAGCCTGGCTAATTACCTAATCTCTCCTTTACCATCCTTTAGTAAACCAGTGATGGATATCATTTTAGAGGCAAGGAGGCCTTGTACTAGAAAATCTTATGCTGAAAAATGGAAAAGGTTTTGTGCCTGGAACCAATCTTAAGGGATGAATACAGCAGTGCCCAATTTACCTCAGATTTTACAATACTTAACTGACATGCTTAACAAGGGCCTGTTTTTCTCCTCCATCAAAATTCACGCCTCAGCCATTTCAGCTCATTATAACACAGAACCTACACTCTTCTCTCATCCACTGCTTAAGCAGTTCCTCAGAGGGGCCAAAAACTACAACCATCCAGGAGAATCCCAACTCCAGCCTGAGACTTTAACTTTGTATTGGAAAAGCTCACCCTTCCTCCTTTCGAGCCAGCTGCCACTGCAAACTTAAAATTCCTTTCTTGGAAAACAGCTTTCCTTTTAGCAGTCATTTCAGAAAGAAGGGTATCTGAATTACAGGCCGTCATTGCAGTGGAGCCTTTCATTATCTTTCATGTGGACAGGGTGTCCCTCAGGACCAATCCCTCCTTCATGCTCAAGGTGGTATCCAGTGTGGCCCTTAATCAGTCCATTCATTTGCCAACCTTATTTTCTAATCCATAGAACAAAGGGGAATGGATACTGCACTCCTTAGATGTGCACAGACGACTTAGATTCTACTTGGACAGGACTAAACCTCAAAGGAAATCTGACCAAATGCTGATGGCATTTGCTGCAGGGACAGAGGGGAAGGCTATTTCAAAGCAAACCATTTCCAAATGGATAGGCCATTGCATTCATTTCTGCTACAAGCACCATGGAAAAACTATCCCACAGGGGATCAGACCCCACTCAACCAGGGCTGCATCTACCTCTACAGCCTTTCTCAGAGGCGTCCCTACCAGGGACATCCTAGAAGCTGTTACCTGGAGATGTTCTTCGTGTTTCACTGTTGCAGTCATTACATTTGAGGTAATCTGCTGGCAGGTTGCCCTCAGTTGGCCTGATTAACAAAGTCTTGGGTCCTGCATCGGTCGCTGTCCCTTCTTCCATGACGTCAGGACGTCAGGGGTATAAAACATGTAGCCGACACCATTACATCAGTCTTTCTTGCCGCGCAGTGCCCGAAGCAGAAGCAGTTCGCAAGTCAGCAGACTCCTGAAATTTTCATTTTCGAGTTTCAGAACCGAAGTCTTCAACTAAAAGCTAAGTACCCCGTTGGGGAAACTTTTTCTTGCTCCTTACCGATGTCAGTCAAAGTTAATAATTGCATTACTTGTGGGAAGCATTTGTACTGTATTCCTTGCCTAGGCCCTGGCCACAATGTGCCGTGCTGTCGGTTTTGTGCTAAATTTAACCAACGCGTGATTAAACGTCAGTATATTTTTACTTCTATATATTTTGGCTCAAGATTTAATTATCCAGAAATGTCATCGGTTAGCAATTCGACTACCGGAATACCTAAAAAATGCAAAGAAAAAGACAGAGACAGACCGTTAAGGTCCAAAACTGACAACGATACTTCTCCTAAGCCAGTCGCCGGTACTCAGTGAGGCACTTTCGCAGCCCCTGATACCCGCTACTTTTGATTCGCAGGCCTCTACTGAGACCCATTCAGAGTCCGGTATGCTGCGAGATGCTTCAATTATGGAACCCGTGGATGTCTTTAACTTATATGGGTCTGGAGCTGCTGTGCAGGCACCGGCTTCTGAGGGTGTTTTCAGGCCTATAGATTTGTATATTAGACCAACTCCATCTTCTAAATTAAGGCCAAAATCTAAATCTCTGTCTAAAAAACAGACGCCTGGGCCACATGTGCAGGCCCCTATGCCTAAAAAACAAATGATCAAAATGGCTGAAGATTTAATTACTCTGATCAGGGGTAGCCAACCCCCTCCTTCTAAGAGGCCTAGGCAAGACATTGATTATGAATCTTCTGAACAGGATTCTATTTCTTCTGACTCTTGTAATGAACAGGAGTTGTCTATCCCTACTTATGAAGACTCTGATGCAGAGGATTCCATTCCTTCTGCTTCTCCCCTTGAGGATTTTTCTTTTTGGAAAACTTTACATGCCTTAAGGGAACATTTCCACTGGGAAAGTCAGGATTTCTCTGAATCTAAAAAGTGACTTGGGGATTTTCATCTTCTTCCTCAGCATAGGTCTTTTGTTATACCTTTTGTTCTAGACATTGTTGATGTTTTTTCAGAATCTAGTATGACTCCTGTTTCTCTGACTCCGGCTCCTTGAAAGCCAGACAGATACTACAGGGTTCCTGACTCCCACAAATTCCTTTTCAAAAATCCTATTGCTGATCCTGAAACCATTTCTCAGGGTCCCGAGGGCATTAAGGCCGCAACAGCAAAAAATCCTACCCCCTCTGACAGAGATTCAAGGGCACTGGATAGATGGGGAAAGAAGGTTTATACATCTGCAACCTTGGCAATTAGGGTCTTAAACTGCCAGTTTCATATGCTCAAGTATCAACAACATGTTAAGGGATTGCTGAAACAGAAAATGATGTTAATTTCTGAATGTGCAGAAAATAAAGAATTGCAGGAATTATTGCATGCAGCTGAACAAGTTGGAAAGTATACTTTGCAATATGGATGTTCTTCATCTCACATTGCTGCAGTCCTTACACTTGGGTAGTCCACTGTCCTCGGTCGGCCCGAATATCAAAGTATAAGGCTGACGTCGGTCAAGGCGCATTTGACTGACATCAGGACGTAAGGGTACAAATGCGCATGACCGACGTCATATCCTCAGTCTTTTTTGCCGCATGGTCTGATGCAGAAGCAGCGTTGCAAGTGCCGTTCGGCGTTCTGAAATTTTTCGAATTCGGAGTTTCAGACCGAGTCAAAGTTGGCTAAGTACCCCGTTGGGGAATATTTAAGTTTTTTCTTGCCTCAGTGGTTTACCGGATGTCAGAAAAAGTGAATAACTGTATTTCTTGTGGGAAACAGATACCGCATAGAGATTATAATACTTTGTGTATTCCTTGTTTAGGGCCTGAGCACGACGTTGTTGGGTGTCGCTCTTGTGCTAGATTTAACAAGTGCACTATAAAGAGAAGGTTAGATTGTGCCAGGTTAGTCTTCGGGAAGCGGTGCAATTATAAAATGCCGTCGGATGCTCCGATGCCCGCTTCTTCGAAGAAGCGCAAGGACAAAGCAGCTAAGCCTAGGCTAGAAGAACCGTCCGTACCTGACGCCGGTTCTTTAGAGGTCTCTGTGGAGCCGGTGGTTCTGCCAGAGGTTTCTTTGGAGTCCCAGGGAGAGACTTTGTTATTGCAAGATGTGGCCTCTCAGGAGGCAGGCCAGGCTGAAGGGGCTTCTCAGGTTACTGTACTCCCCTCCCTTCCTAGGGTGGTTAGGCCCTCTCCTTCTGTTTCTAAGGCTTCTCCCAGAGGCAGGCCAGGTTTAGCTTCAGTTGGTGTCACCCCTAGTTCTTCAGGGTCTGTGCCCAAGAAGCATATGCTTAAAATGGCAGAAGATTTGATTACTTTGATTAGAGGTTCTATGCCCCCTCCTGATAAGAGACCTAGGGTGGAACCTGAGCTTGGGAGTTTTGAACAGGCTTCGGATGTTTCAGAGTCTTCGGCTGAAGACTTGCAGGAGTATTCTCCTTATTCTGATTCTGATGTGGATGATTCTACTCCTTCTGCTTCTCCTCCTGAGGATTTTTCTTTTTCAGACACTCTTCATTCCATGAGGGAGCATTTTAAGTGGGAAGGTCAGGACTTCTCTGATTCCAGGAAAAGGCTTAGGGAATTTTTGTTTTTACCCCAGCATAGGCCTTTGGCTATACCTCCTGTTCTGGATGTGGTGGAAGATGTTTTTGCAGAGGCTTCTCTTAATCCTGATTCTTTGCCTCCTGCTCCTGTTAAACCGGATAGGTATTACAGGGTGCCTGAAGCTCATAAGTATCTTTTTAAGAGTCCTAGGGCAGACCCAGAAGCTGTTAGTCAGGGGCCTAAAGGTGTTAAGGCTTCTGTTGTCAAAATTCCGGTTCCTCCAGATAAAGAGGCCAGGGCTTTGGATAGATGGGGAAAGAAAGTTTATACTTCTTCCACCCTAGCTATGAGGGCTTTGAATTGCCAGTTTCACATGTTGAAATACCAAAACTATCTCCTTTCACAATTGAAGTCTAAGGTAGATGCTCTGGCGGAAGGTATTGAGTGTAAAGAGTTACAAGACTTAGTACATGTTTCTGAACAGGTGGGTAAGCATTCTTTGCAATGTGGTTTTGATGCTGTACAGGCCTCATCTAGGGTGGCTGCCACTGGGTCAGTTCTTCAGGCACGCCTGGCTGAGGGATCAGAATTTATCTGAACATGTTAAGACAAGGATTTTAGATGCTCCTTTACAATCTGATGTGTTGTTTGGTTCTCCTGTGGAGGCAGTCTTAAAGAAAATGGAAGACAAGGCTAAGTCTATGCAGACTGTTAAAGATTTTTTGCAGGTTCAGCCTCCAAAGTTTAGTAGAAATTGGCCTACCAAGGGGTGGACGTATCCTTCTTATGATTCCCAGTCTAGGGGTAGGTCTAGACGGGGTAGGGGCAGAGCTCAGGGCTCTTTCAGGCCTAGAACAGGGAGTTCACCTGCACAGTCTTGGTGAGGGCAGGGGTCAGTCCTTTCGTAAACAGACCCAATGACCTACCTTTTCAGCTGCCAGAGCCTTCTCGTCTGGCAGCACCTTTGGGAGGAAGGTTGGCACTTTTCAAGGAAAATTGGAGTTCGATTACCCAAGACAGATGGGTATTGGATATCATACACCACGGTTACAGGTTTTATTTCCATACCTTGCCTCCTTTCAAAGGCATGCCAGACGTTCCTCCTCAACAAAGAATAGAGGCTCACAAACAAATTTCTCTGTTACTTCAAATAGGGGCCATACAGCCGGTCCCTATGCCAGAAGTGGGCCTAGGATTTTATTCTCGCCTGTTCCTAGTACCAAAGAGAGGGAACACATGGAGACCAATTTTGGATTTATCTACCCTCAACACTTATCTGGACATACCCAAGTTCAAAATGTTGACGTTACAACAGCTTTTACCTCTGCTGGGCAAAGATCATTGGATGGTAACTTTGGATCTCAAGGAGGCTTACCTTCATGTTCCTATCAGACTGAGTTGCAGGAAGTATCTGCGTTTTCGGGCTGGGACTTCTCATTATCAGTTCTCTGCATTGCCCTTTGGCTTATCTACTGCGCCCAGAGTGTTCACGAAAGTTCTGGCTCCAGTGATAGCTTTCCTCAGGCTAAAAGGAATACAGATCTATCCTTATTTGGACGATTGCCTGATTCTGGCTCAAGGAAGGACGAGCTTCTTCATCATTTGGAATATGTGATAGCAGTGCTAAGATGTCTGGAGTATTTTGAGGGCGAAATAAAGTCCAGTCTAGTACTATCTCAAGGCATGTGCTTTCTGGCTGTAAGACTGAATACAGCAGCCCAGATGGCTTTTCTCTCCCCGGACAAACAAAAGAATCTTTCCCTTTACTTTCATCAATTGTCTCATCAGTCCAGGCTGACTGCAAGGACAGTCCTTCAAGCCTTGGGGTTCATGGCATCTTGTATTCTGGTGCTTCCCAATGCCAAACTGCATATGAGGAAGTTACAATGGTATCTCAAAAATGTATGGACACAGCACTGCCAGGATCTGGACACTGTCATTCAAATAATACCTTGCATTCAAAAGGAATTGTTGTGGTGGGCTCAGGAATGTCACTTAAACAAGGGACTCTCTGTGACCCGCCAGAGGCGAGTCAGATTCTAACGACAGATGCCTCAGACAAAGCTTGGGAGCTCATCTGAATGGAAAGTGGATACAAGACAAGTGGCCTGCCAGACTACAACATCTACATATCAACTTGAAGGAGATGTTAGCAGTCCAGTTTGCATTAATAGCTTTCAAGGATTTACTTCTTCCAGGGCAGGTGTTGATTCTAACAGACAACACAACTGTCATGTGGTACATCAACAAGCAAGGGGAACACATTCTTATCCTCTATGCAGGCAAGCAATGATTTTGTGGGAGACTGCTCTCAGTTTACAACTAAATCTTCAGGCAAGGTTTCTGCCGGGAGCACAGAACTCCTTAGCAGATGTGTTAAGCAGACAAATCATGGATCCCCACAGTGGAAATTGGATCCTCATGTATTTCAGAAATTGACAGTGTCATGGGGAACTCCAGACATAGATCTGTTCGCTTCTCCACTGAACCACCAGCTGCCAAAGTTTTGCACGAAAAGGTTTCATCCCACAGCTTGGAAAGTGGATGCTCTTTCTTTCAAATGGAGCAATCTTCATGTGTACGCCTTTCCACCTCTGCCTCTCCTCCCAAAGGTACTACTAAAGGCCAGACAGGACAAGCCAAGGATGATTTTGATAGCTCCAGATTGGCCTCGACAGCATTGGTACCCATTACTGAGAAGCCTGGTACGGGAGCCTCCATGGCCTTTGCCTTTGATTCCACACCTGTTGTCTCAGGAGGACAGTCATTTGCTCAATGTCAAGCTTCACTCTCTTCACCTAACAGCCTGGCATATTCTGTTTTGAACCAGAGTGGGTCTCAACTTCCACAGCAAGTTTTGAATGTTATTTTGGAAGCTAGAAGGCCTAGTACATGGAAAGTGTACGCAGAAAAATGGAAGAGATTTTTATTTTGGAGTGCAGCAAAGGATTTTGATGTTTCTGAGCCTAATTTAAGTGTGGCTCTTCAATATCTCACTGAGTTACTGGACAAAGGTTTGTCCTTCTCTTCTATTAAGGTTCATGCTGCAGCAATTTCGGCTCACTATGATTGTGACCCACCATTGTTTTCTCATCCTTTGTTCAAGCAATTTCTTAGAGGGGCAAAGAATATAAGACCCCACGAGAGCTCCTACTCCTGCTTGGGATCTCAATTTTGTGTTGGAGAAACTCACTCTACAACCTTTTGAGCCTGCAGCTACTGCCGAGTTGAAATATTTATCATGGAAGACTGCTTTTTTGTTGGCCATTACCTCTGCAAGAAGGGTTTCTGAGTTGCAGGCCCTTATGGCGGTTGAGCCTTTCTTAATTTTCCATAAGGATAGGGTATCTTTACGTACTAATCCTTCCTTTATGCCTAAAGTGGTTTCTAGTGTGGCTTTAAACCAAACTATTCATTTGCCTACTTTTTATGCAAATCCCCAAAATAAAGGGGAAAAGATTTTGCACACTTTAGATGTACACAGGCAGTTGCGATATTATTTGGACAGAACTAAAGGGTTCAGGCAGTCTCAGCAGTTATTTGTTTCTTTTGCTTTGAGTTCTCAGGGCAAGCCTGTGTCAAAACAAACTATTTCTAAGTGGATTGGGTTTTGCATTGCTTTCTGTTATTCCCATCATGGCAAAGAGGTTCCAGCTGGGATTAGGCCTCATTCCACTAGGGCTACTGCCACTTCGACAGCTTTTTTGAGGGGGGTGGCAACTAAAGATATTTTGGAGGCAGCTACTTGGAGTTCAGTGCATACTTTCTCTAGGCATTATCACCTTCCACTTTATTCTAAATCTAGGGCTGGTTTTGCCACTGCTATTTTGCAGGGCATTTTGGCAGCTCCTGCTTCCTTATAGTTTTGCCATCCTCCCTTACCTCTGCTTTGGGATTCTACCCAAGTGTAAGGACTGCAGCAATGTGAGATGAAGAACATAGTACAGTTTTGTACCTACCATAAATGTAGATGTTCAAGATCCACATTGCTGCAGTCCAATTCTCCTCCCTCCTTCCCTCTGTAGTTAGAGGCGGTTGTGTGGGTTGAGTTGTCAATATGGTGTATATTGTATATATTGTACATATTTTTAGTGCTAGGGTGGTTGGTTGGTTGTTTGCTGTCTTTTGGTTTTGACCTTTCTTTTTAGGGTCTTCTGACATCTGGGGCAAGAAAAGACTGAGGATATGACGTCGGTCATGCGCATTTGTACCCTGACGTCCTGATGTCAGTCAAATGCGCCTTGACCGACGTCAGCCTTATACTTTGATATTCGGGCCGACCGAGGACAGCGGACTACCCAAGTGTAAGGACTGCAGCAATGTGGATCTTCGAACATCTACATTTATGGTAGGTACAAAACTGTACTTTTTGATTCCTTAGAGGCCTCCTGCAGGGCCGCAGTTACTGGATCTGTGATTAGGAGGCATGCCTGGCTAAAAAGAGCAAAAATTGCCTCATGTCAAAGCTAAATTACTGAATGCGCCTTTACAGCATGATACGCTGTTTGGTATTAAGGCGGAAGAGTTTTTTAAAGAAAATGGAAGACAAAGCTAAGTCTATGCAAACTGTGAAAGACTTCTTACAAGTGCAGCCACCAAGATTCAGTAGACACTGACCTACAAAAAAATGGTCCTTTCCTACATCCGACAGAGCTCAAAAGGGCAAATCCAGATGCCCTAAAGCTTCTAGATACCAGGCACAAGATTCTTACAGGTCAAAGCAATGGGGTGCTTCTACCACCAAATCTGGAGGAGATAAAGCACAACCCAACAGAAAACAGTCCCAATGACTCCCCTCTGCCATCACCAAGCACTTACCTTTTGGCAGTACCCTTAGGGGGAAAATTAGCACTTTTTGCTCAAAATTGGCAGTTAATAACCCAGGACAAGTGGGTGGTAAACATAGTATCACAGGGATACAGATTCCATTTCCGTACTCTGCCAATGGCAAATGGTTGGCTGGATTTGTCAAAAAATCAATGGGCAGAGGTACAGAAACAGGTTACGTCCCTTATGGATATGGGGGCTATTCAGCCAGTACCAGAACAGGAAAAAGGACAAGGTTTTTACTCAAAACTGTTCTTGGTACCCAGAAAGGACAAGGGCCTGGAGGCCAATACTGGATTTATCAATTTTGAACACATTCCTGGACATTCCAAAATTCAGAATGCTAACTTTGCAGCAGCTGCTGCGCATGCTGGGCAAGAATGCTTGGCTGGTGACATTAGACCTAAAAGAGGGCATACTGCATGTCCCAGTAAGGAAATCGTGCAGAAGATACCTCCGTTTCAAGGCTGGCTTAATGCATTACCAATTCTCTGCACTGCCCTTTGGCTTATCTACTGCACCCAGGGTCTTTACAAAGTGCTTAGCACCAGTAATTGCTTTTTGCAGACAAAGAAGTTTACAAATATACCCTTACTTGGATGACTGTCTCATTTAAGCAGAGAACAAGGACATTCTTCTTCATCACCTGGCGTTTCTGAAAAGGCTTCTAACATGCCTAGGGTACACAATAAACGAAAAGAAATCACAACTGGTACCCTCTCAAAAGATAACATTCCTGGGTGCAAGCTTGCATACAACTGCCCAGTTGGCTTTCCTCACGCCAGACAAACAAAGGCAACTGACTACTTACTTCAAACTGATGGCAAAAAAAACCCAGTTATCTGCAAGACAAACTCTGCAGGCTTTGGGGTTCATGGAATCCTGCATTCTACTGATTCCATATGCAAGACTGCATAATGAGGAAACTTCAATGGTACCTAAAACGTTTATGGAGTCAACATTGTCACAGGCTGGAAACGATTGCTCTCATTCCTTGCCTACAACAAAGCTTTCTATGGTGGGCAAATGCATGTCACCAAAACATGGGACGGCCCTTCACTCTACCCCCTGCCAGCCAAACTTTAACAATAGACGCATCAGATTATGCGTGGGGGGCCCACATGGCGGGAAGATGTATTCAGGGCATATGGACCCCAAAACAAATGCATCTGCATATCAACGAAAAAGAGATGTTAACTGTTCAAAATGCCCTGACAGCCTTCAAGGACTTACTTCATCCAGGACAACTACTGATAAAGATGGACAACACCACAATTATGTGGTATATAAACAAGCAGGGGGGCATGCATTCATACCCCCTTTGCAGACTAGCCATGGCACTGTGGGACACAGCTTTGACTTACCAAGTACATCTACAAGCTCAATTCCTGCCAGGAAAACTAAATACTTTGACAAACGATTTAAGCAGTAACCTTATGGACCCTCACGAGTGGAAACTAGATCTACAAGTCTTCAGCATGATAACAAAGAAATGGGGGAGTCTGGACATAGATCTATTTGCCTCTCCTCAAAATTATCTATTGAAAAGATTCTGCGCAAGAACTTATCACAGACAAGCATGGAAAGTGGATGCCCTATCCTTCAGTTGGAAAAACCTATCAGTTTATGCCTTTCCTCCTCTGCCTCTGCTTCCCAAGGTGTCCTACTAAAAGTCAGACAAGAGAAACCAAAGATGATACTAATTGCTCCGGACTGGCCACGCCAATACTGGTACCCAATCCCAAGGAACTTGTCTCAATACCCAGCTTGGACCTTACCTCAAAGACCTCAACTACTGTCCCAGCAAAACAATCAGATCATGCACAATCAGCTCCAAACATTGAACCTGGTAGTATGTTTGATCCTGCAGTTATGCAATCAACACCTCTCAGTAAAGCTGTGATGGATGTTATTTTGGAAGCCAGAAGGCCTAGTACTAGAAAATCTTATGCTGATAAATGGAAGAGATTCTGTGCTTGGAATCGAGCACAAGGAACTGATACAGCAGAACCAAATATTCCTCAGATATTACAATACTTGACTGAGATGCTTGACAAGGGCCTATCTTTCTCATCAATAAAAATCCATGCCTCTGCCATTTTGGCTCATTACAATACAGAGCCACCAATCTTTTCTCATCCTTTACTAAAGCAGTATCTTAGAGGAGCCAAAAATAAGGCCCCCCAGAAGATCACCAATACCTGCATGGGACCTCAATTATGTGTTGGAAAAGCTCACCCTGCCTCCATTTGAACCAGCTGCTACTGCAGATCTAAAGTTGTTCTTATGGAAAACAGCTCTGCTCCTAGGATTTACTTCAGCAAGAAGAGTCTCAGAGTTACAGGCCCTCATGGCTGTGGAGCCTTTTGTCATATTCTGCCCAGACAGGGTGCCTCTGAGGACCAATCCTTCATTTATGCCGAAGATGGTTTCCAGTGTGGCTCTTAACCAAACTATTCATCTGCCAACCTTTTATCCAAATCCGCAGAGCAAGGGGGAGAGAATTCTGCATTCCTTGGACGTACACAGACAGCTAAGATCCTACTTGAGCAGGACTAAAGCTCTAAGAAAAACTGAACAATTACTAGTGACATATGCTGCAGGATCAGGAGGAAAGGCTATTTCAAAGTGGATAAGCCACTGCATTCGTTTCTGCTACTTACACCATGGCAAACCTGTGCCCAAGGGCATTAGATCTCATTCCACCAGAGCTGCAGCTACATCAGCAGCCTTTCTCAGAGGAGTACCAACCAAAGACATTCTAGAGGCTGCTACTTGGAGTTCTCTTCACACCTTTACAAAGCATTATCATTTGCCTCGCTACTCTTAAGTACAGGGAAGGCTTTGCACTGCAGTTCTGCAGGGCCTTATAGCTGCCCCTAATGCTGCTTAGCTCCAGCCTCCCATCCATAGCTTTGGGATTCTACCCAAATGTAATGATTGCAGCAGTGAAACACGAAGAACATAGTACAGTTGTGTACACTTACTGTAACTGTAGATGTTCGAGTGTATTCACTGTTGCAGTCCAGGTTACCCGCCCACCATCCCCCCTTCATTCTGGAATTTATCTTTCCTTCACTATCTTCTGCAACCTACGTGGTGTGTTTGCTTGTAGATGAAGGTAAAATGTGTATTGTTGCATGTATATATAGTTTATATATATATATATTTTTGCTACCTTTTTGGGGGCACCTGACATCGGGGGCAAGAAAAACTAAAAAAAATGGCGTTGGCTGCTTGTATTATACCCCTGATGACCTGACATCATGGAAGAGGAGACAGCAACTGACGCAGAACCCAAGACTTTGGAATTCAGGCCGACTGAGGGCAACCTGCCAGCAGATTACCCAAATGTAATGACTGTAACAGTGAATACACTCGAACATCTACATTTATGGTAAGTGTACACAACTGTACTTTCTCCAGTATGACTTTAACAGGTGATTCCTTTGTTCCGTATGACTTTATTTTATTGCTCTTTTGTTCTACTGCCATAATCGAGTTTTCTTCTAAATGACTATAATCTGTTGGCATCAATTTCCATGTATAGTTTATTCGTCATCGGAAGGTAAGTTATTGGCCTGTAATTTTTAGGATAGCTTGCAGGTTCACTATTACGTAGGAGCATTGTTTTGCCTGTTAGCCAAGTTGGTGTCTGTTCGAGATGCGCATATAAATAGTTCTTACTCGTGGTTAAATCTTTGTGCAAAGATGTTAATACTTTTAACCAAAAGTTAAGTACTGCATCTGGGCCTGGGCTTTTCCAATTAGAGGCTTTTCTTAACTTTGTTTCAATCTCTTTGGCTGTTACTTCATCCCATTTCATATCCTGCACCTTTAAACTTCTTATTCTTTCTTTTACTACTACTATCCATTTAGCATTTTTGTTATGTTAAACAGGGTCTTCGTAGATCTCCAAAATGTGTCTATTTCCTCTTTTTTGGGTGGTCTTTCAATTCCTTTTACCTTGTTTCCCAGTTCTCTATAAAACTTTTCTGGGTCATTAATAAATTGGTAATTTTATAAGTTTCCTGTATTTATCTGTGTATCTTGTAAGTTTTTCCTCCTGTACTGAAATTTTTAGTTTATTTGCGATAGTGCATGATAGAGCCAGGTGTTTTCTAATACTATGCATTGGTTTTATCACATCTATCTAGCTTAGTATTTTTGTTGATCTATTCCCTGTTCTATAGTCTTCTAACAGTGTAACTTCTTGTCTTAATTGATTTATAGTTTTCTCTATTTGATACTTCCATGATGGTGTTCACTTTCTCCCCTTCCTTTCCCTTGCTACCCTGTGTTCTTGTGATAGAACTTTATCAGTTATTAATTTGGCAGCACAGTAATATATCCTGTTGGGTTCATGTTAGAACTTACTATATCGACAAGTAGCCCTGCACCACGAAATCAACGAAACCCCGAAGCATCGACACTTCAAATAACCGACATCCACTTCACCGACAACGCGCTACACCAACATCGCGTATTACAGGTAACTGGTATTAACATGTGTTGAGTAGGGGATGTATTTATAAAGATATGTCACTTAGTCTGACATTAGAAATACATCCCCTACTCAACACATGTTAATACCCGTTACCTGTAATACGCGATGTTGGTATAGCGCGTTGTCGGTGAAGTGGATTGTCGGTGAAGTCGTGTCGATGACGTGGGTGTCGGTTATTTCAGTTTTCGATGCTTCGAGGTTTCGTTGATTTCGTGGTGCAGGGCTACTTGTCGCTATAGTAAGTTGTCGACGTTCTAACATGAACCCATCCTGTTTACTTCTGTTATATCACATGTATCTCTATGGACAGTCCTAATTACTGCATTCATTAGTTTTCAGACTTCTGACCTTTTGGGTTTTATTGACCTTCTGCAGTCTATTTCTCTCATTTATCTTTATATAGCTATCCATATCTATTAAATCAAGCAACTCTTCTCTTAGCTCATTTTCTTCCAAACTGAGGGCACATCCCTTGTTTTCAATTTCTTGCGGGCATTCCATAGAAAGTTCTATAGTATCTTTCTGTGGCACCTGCTCATCAATTTCATCCTGTGCCATCTGTTGCTGTGTCATATGGGAACTCACTGGCCTATCACTCCTCAACATTGACTGCATCAGATTTTCCACAGTTTGCTGTTCCTTTCTTGCTCTCTAGCTTCAAGTGAATGTTTATACTGGTTTCCTGTGGAAGGCTCCAAAATATCTTGATATGGCACCTGACCAATTACTTCCTGTTCCCCTGGTTTCCCATTAATTTGGATATCCATAGCTCTATCCTGTTGTGGTGCTTTCTGCTTTCGATTTTCTACACTGAATCCTTCACTTTGCAGGTACTCAATAACCTCAGTTTCTGTTTCTTTAATTTCTCCATTACTAATCTCCTTTTTTACATTTCCTTTTTGTCTTATTTTTTGTATTGTAAATTGTTCCATATTCAGATTCCTTTACCTATATTTCTCTTCAAATATTTTTGGCGCTGCTCTTTTTGTATTTGTTTTGCTTTCTCCTTTGCACAAATATTACACCAAATAAAATCTTTTTTTTTCCCATATCCATATTTCTTCTTCAGATGTCTCCTGATCTTCCTGTTTCTCCTTACTTTGGGGACTTGCTCCATTATGCTGTGATCTAACCTGTGTTAGACCTTCTATACCAAATCCTTCATTTCGCAGGCACTCCATTACTTCAGCTTCTATTCTTTTAACTTCTACTTTGCTAATCTTTTTTCTACATTCCATCTTTGTGGTATTATTTTTTTATTGTGAAATCTTCCATATCCGGATGCCTTTGCCTGTATTTCTTTTAGAATATCTTTGGGGCTGCCTTCTTTTATATTGATTAATTTGGCTTTCTCCTTTTCATAAATATTGCACCATATGAAATCTCTCTTTCTTTCCCATGTCCATATTTATTTTTTATTCTTTTCAAATATCTCTAGGTTTTGTTTATATTTTCGCACTTCCTCAGATGCCTCTTTTTCCAAACGTATCAAAGTTTCTTCTGCTTTTCACAAATCTGTTGCATTAGTGAACGCAAATTTTCATTTGAAGCTTCTGACCATTTTTCTTGCGGAAGTATTTTTCTTCACTCTAATTTCTGTCTGTCGTTTTGAACAACTTGTGTCTGGAAATTTTGGGCTTTTTGCATAATAGTAACAGTACATAATTTCTTTCTTATCCTCAATAGTTCACTCTGTCAATAGTAACAGTACATAATTTCTTTCTTATCCTCAATAGTTCACTCTGTCGTCCTTATGACTCTTCTTTGGCTTGTCCGTCTTTGTGATTTTGATAGACTGCTACTTCCTTCTACAATGGGGGGCATCCTGCCCTTGGGCCTGCCTGGCCCCATTGTAAGAATTTTTCCATATTTTGAGGATTCTACACTGTCATTTTTTTGCAGTCCTGGCACCAGTTTGCCTACTAGGATTGGGCACTATTTTATCCTGGGTTTTGTTCACCCAGCTATCTCTCAATGTTTGACCTACTTCTGCCCATGATGTATGCTGTATAAATGCAGTCTATATATCAGTGTCGCCTTGGTGAGATTCTGTGGAAATGGTCCACCTCCCGAAGGTACTCACCAAGATTTGGGGATAAATTCATTTTCAGCACTACACTCCTTTGCTTGCTGACTTTTTGGAATCCTGTATGGCTGCTGTTATTCTCCCTAAGTATCTGCATCCAAAATTCTGAACTCTCATTCATCATCATCATCACCATCTCTTTCCACATTAGCTTTCTGGTTATGTTTTATATATATATATATATCTATATATCTATATATATATATATATATATATATATATATATATATATATATATATATATGAAATTTAACTGTTTAGCTGTAAAATATCCATTCAACTCAGGTAATCGTAAACCACCATGTTCTAATTGGAAGGATCATCTTATCCCACTTGACCCTTGTCCTCTTCCCATAGCAGATAAAATCCTTCAACTCTTTATTAATTCCTGTCCACAGCTTCTCGTCAGGTTGATAAAAATATGCCTAATGTGGGTGTAAAGCTAAAGGGACTAAAACATTTTCACTGCTTGTACATTGCTGTTCATGTCCTTATACAAGAGCTTATAATTTCACAGTTTTTGTATTATCTTTTGTTTAGTCTCTTTCCACATATCCTTAGCTGCCATAACAGAGTTTTTAATTGATACTCATAAATTCTTAATTTTATCTTGTCCGTTAAGTGTGGGTATTGCTTAACCATTGTGTGTGGGTACATAGTTTACAGCTATATCCTTTTTTTTTATCTTTATTAATTTTATATCCTGAAACCAGTTGAGACCGTCTCAAAATGTTCCACAACACTGAGATGTACTTTTTTTTTGGTTTTATTAATTTCAAAGTAATATTATCTGTAAATAAAGCCAACTTTTCTTGATTACCATACCAATTTTATCCTGGAATTTCTAGAGTTCCTTACTTTCTTTGGCAGTGACTCTAAATATAATGCAAATAAAAAGTATGAATGACAGCACCTCTGCCTGGTTCCTCTGTTCAGACAAAACTTTACATAGAGGAACCCCCCCACTTTCATTTTTGCCTCTGATCCCTTGTATATCCTCTGAATTAACCTTATTATTGTGCCAGGTTATGTAAATGCTTCCATTGCCCTACTCTGTTGAATGCTTTCTCTGCATGAAGACCCACCTCAACAGCGGTATTTTCTTTTATTCTGCTTCCCTGTGGATCATCATTGTTCTCTTGATGTTGTCAAATGCTTGCTTCCCCTCCACAAAACCACATTGATCTATATGTCAATTTTGCCATTCTTTTAGCTAATGTAGACATAAACATGTGTAATCATGATTTAAAATTGAAGCTGGCCTATATGTAGCTGGGTCTGGTGGGCCTTTACTGTCTTTAAGTATTACAGCCACCACAGCTTTCTTCCAGGATGTTAGTGCTTCCCCACCTTTTAAAATACTATTAAATCTTTCCAGATCTTTATCACTTTCTTCCCTCCTAGCTTCCAGACTTCCACAGGAATTCCACCTATTCCTTGAGGCTTTCTTGCAGATTGATTATGTCTCAGTTTTTATTGCATGTCCTCTTATCTTAACTGTTAATTTTTGAGACTTCTCTGCCTGTAACCTTGGCACACTGAAGTCTTCCATAAATATTTCTATTTGTGCTCTTTCTTGATTTCCACATTCTCTGCTTTATACAAATTTTTGTAACTTTTCTTTAATATCTGCAATACCTCTACAGGATCTCTGTTTTTGTTATAGGCTCCCCAAGTATGGCAACAACCCTTTCTCCTTTATGTGGCCTAAGTCATTGTGCTGAAACTTCTTTTGAGTTATTATCAAAAAAAAATATTTGCTTAACAGCAATCTTTCTGAACTGTTGCATATTATCTAGATGCTCCCTTATTTTCTCTTTAGCACTCTGCAGTTGTGCCTGTTCTTGTTCTGTAAGGTTCCCCTTGTTCTACAATACTTAAACATTTGTCAGCCTCTCTAAATAGTTCTTATTTCTTAACCATATCTCTCTCTTTATTTTTAACCTATTTTTAAACTCCACTTTTATTTTACCTCACTAAGTATAGCTTCTAAAAAAAATTATGTCTTTCCTAATAACTCTTGACTAATTTCCACTACCCATTCCTTAAATTCCTTTTGTTTTAACAGGCAGGTGGGGAAGCACCAGTGTCTCATTTTTACTTTATTACCCTGCATTTGTATTTTGGTTGTTATTGGCACATGATCTGAAATAGATATGGGATGTGTGTCAAAGCTTTCAGTTACATGCACATGCTCCTGTGAAATATAGATCTGAAGTAGTTTACTTCATATGATCTTCAACCTTTGGGTATTTGGATCGGGATCGTTTCTGAGATGGCCACATCACCAGCATCTGATCCGAGCTCCAATGTCCTCCACCTACTCATAATACCCCTCCATCTCCTTCCTTCCCTCAGATCTAGTTTGCCGCTTTACAGCCAGTCACCGTGGTTGCTGAGCTCCAGGAGTTTTTCTTGTGGGTAAGTGCTTTTTGTGCTAGTTAGTCTTAGTTAGGTTCCCTATTTCCAGTTTTTACCTCCCCTAACCTTCGCTCGTATCTGTCGGTCCAAAAAAAAAAAAAAATGTTTTATTGCCCTGCCTTTCCCCTCCCTTGGCCTTCTCCCACCATAGTAGTTAGCATGTGTGTGGGTGTTGTATGTGTGGGGCCTTCTTTAGACATGGCTGAGACCCCAAAGCCTGTATTTAGAAAATGCACAGAGTGTGGCCATAAGATCTCTCCAGCCAATGGCCACACTCTGTGTGTTGTATGCTCAGGAATGGCCCATTTGGATACAGCCTGCTCTGTCTGCGTGGACTTTAACCCAAGAACCCTCAAAGACAGGAGGGCTAAATTGGTTATGAAAGAGCTCCTGCCTGCTTCAGCGATGGCAGTCCCTGCTACTGCTGCTTCTTCAGTAGCGGCTGCTATCATGTCCTCCCCAGGCCTCTGAGATTCAACTCCCCCGGCTTGAGGTCTTTGGATGGGGGGGGGGGGAAGACATAAGGACAAGCCTAGAAAGTGGTCCCCAGACCGCTCGGCTCCATCAGGGCCACCCTCTAAATCCAGGACACCTCCCAGGCCCAGTACCCCTCAGCTCCGTTCGCCTAGGTTTTCCCCAGAGCCGACGGTGTCTAGGCCACTATCCAGATCCTCCCCTCACTGGCACTCCTGGCCAGTGTTGATAACTTTTTCCTCCCATTCCCCCCACAGCTTGAGTAAGTCAGAGATGGACAGGATGATGTGGAAGTTCATCTGCACCCAGATCCAGATGGGAGTCTTGGCTGCCCCCTCTCCCTCTGGAGGGTGGAGGCCGCAGTCCTTTTTCACCCCATAGCACCTTCTCTGATCCAACCCCTGGTTTTGGAGTCTGTGGATCCGAGGGTTCTTGGGGTTGGGGGGGTTGGCACCGATGGTATTTTGTACTTCAACGCCGGCCATTGCCTTGAGAATGTTGGATCCAACTAGATTGTATTTGAGGGGGTTCTGTTGGCTCCGAGTTTGTCAGAGCACAATCTCTCCCTAGGTATCTTGGTTCCGGCTCCCGCATCTGATCCGAGGAGAGTGGCTTCATTACTTGTTCCCCAGGATGTTCGCTGTCATTTGGCATTTGATGTGGTGGAGTGGGTCCTCTCGAGTGGGTTGAGGCCCCTGACCATCTCGTCTTTGGAATCCGCCTCGACTCTTTCGGTTCTGGGTATGACAACGACCTTCCTGTTATCTCAGGGACAGCCCGTGCTTGCTTTGCCTCAGGGAGCACCCACAAGGGAGCAACTAGAAGTTTGTGAGTATCCCCCCCCCCAAATTGTCCCACTGAGGAGGTTCCTTGCAAATGAACGTGTAAAAGGAGACACTTGGACTCCTCTCCCGAGTCCCTCAGTGATGACACTGACTTGGAGAACGAGGAAGGTTACCCCAGGTCGCCCCCAGAGGATTTCTCCTTTGGAGACATCATGGAACTCCTCTGCCAGAGAAGGGGGTGCTCCATCCAAAAACCAACCCAGTGACGGGTCAGTGTTCCTGGAGGCATTCGGCACGGGCCTGTCTACCTCCTGGGTGTCCCCCCTGCAGATCCACTGGTGGACTTTATCACCTCTAGAGCATGGAAGGAGCTGGACACCATGGAGTCAATACCAAAAAGGCCAGACAAAATTCTTAGCCCCCCCCCCCCAGACAGAACCAGCTGGAGTAAGGGCTGCCCAGTAGACGCTATGGTGGTGGCAGCCGCCACCAAGAAAGAGCTCGCGCAGGAGAGGTCTACGGTCCATCCTCCTGACTGGGAGTCACGGAAGGTAGATCGTCTGGGGAAGTGAGTCTATGCTTCAGCAAGCTTTACCATAAGGGCGCTGAACTACATGGAGCATGTCATTCGACTACAGCGGGAGTTAGTCAAGGAATTCACTGAGTCATCCCCAGAGGCCAAGTCAGCAGAGGGCAAGAAAATGTTCTCTGCATGCATGGCCACTCTAAAAGAGGTTGCGAATACGTCCATGTGTCTCTTTTCCCATGCCACAGAAGGAGCCATACCTGGCTCCGGCTATGGCAATTTTCACAACCCTTCAAGGTGTCCTTTACCAATGCCCCCTATGATGGCTCTTCCCTGTGTGGGAAGTCCATACGTGAGATTCTAGTCCAGAGTGAGAAGGACAGGAAGACACTGTCTGCTGTCGGGATCCGCTTCTCCACCCCTCAGAGATCCTTCTCAAGGAATCAATGAGGGGCAAAGAAGATTCTTCCCCCAGAGGCAGAGGGGTTATGACAGGTACCGGCCCAGAGGCATAGGGGGTCCGAAGAACTTCGGGGCTCGAGAACCATTATCAGACAGATCCGCACAACAACCCTGAGGCTCATCTCTGGAGACAGTCAGGGGCCGTCTTTCTTTACACCCAATGGAGTGGGAGTCCGTTGCAACAGACCGTTGGGTGTTAAAAATCATATCCAGAGGTTATTCCATCCCATTCGTGGCCCCACCTCCCAAATCAAACTCCTCCCAGATGTTCCACCCACACAGAGGGAGGAAAAAGCACTGGAGATAGAAATGCTGCTAAGAAAACGAGTCATCCAACCCGCCCCCCCCAGATCAATCCGGATTGAGCATCTATTCCAAGTTCTTTTTAGTGCCAAAGAAAACGGGGGACCTTAGACCCATTCTGGATCTATCTGTTCTGAACCTGTCAGTAGCCTGGGAGAAATTCCGGATGGTCATGCTTCAGTCCATTCTGCCCTACCTGCAGGTAGAAGATTGGATGTGTTTGATTGACCTCCAGGACACGTACTGTCATATCAAGATGAACAGGCACTCCTGCAGGTTTCTTTGCTTCCGGTTGGGGGCCAATCATCAGTTCAGGGCTCTACCCTTTGGTCTCACCACAGCCCCCAGGGTGTTCACCAAAGTCATGGCAGTGGTAGTGGTCCACCTGAGGCTTTAGGGAATCCAGGTCTAACCCCTACCTTGACGATTGTCTCCTTGCTGTGTCATGCCAGGGATTACTTCATTCTTCTTGTAAACAGACTAGGTATCACAATCAACCTCAGCAAATCTTCACTGGTCCCAGTCCAGAGATTAGACTTCATCGGAGCTCGGCTATACACTATACAAATGAGTATCTCTCACCCTCAAGAAGGTAAACAATCAAACTTCACGTCTCTTATGTTCTTCAATCCTCCACCCCTTCAGCATGTACAGTTCTACAGGCTCTTGGTTCCATGACAGCCACCATCAACCTCCTACCCTTCGCCTATCTTGACATGAGAGTACTCCAGTGGTCGTTATTGGTTCAGTGATCCCTTCTGGTCTTATCTTTGTCTCACCTGATACGCATATCACGGGCTTGCAGAGAGTCACTCATCTGGTGGATTCTCTCCCCAGATCTTGTCCAAGGACGTCCCTTTCTTCTATCGTTCCCTAGGACCACAGTGACCATGGATACCTTCCAGCTTGGGTGGAGGGACATTGCTCGGGAAGGACAGTCCAAGGCACTTGGTCCCTGTCCGAGACCAATTTGCATATCAATGTCCTGGGGATGAGGGTGGTTCTTCTAGCGTTGCAGGCCCTTCATGCCTATCTTCCTCTAGGGACTATTTCCATCCAGTCAGACAACATGTCAGTAGTCTGATATATCAACAAGCAAGGCGGAACCAGATCCTTACCCCCTTTGTCGAGAAGCCATGAGAGTGTGGTAATGGGCGGTTTCTACTGGCCGCTACAGACATTCCGTAATGGTCCAACATTTTAGCAGACAGGCTCAGCAGGACTATTCTGATGCCTTACAGGTGGTCTCTGAATCCTTCTGTAGCGGGGCAGATCTTCCTCAAGGGGCTGGCCTTGCTGTGATCTCTTTGCATCTCCTTCCAACACGAAATGCAGCAAGTTCTTCACTCTGAACCCCCCCCCCTCCGGGGGAAGTCCCCAGAGACAGCACTGGTTCATGCTTGGCCTCCCGGTCTCCTTTATGCTTATCCTCCATTACCTCTCATCCCGAAGTTTCTTTAGAAAGCTCGAAGGATGGGGGTCACAGTAATCCACATTGCCCCATTCTGGCCTCGCCAAGTCTGGTTCCCCCCCTCTTTGGTCTCACCTAGTAGTTCCATCATGGATTTTGGATCCGGTTCTGGATCTCATTTCTCATCCCTCAGGGATTGCTCACCCAGACCTAGACGGTCTGAAACTTACAGCTTGTGGTTGCTCCAGGTCCAGTAATGATTAGGACTCCAAGTTTATCCAATCCAGTTAAAACCATTCTGGTGGCGGCTCATAAGTCTTCTACCAGAAAGATATACCGTAGCAAATGGAAACACTTCTCTATTTGGGCCTCTCATTGGAACATAGATCTTTTTATGGCTCCAGTTCCAGCTCTTCTGGAATTTCTGTCTGGTATCTTTCATCAAGGGGCTATTTCTTCTGCTATAAAATTTCAACTGGCTGCCATCTCTAACTTCCATGTCGGGAAAAACATTGCTTCCTTAGCTTCATCTAGGCTTTGCAAGACATTCCTCAAAGGAACTTTTGTGCTAAGACCTCCAGTGAAATATCCAACACCTCCTTGAGACCTTACCTATGTCTTACAAGCTTTAGTTTCCCCTCGTTTTGAACCAACGGCGACAGTAGATTTGCAATTTCTTTCTTGGAAAACTGCATGTTTGGTGGCCATCACTTTGGCCAGAAGGGTATCAGAACTTCAAGCCTTGACCATTAAAGTTCTATATATGGTTTTTCATAAGGACAGGGTTTCCTTGCACACTAACCCTTCATTTCTTCCAAAAGTTGCTTGCGAAAACAATATTAATCAAGCTATCAATCTTCCAGATTTCAAATTTCCAAAAAACAAGGGTGAATACAAGTTAAATTTATTGGATGTACATATGCAACTGAAGTTTTATTTGCACAGAATAAAGTCTTTCCTTAAATCAGACCAACTGTTTGTGTCTTATTCCAAACCATTTTTAGGTAAACCAGTTTCCAAAGTCACAATTGCTAGATGGATTTCCCAGTGTATCAGCCGGGCATATTCAGGCATAGGCATTTCTCCGAGTATGATCAAAGCCCATTCCACTAGATCTATGGCAACTTTAACAGCCTTCTGGTCGAGAGTGTCACTGGATGACATTTGTTCTGCAGCTATTTGGTCCTCATCTCATATCTTCATATCCAATTATAAATTGGACATTGTATCCAGGAGTTAGGGCATCATTTGGCTCCACGGTGCTCCGAAATATTCTTCCATGAGGGCCACCCAGATGTTGGAAGCTGGGGACTCTGTTCCAAAGGTTGAAGATCAAGTGAGGTAAACTACTTCAGATAAAGAATTTATGTACTCACCATAACGTTCCATCTAAGTAGTTGTACTTTATTTGTCTTCAACCATCCCTCCATCCTTCCCCCCGACCTTGTCAGTATTGTCCTATTTTGGTATATGGGAGAGGTGCACAGTAGTGACTCTCCTGGTTATACCTGGTTTGGATTGTGTGAACCTTTAGTGGTAAGGTTATTTGGGTCAGGCTTATGTTTTCTGATTCAGCAAATTCGATCTGAGGGAAGGAAGGAGATGGAGGGACATTATGGGTAAGGGGAGGAGCTTGGAGCTCAGATCAGATGCTGGTGATGTGGCTATCTCGAATCCAATCTGGATCTGAATACCCAAAGGTTGAACTACTCGGAACGTTACTGTGAGTACATAACTTCTTTTTTCTGTCTAGTCTCGCCCAGATATTGTACCTTAGGGAATAATAATGTAAATTCTCTCTGAGTTCCTACTACTGAATTCTTTCATACCGAATGTTTTCATAAATTTCTTCAGAAATCTATCCTGTTTTTATCATATTTTCCTTTTTAGGTCCCTCCGATACATCCTCACTGTTGCAAGTCACATTCCACTCCCCACCGATAAGTAATATTACCTGCTGAAAATATTTTTCCTAAATTTTTCGTAACCTCCATAATATCAGTTTTAGGTAGAATATAAATACATGCTAGCATAACCTTCTTTCCATGTCTGTTGCTCCTTAGTACCACAAATCTATCATTACTGTATTTTTTCTTCTTTTATCACTATTGAAGCTCCTCTAGCAATTAGTATAAGTAAAAGTAATCTCCTTTTCCTTTGACCCTGATATTATGCTGAATATCTACATTGAAAT
Organism: Protopterus annectens; assembly: GCF_019279795.1. Taxonomy (NCBI): domain Eukaryota; kingdom Metazoa; phylum Chordata; order Ceratodontiformes; family Protopteridae; genus Protopterus; species Protopterus annectens. The sequence goes on from NC_056747.1 coordinate 717,432,362, forward strand.
CTTTTCTTCAAATTCACGTGCTCACTTCTTTCCAAATATGTATCCTGTAGCATTGCTATTTGCACTCTGTATTTATTAATATACTTCAGTACTCCTACCTTTTGGTCTATGTGTGAGGCCATTCAAGTTCCACAATATGGATAGAGTAGCCCTTATGATAAGGAGTTATTGCCACCTGTTACATATGGCAGCTTTTTAAAATGTCTATTTCCAGCTTTTTTTTATTACATGCACCCAATAATGTTTGACAGTTGATCCTTTATACAGTTAATTGTCATCTCCATTTGAACCTGTGTCGCATTTGCAGGACTTTTTGTTTTAATGAAAACCCTCAAAAAAATCCCCATAACCTATTAACTTAAAACAAATACACAAAATATATATATTTTCATATAATGAAGTTTTTCAAACAAGAAACATCTTTATTAAGTTATCACTTATGACGTAGGCAGCCATACATTTATATAAATAAAAACAAACCATATTGACATATTTTTAGTTGCAAATATTATACATCACTTATCTATGCAGTGTTGTCAAACATTACATAGCTCATTCAATTCCTACATTCCCTTAAACCTCATTCCTCCACCGAAACATTATTTTACATGTATTGTTCACACAATTCCCATTTTCTATGTAATTTGCTCCTACCCTTTTTTTAAAGATCCCACTTCCAGTTGTTTTATCTGTTGCTATATTCACTACTACTAGTATAGTTGGTTTAGACTTTGATTTCCATTTTCTAGTAATTGTTTTTTAATTTTTTGCAGGCACCAGAATTAAACTTGTCAAGGTCTTACTATATCTAGGCAGTTCTGATTCAAGAAATCATTAGTTCTACTAGTGTGCTTACCCAGTATTTCTGTTAGAGAAATCTGAAGGGAATTTTTAAAAGTCTGCCAACTCATTACCTCTTTCTTCCTTATCACACCAACATTTGCATTCTACCTGAGGAAAAATTCTTTGGAGTCTTCTTGGGGTATAAAAACACCTATGCAAACACCTCCAAGCAAAGATCCTAAGTCTTCTAAACGTTGTTGCATATTTGGGAGCATTCATATATCCCCCATTGTTTCATTGTGAATTGCTTATCCAAGCTCTCTTTCCAATCTGTTCTAACTTTCTCTGATTAATTTCTATAGTTATCATGCAATATTTTATGTACCCTACTAATTACCGTTTTTTAACACCAACTTCTGTTCCTGATTCTACTAAAAACACTACCATTGCTGATCTTTTGCTTATGATGCCCCTATGTCTTTCTCTTTGCTGATGCTGTTAACATCAGTTCTACTAAAATCTGTATCAGTGGTGGTCTTTCACTTAGGATGCCTCTATTTCCTGTACTCTGATCTCAATCCTTGGTAGGGAAGACTATCTGTAGCATGTAGTCTGAATGAATTCTTGGCCTCTTCCCATTCTACTACCTTTCCCTTTCTAATTGTTTACTCCCAATACCTTGGTTTCTTTGTCAGTTTTCTCTAGTAAATTCCTGCTCCCTATTCTCTGTAACCCTAATTGCAATCATCCTTATTGGCAGATTCTTCTTTCCTTCCTCATGTTGGCTTAGTTCTTAGAATACTTTGTTTCTTTATGACAAGACATCTATCTCATGCCCAACATTTAACATAATAGCCAAAGACAATACTATGATCTCCCTGACAACCCATGCAAAGCTTCTTGGAGTGGAAATAGACAATACCCTAAAATTTGACTTGCATGTCTCCCTAACTATAAAAAAGTCCATAAGAAACTTGGAAGTCTATATAGGCACAAAAGGTTCCTGACCACAATGGTCAAAATTACAGTAGCACAAACCCATCTGCTCTCTACTCTACTATATACCTCTCTAATTTTAACTAATCGAAGGAAAACTGACTTATCTAAGCTAGAAGCATGTTATAATAAAATTGCTAAGTTTGCATCTGACTGCCCATATAGAACACATCATGTTATAGCTTTAAGGATACTAGACTGGCTTGAGCTTCCAAACAGTATTCTTTACAACCAACTCATTCTAACTCACAAAATTGTAACACAACCAAATAGAACCCCTGCACTACAAAATCTCATCCTTCCTTACAGTTCCTGCAGACCACTTCGCTCTAACAACAGGAACTTACTCACCATCTCTAAGGCCAACAACACTGCAGGAGAATCTTTATTTTCCAACTGTATATCTCGTATATGGAACTGCCTTCCTAACTCATTTCTGTCAATCTCATCCACTAACCACTTTAAGCCATCACTTAAAATTATCTAAAAAATAAGTGGCTATGTTCCTGTACTATCCCCTCATTAGTGCTCTGATACATCACAGTATACCCAAAACATATCCAACTTCTCCTCCGGTGTTTAATCCTTTGTTCTTACCGACCTGTCTTAACATAAGTCATACCTACAAATAGTGCTAGCTATGTTCAAAGCCCAGGTTTTGTTGTCAAGATGCAACAAATTTGTATGTTATGTATACTACATTTTGTTTACTTGTACTTTGATTGTTGTAATGTGTGCATGAAAAGTTACTATTACTCATGGAGTTTTTCTCCCTGGGCCTCTGCTGAAAAAGGACCTCTGTCCAGTCTGACTTTCCCAGTAAACAAATGTTAAATAAATAAAATAAAGTAAATAAATATTCTGTATGGTCGTTGTACATATAATGAACCTTTACCTTCCTGTTAGGCACAAGCTTCCCAAATCAACAGCTGCACTCATAAGCATTACCTAACATAAAGTTAAGGTTATCCATGTTAAGGTACATGTTACAGCTTGTATGCACTAATTGCAGATGTAAAAACAGCTTGTATGCTTTCAGAAAACATTAACTGTTAGCCTTAAGAGAAAGTGCATTGGTTATTAAATAGAAGTAGACTATACTGTGTGCTAGTAAATGCATTGAACCTTTTGGGTAACAGGGAAGCTACTAACTCTTATCCAATTCCAATAATTTAAAATGTTATTCTTTACTAAGCTACTTGCCCTTCAGTTGGTGCAGCAGTAGCATTGTTGCCTCACAGCAAAAGGTTCTCCCATTCGATTCTCGGCTGGAGTGCGAGGAGTGCCTTCTGTGTAGAGTCTGCATGTCTTCCCTGTGGTTGGGTGGGCGTTCGAAAGACATGCGTAAATGGGCGTGCCTTCGTTGAAGGTTGAACGTCGAGCTGGCACCTCGGCGTTCGTGAAAATATACTGCCAATCATTAGTGGACCGGAGTTCCGCTGTGGCAACCCCTAACCGGGAAAAGCCAAACGACAACAACAACTAAGCTACTTGCCCTTGTTAATCTTAATTTTGTTTCTGTCAGCAAACAATGTGTGGAACTCCTAATTTATTGCATTCACCTTGTCTCCATGATAACACAACAGAATGTACAGCTGCCCTCAGCTACAGATTTATCAGCTCACACTGAACATTTGTTTAAGGAAAAGTTTTCATTACATTGAGTGTTCTCTTACTTTTAAGGCTCATTTGCTTAAACAAAAAAAAATGTTATTAGATTGTCAAAGGCATTAATCTAGACATTCAGGTATGCAAACGTAAGCGAAAATATCTCAACGCCACATGTTGTATAATTGCTGCACCTTTACACCCCACCCACCACTCCAACAACCCCAAATTTCAGCATATTAACTTTGTCCGACCTTTTTTGTATTTACATTGTAATGTCTACATTTCTTAAAATAGAAAAACAAAAAATTACTTGTTCACTTAAATATCTTTTATTACATGCAACAGTCACTGAAAATGCTTTATGTAACTGTTAAGTTTAACAAAGTAAACAAAAGTCCAGTCTTTCTCATTCACTTTTTCTTGTAAAGCCATATTTCACAAATGAGTGATGCTTTATTTATTTACTAATTGAAGTGTTGCTGAACTTCCTGTTCATCTCCCTGTCCCAACCCCAGAATGTGGTTCAAGTCCAAGGTACTTCCGGTTCTGCTAGTCAAACTCCTGTGCTTTTTTTTCTGTCTCTGAAGCATTTTCCTTTGGAACACTGGAAAACGCTTCACTGACAAATTCTCTCTTATGAGCTTTCTTATCAGAAGGAGAAGCAGAGTCCACTTCTGTTTGATGGCTCACTCTTTGTTTGGCAAACTTTTGTATTTCCTCCTTGCCAGTTCTGCATCAAAAGTGATCTTTCTCCTCAAGGAAAAAAATATTAAAATAGCTGGATGCAGCAGCTTGCATATCACACCTGCCTCTGGTATTCGCTTATTGCTGTGATAAATTTGCTTCTCTTCTGCCTGGTGTGCAGTGAATAATTGTTTTCCACAAACACACTTACTGTTTCCAGTTTTTATTACTTTGCCCTTCTTCCACAGTTTTGGCAGGATCAACTCTTTCTGCTGGTATGATTGCATTATTAATACATGTTTTGGCTGCTTTCTCCTGGCCAGCTTTGTAGCATCCAAATAATATGCCCTTTCAGTTAACAAATCCTGCTGTGGAATACCAGTCCAGTTGCTTGTTTGTGCTTTCATAAAATTACTAGTTTGTTCCTTCCAGTTTCTCAGGCACAACAGAAAATCTCAAGTTTTCTCTGCATGTTCTGTCCTCTAACTACATTTTTTTAAACAGCTATTCTTGAGCAGTCTCCTACTCAGCCAGCCTTTTCTTCATTTTGATATACATTTTTATCAGTTCACCTGAATAGCTTTTTAAAGCGTCTTCCATATTTTCCATCTTTTTATTATTTGAGTTGATATATTCCCTCAGTGGTTCTTTTATTTTAATCAGCTCTGAGCACATTTCATTTATTTTTTTCCTCTGAATTACTGGAAGCCATCTCTTGTATCAAAGCTAGAGTTTGAACTGCTTTTTGCTGAAAACCTGCAGGATTCTTCCCATTTGGTGTTTTCTCATCCTATTCTAGGTGATTTTCTTTCAGCCTCTCTGGCTTTCTTCTTTGGTGGCATCCAGGCAGTGTATTTACTAGCCAATAACTGGATTTTTATAAAAGCGGCAGAATTACTAGCCCTTATTGCTGTTTCTTTTTCACACTGGGAGAGATATGATTATGCTGTTGATCACTGTATAGCCATCTTGGAAGTCCTTCCTTCAACTATTTATTGAGCCAGGTGCAGCATATGGTCATGGCATGAATTGTTGAATTTTCTGTATTCATATTCCCAGCTGCGTACGGCCACTCAAGTCCTACTGTCCTTCTGCCAGAGGACATAACAGCAATTCTGACAGTTCCTGTGCTTATCTCTTTGAGACTGGCTCTATATTTGGGCATTCTGGCCCAGGCTGTCATTACTTTGAATCTGGTTTGTGAGTTGAAGTTGATGGATGGATTATTATAGACCATGTTCTTTCTTTACTTGTGAATTCCCTTCTAGACTGTTCACATCTTTTGCCATCAGCTGCCTGACTCCTTTGCCAGGGAGAGTACACATTTTATAATTCAGATGTGAGCACTTGCTGTCTGAGAGAAGTTTATTTTCAGATCACTGTGCTAGAGCTGTCACCAGGAGTACTTTTTTTGAGGATCATTTTTGACAGTGATTCCATACGTCTCCAAGCCAGATTATGGTTTCTACCATATCCCATCATATGTCTTTAATACCTGGCAGTGAAAAGGAAAGTGTTTCTTTTGGCCCCATAATTTTTAGTGGTATGTACATCTGATGGATTTTTACAGGACTCCCCTGACGACTCATGGATGGAATCTGACAGGCATAATTGCTTTTCTCAATCTATTGGTGCATGATTTCAATAGTAAATATTTTCAAAGCCCTTCTTCCTATCAGTCCCTGAAACATTGGTAGAGTTAGTACATGATATGTACAAGGACACAATGACTGAAGCACAAACTGTGTTCAGTCTTAGAGGAGTTCCCAGTGGGACTGGGTGTGCACCAGGGCTCAGCTCTGAGCCCACAGCTGTTCATACTGGTGATGGACTACATTAGCAAACAGGTCGCTGGGGACAGATCAAGAAAGTTGCTGTATGCAAACAGTGTGGCATTACAGGTAGACTCTGGGCAAGAACTTCAGCAAAGGATAGGGGAATGGAATGCAAAACTGAAGGCACATGGGATAAAACTGAGTACGGATAAGACAGTTGCAATGACAGAAAATGGTGGAGTTCAGAAGAAACTGAATATTGAGATAGAAGGGAAGATAATGGACCAGATTAACAGTTTCAGCTGTCTGGGGGGGGGGGGGTGATTAAGTAGAAGGGAATTATCAATGAGGTCGTCAAAACTAGAATCAGAGGGACTGCTGCTGTTACAGGGTGTCAGGTATAGCATATGACAGAAGAAGTAAGGTGTACAAAACAGTGTGACTAGTACTACTGTAAGGCACAGAAACCTGAGCAGTAAAGTTAGAGCAGTTGAGTAAGCTGGAGGTGATGGAGATGAAGTGACTGAGATGGGTGATAGGATGCACACTGTGCAACAGACAAAGAAATGAGGATGTAAGAGCAGAAGCCAAAGTAGCTCCAACTGCCAAAATGGTCAAAGAGAATGGATGGGCAGGGAATCCGAAGACAATCTAGTGAAGAAGATTTGGAACAGACAGGAAGAAAACAAGGGCATCCAGCAAATAGGTGGATGGATTGTGTGAGTGAAGACCTACAACAATGAGTGTCGAAGAAGGCAGGGAGTAGCATTGAATAGAGAGTTGGTGAAAGCTGACACAACACTCTGACCCCATGTAGAAAGTGAGAAAAAGGGATTTGATGATGATCATCTTACTAGCAGTTTGCTACTGCTTAACTCTTGAAAGGCAGGCCCTGGGGCACTACAGTTAGATGCCTAGTCACATTTTTTAAAAGGAAAGTAGATTTATACCATTGCCTCTTCTTCCTTCTAATGTTGATGGTCCTCCCAAATGTCCATCAGATCTTTTCATTGTTGCTGTTCACAGCTTTTATGTTGCAATGACAGATTTAAATTTCTTATCTTCAGCAGCTGCCCTCAAGCCCCCTGAACATTTCCCGTTTTCTCCCAGGCACTTTGAGAAGTCCATACAGTAGCTTCAGTAACATTTTGTGCCTGCAACTCCTCATTTGGATCCCAAACATGCGGCAGTTGCAAGGTTTGGACTGCTGGAGGCACTTTCTTTCCCTCTTGGTGGTATGTAATGATTCTGCCTAGACTATCTATACACTTCAGTGTAAACGGTTTGCTATGTGGTCTAGTGACAAAGATTACCCTCTCCACTTTTCTGTCTTCAGTATTCTCCTCTCAGTGTTTATTTGCATTTCTGCATTCCATGATCCTATTGAAGGGCATCTGCTGGCACATTTACTGCTGACTGACATTCTTGAAGGGCTCTTCCACATTTAAACCCCCCTGCTTTTTTCTAAATCTTCTGCACCTCGGGATTTGAGTTTTGTCTTAGAGAAAGGCTCACATTTCCTCCTTTTTTGCTCCAGTTTTCCATTACTTTTAAAAATGCTTTTCCTGGAAAACTTTTCATTGTATTTGGTACCTCACTCGGTTAAGTTTTGAAGTATCAAGCTTATTGATGTGGTGCATATTGTCTGATCTTTCACAAAAGGTGTATTTCTTTTTGTAGCAGTCCATATGTTCTAAGTTATGCTTAAAGAGGATTGGGGAGTTACTTTGCTTTTTTATGGCTTAGCCTTCCCTTACATATAGAGGTATTCTTCGGGGAGACTACATTTCACCATGGTACAAACAGAAGAACTACATTGATCACAGATGTAAACTACCACCTGTATATTTACAGTCACAACACTACAACAAAAAAATTACCACAAATCTTATTTTTTTTTCATTACCTCACAATGCATACATAAGTAAAATTCTATTTTTTGTATGGGGGAGGGGGCTTCAACCCCCCCCCCCCCCGACACACATCCTGATAATGGGTTTCTGATTGTACTACCAGTAACCTATAGTCACATAACCACAATCAAAAAGAAATTAACATTGTGTGTTTTAGTCTACAGTCCATAGCGTAACTGTAGCAAAATTCAGTCACTTTCGACAAATTGCGCAGCGCAGTCTGCATTCAGCAATATCATTATCAACCAAATGTGTATATTGTGTGCGTGTATAGGTAAAATTATTTTACATAAATCTGGTATTAAGCGGTCTTTGACTTCTGTCCTTTAAGGCATTAATGCACTGCATTGCTGAGCATTTAGTTTTCTTTGGTACTGGTAGACAAAGGAGACCTGTCAATAAAACACCTTTTAACCAGACTGACCCCTTATTTCCTTTTATATATATATATATATATATATATATATATATATATATATATATATGTTAGGGTTGGCATATTTAGTTGGGGGGGGGGTGTTGGGCGTGAAGCCACCCACACTGGTGGGTTTCATTTGCTTTGGTTTTAATTTATTTTGTAGTGTGGCCAAGTGGTTACTTACCTGGAGTATTTTACTCTTCTAAAGTAGACCCATATATATATATATATATATATATATATATATGTGTGTGTGTGTGTGTGTGTGTATAAAGCATTCAGTGAAAACCAGTACAGCTGAAGTGTTTTTATCTTTTACAGTTAGCTCTTCAGAAGCATCCAGGATGTTTTTGAAGAAGTATTAATTTTGTTTTTGCATTTCTTTTTTGTTTACATTTGGCATCCTTGATGAAGAATGGATGTTTAAGGTCTGTCTATACCCTTCTGAGTAAAATTTTTTGGTAACATCTATGAATGTTGTCTTGGAGGGGCCACCTAGTCATGATATTTGTACAGAAAATTAACCCAGACTGTGAAGTTGTTAGATGATGGTATTATGCTATACAACTACAAAGCTCATTTTTTTTCTTTTGTTTTTTTATCTATTTATTTAATTATGTATGTATTTATTTTAGGAATTATAGAAAGGTCAGATCTGAAGTAGTTACTTCATTTGCTCTGCAACCTGTGGGTATCGGATCCGACTTCGGATCCGAGCCGACATCTTTCCAAGCTCCAAGATCCGAGCTCCTAGCTCCTCCCCCCTACCCATAATCCCCTGCTACCAACCATATTACCTCAGATCGTTTTTTGCCGCAGCTGAAGAAGCTTTCCTTTTTGAAGAGCTCCTGGCTGGGTGAGATCGTTTCTGATTATAACCTCTTCTAGAGTTTAAAAATCGTGTGTGTGTGTTATTAAGCCCTTTTCTACCCCTTTTTGTGCTAGTTTAAACTTTTTCCTTGGTACAGTTAATTAGTTTTCTTTAGTCACTCCCCCTCTCCCCTTAGCATTTGGGTGTGTGTGTGAGTGCTAACATGTCGGAAGGGCCTAAGGCCATTTTTTCTAAATGTACTGAGTGTGGCCACAAGCTTTCCCCAGCTGATGGCCACACTCTGTGCGTTTTGTGCCTGGGGGCAGCCCATCTTTCAGAGGCCTGCCAGATCTGTGCGGCCTTTAATCCCCGGGCACTTCGGGATAGGAAAAACAAGCTGATCCTGGTGGGAAAGCTCCCCCAGGAGTCAGCTTCTTCTTCCTCTCCCGTTCGAGCTCCGGCTGCCTCGGCGCCCTCTGTTCTCTTAGCTCAACCCGGGACTCAACCTCCCTCTTCGCGTTTGAGCTCTGGGGAAACTAGTGCCTCTTCTGCTAAGGAGAAGAGGCACAAGGATAAGGAGGGACATAGATCCCATAAAAGGCGGGCCGAATCTCAACCCTCGGCTCCGCCAGCTAAAGCAGCTAAGTCTCCTTCGGGGGTCCCCGGATCCTCCTCGTCTCGGCTCCGTTCGCCTAGCTTCTCGCCGGAGCCGGAGGAGGAGGATCGGTCTCCCTCGAGGTCGTCGAGGCGGCCCTCCTGGCCCGCCTCGACTACCTCTTCCAGGTCATCCAGAAGCATCTCCGAAGCGGATATGGATCGGATGATGCGTCAGTTCTTACAGACCCAAATGCAGATAGGGGTGCTCTTGCCCCCCCCCCCCTCTGGGGGGGAGTGCGGCCCCCATGTTTGCCCCGATCACTCCTTCTCCGACTCGTTTTCGGATCTCGGAGTCATCGGATCCAGGCCCCTTCGGACCCAGGGATTTGTCGGTGCCGATAGCGCTGGTCTCTTCGATGCCGACTATGCCCTCGAGCTTGTCGGATCCGAGCTCTCGGGGCTGAGCGTCGGATCCGAGGGAGTTGTGTCTTCGGAGCTGTTGGCTTCGGTGCGCACCTCTCTCTCGGCGCCGACTGCATCGGCTCCGACCCCGATCCCTTCTTCAGAGCCGAGGGGATTGCTCTCAGACGCTGGCGAGGGTGATTTTCCTTCAGCTTTTGAGGTAGTGGAGAGGGTACTGTCGAGATCCTCCAGGTCCCCGGTTCGGGTTTCGGATCCACCCATACCCCAATGGTATGAGGGTCTGTTTTCCATCATCTGACCATCGGGACAGCCTGCCCAAGCCTTCCAGCTAGTTTCCGTGGAGGAACAACAACCCGTGGACGAGCCCTCTTCGAATAGCCCCACCGAGGAGGTTCCTCGAAAACGTCGGTGTAAAAGGAGGCACCTGGACTCCCCCGAGTCCGTTACCACCGACACGGACTTAGATGATAGGGAGGGTTCCCCAAGGTCAACCCCTGAAGATGTCTCCTTTGGAGACATCATGGAAATGTTGCGTATTAGAGGGGGGTGGTCTGCCCAAAAACCTTCCCTTGATGAATCCGTGTTCCTGGAGGTGTTTGAGGCAGGCCCATCTACCTCCTGGGTGTCCCCTCCAGCCGACCCCCTGGTGGACTTAATTACCACCAGGGCATGGAAGGAGCCTGACACCGTGGAGCCAATCCCTAGGCGTCCCGATAAAGTACTAAGTCCCCCCACAGATAGACAGTCATGGGCCAAATGAACCCCTGTTGATGCCATGTTGTGGTGGCGGCCACCAAGAAAAAACTCGCTCAGGAGAGTTCTTTGGTCCCGCCGCCAGATAAAGAATCTCGAGCGTTGGACTGGATTGGGAAGCGGATGTTTGCATCCGCGACCTTTTCCATAAGGGCGCTGAACTATATGGCACATACCATCAGGCTACAGCAAGACTTGATCAAGGAATACGCTGCAGCCCCCCCGGAGTCCATGTCGGTCGGAGACAGGAACGTGTTTACGACATGAGTGGCCACTCTGAAATCCATCTCTAATACGTCTATGCGGCTCATCTCCCATGCTTCGGAAGGAGTTGCTAGAGCCAGCGGAGCAGGGGTAGTCTTACGATGTCACGCCTGGCTCCGTCTTTGCGACTTCGCAGATCCCTTCAAGGTGTCCTTCGTGAACGTCCCCTTTGACGGTTCTGCTCTTTTCGGCAAGACCGTTCGTGATACGCTGGTCCAAAGTGAAAAGGACGGGAAGACGCTGTCTGCCGTCGGAGTCCACTTCTCTAGTCCCCAAAGATCCTTCTCCAGGAATCAGAGGGGACAAAAGAAGCTGTGGTTCCCCAAGTCTCAGCAATCCCATCCAGCTGCAGACCACTCGTCCTCTAGAGGCAGAGGAGGACAAGGTGGACGCCGGCCCAGAGGCAGAGGGGGGCCGCATAATTTCGGGTCTAGAGAACCTTTCTCGGACAGACCCATGCAGCAGCCCTGAGGGCTTGCCCGACTGTCCCTCTCTGGAGGCAGTTGGGGGGGGCGGTTGACGGAGCACCTGTCAAACTGGGAGTCCCTTACAATGGATTGATGGGTGCTCCGTATCATTTCTAGAGGTTATTGCATTCCATTCCTAAATCTTCCCCCCAAAACCAGATGCCTCCCCGATGTCCCACCCGATCAGAGGGAGGCAGCGGCTTCAGAGATTTTGAAGCTGCTAAGAAAAAGAGCCATCCAGCCTGTCCCCCCAGATCAGTCCGGATTGGGTTATTACTCAAGGTTCTTTTTGGTGCCAAAGAAAACCGGGGACCTCAGACCCATCTTAGACCTTTCCGCTCTGAACCTGTTCATACCCAAGGAAAAGTTCCGGATAGTCACTCTTCAATCTATTCTCCCCCTTCTGCGGGAGAACGCCTGGATGTGCTCCATAGACCTCAAGGATGCGTACTACCACATCTTGATGGACAGATGATCCAGGAGGTTTCTCCGCTTCCGGCTCGGAGCCAGTCATTATCAATTCAGGGTTCTTCCATTCGGCCTCACCTCAGCCCCCAGAATGTTCACCAAGGTCAGGGCGGTGGTTGCAGCCCACCTGAGACTTCAGGACATTCAGGTCTTACCGTACCTAGACAATTGGCTCCTTACCGCGACCAACAGGCATCAGCTCTCTGTAGCGAGAGGTTACGCACTGACTCTAGCCCTCAACCTAGGCATTTCAGTAAACCGGCAGAAGTCGTGCCTGTGCCCCACTCAAGCCCTGGAATTCATAGGGGCCAGGTTGGATACTCGAATCTCCCGAGCTACTCTAATGTCAGTCAGACTGAACAGCTTGTCTTATCAGGTGTTAGCCCTTCTCCGGAGTCCTACTCCTCCAGCGGAGTTAGTCCTGAGGGCACTGGGGTCTATGTCAGCAGCGATCAGTCTTTCCCTCCGTGCCCGTCTGCGAATGCGAATATTACAATGGACCCTTCAAGTCCAATGGTCCCTCTTGTTCCACCCATTGAACACGCCGATACGGCTGAGCAGAGTTTGCAGGGACTCCCTTCTTTGGTGGTTACATGCGCGAGAACTCAGAGAAGGGAGGCCTTTCGTGATTCCCCCGGCCGAAGCCACGTTGAACACGGATGTTTCTCGCCTCGGGTGGGGGGGGCATTGTTCAGGCAGATCCGTTCAAGGCACGTGGACTTCCCTAGAGACCGCATTGCATATCAGTGTCCTAGAGATGAGGGTGGTGCTTTTGGCATTGCAAGCTCTCCATGACCTTCTCCCCCCTAGGGACTATTGCGATCCAGACAGACAACATGTCTGTAGTCTGGTATATAAACAAACAGGGAGGAACCAGATCCTATCCCCTGTGTCGAGAGGCCATGAGAGTTTAGGAATGGGCGATCTCCACCAACCGTTTTCTGGTAGCAACGCACATCCCGGGACGGTCCAACATATTAGCGGACAAGCTAAGTCTGTTGCTTCTCACTCCGTACGAGTGGTCTCTGAATCCATCTGTTGCAAAGCAGATCTTCCACAAATGGGGTCGGCCTCGCTGTGATCTTTTTGCTTCTCCTTTAAACACAAAATGCAGCGAGTACTTCACAATAATTCCCCCCAGAGGGGAGACCCCCAGAGACGCTCTAGTCCATGCTTGGCCTCCCGGGCTCCTTTATGCTTATCCCCCCCTTCCACTCATGATGATATTCATTCAGAAAGCCTGTTGGTTGGGGAGCAGAGTTATCCTCATAGCCCCATTCTGGCCTTGGCAGATCTGGTTCCCCTTTCTGCGGTCTCACAGTGTGGCCCCTCCATGGATTCTGGATCCCAGTCCAGAACTGATCTCTCGTCCCACGGGTTGGCCAACCCCGAACCTGGTCAACCTCAAGCTTGCAGCTTGGCTGATCCAGTTCAATTAATGGCTAGGACTCCCGGTATCTCATCTCCCGTTAAGGCCATTCTGGTTGCGGCTCATAAGCAGTCTACCAGAAAACTTTACAACAGTAAATGGAAATGTTTTTCCATTTGGGCCAAAGTCAAGGGCTTGGACCCATTTACTGTCCCTATTCCGACCATTCTGGACTTCCTCTCATTGATCTTTCGGCAGGGAGCAAGTGCTTCTACGGTTAAGGTGCAATTGGTGGCCATCTCCCATTTTCATGTGGGTGACTGCATGGGTTCCTTAGCATCTACAAAGTTGTGCAAAACCTTCTTACGAGGCATCTTCCTTTTAAATCCACTGATAAAGTCTGTGGTTCCCCCATGCCATCACCCACATGAAAATGGGAGGGTCGAAAAAATCCTCAGCGAACTTCGCCCGGCGCCTGAGAGTGCGCTTGTTGAAGCGAGCACAGGCTACACAGGCCGAGACGTCATGGTCTGGGCCCAGGCAAGGGAGGCAGTAAGAATGGAAATCCTTATGAGGTATTTAGCCCTAGTGTAGGCCTTAATAGACTAGAGCGTCTTTCTTGCCTAAGGTTGCTTCAGAAGCAAATATAAATCAATCGATAAATCTACCAGTGTTTTTTTCCAATATTTCAGAACAAGGTAGAATACACATTACACAAATTGGATGTACACAGACAGCTGCGTTTCTACTTGCATAGGACTAGAGAGTTTCGCAAGTGGGACCAGTTGTTTGTCTCTCATGCAAAATCAGCCATGGGCAAAGCCATTTCCAAAGTGACTGTAGCAAATTGGATCCGTCAGTGTATTATTCAGGGGTACATATCATCTGGCAAACCAGTATCTGTGCTCATTCTACAAGATCTGTAGCCACCTCAACAGCCTTTTGGTCTAGGGTTCCAGTGGACGACATATGTTCAGCAGCTACTTGGTCCTCTTCTCATACGTTCATTTCTCATTATAAACTAGGTGTGATTTCGAGAAGTAGGGCTTCTTTTGGCTACGCGGTGCTTCGGAATATCCTTCTGTAAGGACCACCCAGGTTCTTATAAGGTAGCTGGGGACTCTGTCCCACAGGTTGCAGAGCAAATGAAGTAACTGTTTCAGATAAAGAAGTTATGTACTCACCATAACGTTCCATCTGAGTAGGTACTTCATTTGTCTGCAACCGACCCCCCCTGCCATCCCCCTAACCTTTCGGGATTTTCTGATCACCTTTGCAGTTGATTTTTCGTGTTACCAGGTTGGTGAGGCAAAAAAAACGAACTGAGGTAATATGGTTGATAGCAGAGGATTATAGGTAGGGGGGAGGAGCTAGGAGCTTGGATCTTGGAGCGTGGAAAGCTGCCGGCTCGGATCCGATACCCACAGGTTTCAGACAAATGAAGTACCTACTCAGATGGAACATTATGGTGAGTACATAACTTCTTTTTTTTTTCCCTTGAGACATTGTAGGTTACTTTTGGTCAGGAAAACCGAAATTCTTAACATGCCATTTTTTCTATATTTTCATAGGATAGAGTATATTTCTGTGTCTCCAGAAGGATTTAGGTACAGGGGTCAGACTTTCCCGACTATAAACGGACTTTTTCGCTGGTTCAAGGACCACTACCAGGATCCAGTACCAGGTAAGATGTGAATTGCTAAAGTTAAGCAACTGTAGTCCATCTAATGCATGGTTAAATTGAGTGTTTCCAAATAAAATTGTGCTTATTTCCCTTACATAGGTATATGTTAATTACAGTGTTTGCTTTTTTGACCAAGCATTCTTAATATTCCTACCACTCGAGTTTAATTTGTGGTTTTGTACCTTCTGCTAATTTTCCAAGAACTGTTTCTTTTCTTTTCCAGACTCGTGTATTTGGGCTATGTTTTATTTTTTTTTGCCTAAGCACTATTAGGACTCTCTATATTGCACAGATGTCCTTCAAGAATGCAACTGCAGTCATAACATGTGGGTTGTCCTGCCTCAGGCAGCCCTCGGTTGGCCGGATTCCAAAGTCTGGGTCCGATGTCGGCTGATGTCGCATTTCTCTCCGTCAGAGCGGCTGGAGTATATAAGCATCAGCCGACGCCATTTTCTTCAGTCTTTCTTGCCGCGCGGTGCCCGAAGCAGAAGCAGTTCGCAAGTGCCGGTCGGTCAGCTCCTGTATTCTACGATACCGAAGTCATCAAAAAAGCTAAGTACCCCGTCGGGGACCTTTTCTTGCCTCAGCCGATGTCAGAAATTACTGAAAAAGTTAACAATTGTCTTTTTTGTGGTAAACAAATACCTCATAAGGATTTCCATTCTTACTGCCTCCCTTGCCTGGGCCCAGACCATGACGTCTCGGCCTGTGTAGCCTGTGCTCGCTTCAACAAGCGCACTCTCAGGCGCCGGGCGGAGTTCGCTGAGGATTTTTTCGGCGATAAATTTGCTTACACCATGCCGTCGGATCTTCCGACATCGCAAACTCCCAAAAAGCGAAAAGACCGGGACCGACATCCTCGGCCCGCGTCTACCACCGACTCCACGCCAAAACCTAGCGCGAGTGCTCCGGTTCCCTCTGAGACGGTCTCTCCACCGCTCCGAATCGAAGACACCGCATTACCGACGACTCCGATTCCAGACATTACTCTGACGCCAGTTATAGACTTTCCTCCGGATACCGAAACCGAGGAAATGCCCGAGACCATTGCTGTAGACAAGGTCACTCCTGCACGTGGAGCTGCCAGGCCTCCTATGGCCATGTCTATTAAGGCCTACACTAGGGCTAAGGCAGCCAGCAAAACAAAGCATATTACTTCCAAATCCTTACCTCAGCCGACTCCGGAGACACAAATTATGTCTATGGCTGCTGATTTAATTTCCATGATTAAAGGTTCACAGGCCCATCCTTAGAGAGCATCCCAGCCTCCTCCTGATAAAAGGCCCTGGGTTGAACCCTCTGACCCTTCTCCTTCAGATGAAGACTCTGAGGGCTCTGTCCACTCTGATAGCCAGGAAGAGCTCTTCCAGACCTATGAAGACTCGGATGCAGAAGATTCCATACCTTCGGCCTCCCCTCCTGAGGATATTTCTTTTGGGGAAGTTCTGCATACCATGAGGGAACATTTCAAGTGGCAGGGTTAGGAATATTCTGATTCTAGGAAACGCCTTAGGACTTTCCTTAAGAAGCCTCAGCACAGGCCCTTAGCTATTCCTCCTGTACTTGATGTTCTGGATGATTTGTATTCTGATTCTAGTGCTACCCCTGATTCTCTTCCTCCTGCTCCAGCCAAGCCAGACAGGTATTACAGGGTCCCAGAAACTCATTCCCATTTATTCAGGGCCCATACTGCTGATTTGGAAACTATTTCACAGGGGCCTAAAGGAGTTTCATCCTCCACCTCAAAAAATCATTTGCCCTCCAACAGGGAAGCAAGGTCATTAGAGAGATGGGGTAAAAAGGTTTACACTTCCACCACCTTATCTATGAGAGCTTTAAATTGCCTTTTTCATATGTTCCAATATCAGGATTATCTCTTAGAAGATTTACAAAAAACATTAGCTTCTCCTGATCCTTTAGACAGGAAGACTTTGCAGGAAGCTGTACATAACACTCAGCAAGTAAGCAATCACTTCCTGCAGTGTGGATATGATGCACTGGAAGCTTCATGTAGGGCAGCTATGACAGGGGCAGTGATGCGTAGACATGCTTGGTTAAAAGATCAACCTCTACCAGATCATGTAAAAGCAAAACTTCTGGATGCACCTTTGGAAAAGAACAAGCTTTTGGTGCAAATGCTAAGGATGTGTTAAAGACCATCGAAGAAAAGCAAAATCAGTTCAGACTGTGAAAGATTTCCTCCAGGTTCAACCCCCAGATTCAGTAGGAATTGGCCTTCAAAAACTGGTCCTTTCCTAATCCAGAAAAGTTTCAAAGGGGTAAGAACAGACGTGGCCGAGGAA
This sequence comes from Protopterus annectens, assembly GCF_019279795.1. NCBI lineage: Eukaryota > Metazoa > Chordata > Ceratodontiformes > Protopteridae > Protopterus > Protopterus annectens. Next base: position 717,449,681 of record NC_056747.1, read on the forward strand.
GAGGCCAATACAGAGGCCCTTACAGGGGACGACAATGGCAGCCAGGAAACCAAGGAAGTGACGCAGGGGTTTCACCTGCCCAACAACCACAAACTCAGTGACTTTCCTCTACTACCGCCTACCAGGGAACAACTAGAAGCTCCCTTGGGTGGGAAATTATCTCTGTTTGCAGAAAACTGGCACAGACTGACAAAGGACAAATGGATTTTGGACATTATAGACCGAGGGTACAGGTTTCATTTTCATACCTTACCAAGAAAACAAGGCATGCCAAATCTACCACAACATCAAAGGGCAGAGGCTATCAAGCAAATCACTCTGCTGACTCGAATGAAAGCAATAGAAAGAGTCCCACAACAAGAACAAGAACAGGGGTTTTACTCAAGACTGTTCCTTGTTCCAAGAAAAGAATCTCAATGGAGACCAATACTGGACTTGTCCGCATTAAACACCTTTCTCATAGTACCAAAGTTCAAAATGCTGACTCTACAGCAACTCCTTCCCATGCTGGGCAAGGAGTTGTGGCTGATTACTCTGGACCTCAAGGAGGCATACCTGCATGTCCCTATCAGACACAGCTGCAGAAGATACCTCAGATTTCTTGCAGGGCCAGAGCATTATCAATTCTCAGCATTGCCATTTGGCTTATCTACTGCGCCCAGAGTATTTACAAAATGCCTGGCTTCAGTAATTGCTCATTGCAGGCTCCAGGGTATACATATCTACCCGTACCTGGACGACTGCCTCATACAAGCGGACGACAAATTGATGTTGACAAAAAACCTGGATTATGTCACACGATTACTTCAAGCTCTGGGATACACAGTCAACTTCCAAAAGTCAAGACTGCAGCCATCCCAGCAAATAATCTTCTTAGGAGCCAAACTAGACACAGCCTCTCAGATGGCTTACCTGACAGAAGACAAGCAAGAGAAGTTAACTCAATACTTCAAAGGTTTAACAAAACTCACCCAGATGACTGCAAGGAGATTCCTACAGGCCCTGGGTTACATGGCATCCTGCATTCTACTGGTTCCATTAGCAAAACTACACATGAGAAAGCTTCAATGGTACCTAAAAAGCATTTGGTCTCAACACAGCAACAACTTGGAGACAATCATACCACTCATTCCATGCCTACAAAAGGAATTCCTATGGTGGGCTTCGGTGAGCCAGGAAAACACAGGTATGTCATTCAAAAAACCACAGATAACACAGACCATGACTACAGACACCTCAGACCTCGGATGGGGGGCGCACATGGAAGGCAGGTGTATACAAGGACAATGGTCTCCAAAGGAAACACATCTGCATATAAACCAAAAGGAAATGCTGGCAGTAATGCATGCTATCGAGGCTTTTCAACACCAACTACAGCAAGGCCATTTAATGATACGGACAGGCAACACCACTGTGATGTGGTACATAAACAAGCAGGGGGGCACCCACTCTTACCCCCTTTGCAGACTGACAATGCAGCTTTGGGAGAAATCACTGAGTCTGAACATCCAGTTACAATCCCAGTTTGTTCCAGGAAAAGACAATGTGTTGGCGGACAGCCTAAGCAGGAATTTCACAGATCCACACGAGTGGAGGTTACATCAGAAGGCTTTCAGACAACTCACTTCGACATGGGGCAAGCCAGAAGTGGACCTATTTGCCTCTCACCTCAATCATCTTCTACCAAAATTTTGCACAAGGACATACCATCCAAAGGCTTGGAAAATAGATGCCCTTTCATTCAACTGGAACTCCCTAGCAATCTATGCATTCCCACCTCTGCCACTGATGACCTCAGTATTACTAAAGATCAAAGCAGAGAAGCCCAAGGGAATCATAATAGCTCCGGATTGGCCAAGACAACACTGGTACCCACTACTACGGAGCATATGTCACACCAGGAGGTGGGCCCTCCCTCAGTGGCCTCTACTTTTGACTCAACACAATTTCGAAACACTGCATCCAAACCTTCAGACACTGCAGCTATAACAGCCTGGGAGATCCTATAAATAACTTCAGCTTATCTCTCTCCAAGGAAGTTCAGCGGATACTAACAGAGGCTTGAAGACCATCCACCAGAAAGGTTTACTTAGCAAAGTGGAAAAGATTCAGCAATTGGAATACCAGCAAGGGACATGATGCATCATTACTGAACATCCCACTTATCTTGGAATGTTTGGCAGATATGTTACAGAGTGGCCTCTCATATTCTTCAATAAAGATACATGCATCTGCTATTTCAGCTAGATACAACACTGATCCTCCTGTTTTCTCTCACCCCTTACTAAGACAATTCCTCAGGGGAATCAAGAACATTAAGCCACCAGGAAAGGCCCCAGTGCCAGCCTGGGACCTCAATTTTGTCTTAGAAAAACTGACTCTACCTCCTTTTGAGCCAGCAGCTTCAGTTGACTTGCAATTTCTCTCATGGAAAACAGCCTTTCTGTTGGCAATTACCTCAGCAAGAAGGGTTTCGGAGCTACAGGCCCTAATGGCAATACCACCCTTTATTATTTTCCACAGAGACAGGGTTTCATTAAGGACCAACCCTACTTTTATGCCAAAGGTGGTATCTAGGGTTTCTCTAAATCAAGCCATTCATCTGCCTGCTTTCTTCCCCAATCCTGAGAATAAGGGGAAAGACTTTTCCATACCTTGGACATTCATAGACAACTTCGATACTACCTGGACAGAACCAAGGCCGGTAGGAAGTCTGAACAGCTTTTGTAGCTTACCCCTGCAGTCCAAGGAAAAGCAATTTCAAAACAGACTATTTCTAAATGGATTGGACATTGCATCAGATTCTGTTATTCCTTTCATGGAAAGACTGTTCCAGCCTATGTCAGACCACATTCCACCAGAGCTACAGCCACCTCTACAGCATTTTTAAGAGGGGTGCCTACAAAGGACATTCTAGAAGCTGCTACATGGAGCTCCGTGCATACATTCTCCAAACACTACAATCTCCCTCTATATTCCAGATCCAGAGCAGGCTTTGCTTCGGCAGTCCTGCAGGGTTTGATTGCCACACCATCTCTTTCCTAGAGCATACCTCCTCCCCCAGCTAAGCTATGGTATTCTACCCACATGTTATGACTGCAGTTGCATTCTTGAAGGACATAGTACAGTTTTGTACCTACCATAAATGTAGATGTCCGATAGACATGCAACTACAGTCGGGTTTTCCCTCCCCCCCATACCCCTCTATGCTTAGGGTCCACTCCTATCCCCCTTACTCTTAGCTGGGGATATCTGTTATGGTGTATTTGTTTTATTGCTCATGTATTTGTTTGGAATCCTGTTTTTGTCTTCCAATTTGATTACAGCCTTCCTTGGAGGGCACCTGGCATCTGGGGCAAGAAACACTGAAGAAAATGGCGTCAGCTGATGCTTATATACTCCAGCCGCTCTGACGTCGGAGAGAAATGCGACATCAGCCGACGTCGGACCCAGACTTTAGAATCCGGCCAACCGAGGGCTGCCTGAGGCAGGACAACCCACATGTTATGACTGCAGTTGCATGTGTATCGGACATCTACATTTATGGTAGGTACAAAACTGTACTTTATCTGTAGTCACGTGTGAATGCCAAGCATGTGAGTAATGTCCCTACTGACTTCAGCTTTAATGCCTTGAACACTGGAGTGACAGCGACATTTTGCCATTGACTATTTTTATTTTATCATCTGTTGACCATGTTAGTCCCACTAGGCTAGTGACCTTTTTTTTCAGATGGAGAGCCAAATGATCATTTATACACTTAGAAGAAGTTTGGCCAGTATATCAGGAAACTTCCCATACTCTTTTCGATAGGTGCCATGGGGCATTTTGCATCCACATTGAGCTACCACCAAGTTAGGCATCTGTTACCTCAAATTAACATCTCATCCAAAGGACAACGCCGTCAGGAGTGCAACAACCCCCCACCCCCCAATTCTGTACTGGAGTATCATAATTCCAGTCACTTGGAGTAGGAATAGAATCCACAGCTTGCTGATCTTCTGGCCCCAGTAGTGTATGCACTACTTGTGCTACTTTAACTTTCACTGTTTGGGTGAAAGTCACTTTGTTGCTCTTTTATCCCTGTCTGGAGGAGTTTACCCAGTACATTTTCTTCTCCAGTTGGGAAACCAATGTTAATCAGGAGATCTGAAGTAGGAGATTCATTTGTCTGCAACCTGTGGGTTATGGATCCGATATCGGATCCGAACCGGCATGGTTTACCAGCTATGGATCCAAGCTCTCAGCTCCTCCCCTCACCCATAATGCCCTGCTCTACCCTCATGACCTCAGATCTCGTTTGCCGCGCATGGTGACCAGATTGTGTTTTTCCAGCTCTCCAGCTAAGTGATATTTTCTTGTAGCTAAGTGCTTAAAATTAAAAATTTTTTGTTAAATTTGTGTGAAAGTATAAGGTTCCCTATTATATTATTACTTTTTTTAGTGTTTAAAACTTTATTTTAATATCCCTCCCCTCGCTGGTAGCGTAGTGTGTGCTTGGGCCTGTGAGTGGTTTTTGTTACTTTACTTTTTAGTTCTAGTAACATAGTTTGTTTGCTTTTGGGATGTCTGAGCAGCCCAAAGCTATTTTTTCTAAGTGCTCCGAGTGTGGCCATAAGCTTTCCCCAGCTGATGGCCACACTCGGTGTGTTAGATGCCTGGGGGTTGAACACTTCACATCTGGATGTTCCATTTGTGCAGGGTTCAACCCCAGGGCTTTGAAGGAGCGGAGGTCCAAGCTTGTTTTGGCGGGTTTCTTGCCGCCGGACTCGGCTCCGACCTCCGCTCCTTCGGGGGTAACCGTTACCATGGTTGTCCCCTCTCCGGCTCCCCCTCTTCCTCCTGGGACTCCACCTCCCTTTACTGGTTCGGTGGAGAGGGAAGCTAGGAAGAAGGACCGGAGGGAGAAGCACCATAAGCGGCGGGCCGAGACCTCTGTTTCGGCCCCGCCAGCCAAGCGGGCTTCTCCCCCGGTTTCCTTGTCTGCTGGCTCTCCTCCTCCTCGGCTCCGGTCTCCAGCGTGTTTTTCACCGGGACCTGAGGAGGAGGAGACCCGATCTCCGTCGAGGCTATCGAGGAGGCACTCAAGGCCTACCTCGGTAGCCTCGTCGAGATCAACTTACAGCCTGTCGGACGCTGATCTGGACCGGATGATGAGAAGGTTCATCCAGGCCCAGATGCAGATGGGAGTGCTCTTGCCTCCCTCTGGGGAGCTCACCCTTTTTCAAGCCAATTGCTCCTTCTCCGACCCGCTACCGGGTTCAGAGCAGTTGGAGCCGAGCAGCCGGGCGGGTGGGTCGGCGCCGATAGTACTTGGTACTTTGGATCCGACCCTGCCCTCGAGTGCATCGGATCCGACCTCTCGGAGCCTGGATCCGAGCTTTGGATCCGGGGGGATCAGTGCTCCTTCGGCGCCGTCTGTGTTGGAGCGCACTGTCCCTTTGGATCCAATCGCTTCGGCGCCGGTTCCGATCCACTCCTCGGATCCGAGGGGGAGCCGATTGTCGGAGCCTTTGGTCGAGGTCGGCTCCCCTTCGGCTTTTGATGTAGTGGAGAGGGCCCTGTTGAGGGTCTCCGGACCCCCGGCACTTGTTTCGGCTCCGTCCCGCGCTCCCTCTGCACTGGGTCAGGCTTCCACCATCCGGCCCTTGGGACAGCCCGCTCCTGTGCCCCAAGCTGTTCCTCTGGAACAGGTTACTGTTTGCGAGGAGTCCTCTGACAGCCCCCCAGAGGATGTTCCTCGCAAGCATACGTGCAAAAGGAGTCACATTGACTCCCCTGAGTCTCTCACGGAAGACACGGATTTGGAGGAAGGGAAGGCTCCCACGGTCACCCCGAGGATGTCTCATTTGGAGACATCATGGAAATGCTCCGCATAAGGGGTGGTCTGCCCCAAGTCTTCCTCGGACGAGTCCGTGTTCTTGGAGGCATTTGAAGCGGGCCCGTCTACCTCTTGGGTGTCCCTCCTGCCGACCCCCTGGTGGACCTCATTACCACCAGGGCGTGGAAGGAACCGGACACCGTGGAGCCAATCCCTAAAAGGCCCGACTGGATCCTAAGTCCCCCGGCTGACCGTGCCCATTGGAATAAGGGGCCTCCGGTAGATGCCATGTTGACGGCGGCGGCCACCAAGAGGGAACTTGCTCAGGAGAGTCCCTCAGTCCATCCCCCGAGCAAGGTGTCTCGGATGATGGACCGCTTGGGGAAGCGGATGTTCAGTTCAGCGACCTTCTCGGTAAGGGCGCTGAACTACCTGGCACATGTGATTAGGATGCAGCGCGATCTTATTAAAGAATACGCTGCATCTCCCCCAGAGTCCATGTCGGAGGAGGACAAAGTGCTGCACTCCACCCGCATGGCCACTCTCAGGTCCGTTACCAATACCTCTATGCGGCTACTCTCCCATGCTACGGAAGGCGCTAGAGCCGCAGGGGCAGGTCTAGTTACTAGACGTCAGGCCTGGCTCCGTCATTGCGATTTCTCAGAGCCCTTCAAAGCGTCATTTACGAACTCCCCCTTCGATGGTTCTGCCCTCTTTGGCAAGACTGTTCGCGACACTTTGACCCAGAGCGAGAAGGACGGGAAGACGCTGTCTGCCGTCGAATCCGCTTCTCTGCACCCCAGAGGCCCTATTCTAGGAACCAAAAGGGGCAGAAGAAGATGTGGTCCCGGAAGTCGCAGCAATCCCAGCCTGCTCCGGTCAACCAGTCCTTCCGTGGCAGAGGAGGACAGGGAGGACGCCGCCCTAGAGGCAGAGGGGCTCCCAGGAACTTCGGGTCCAGAGTACCCTTCTCTGAACGGCCCGCGCAGCAACCCTGAGGGGTTGCCCGGCTGCTCCACTCTGGAGGCAGTCGGGGGACGTTTTTCGGAGCACCTAGCGGCATGGGAGTCCATAACATCAGACCGCTGGGTTCTCCAGATCATATCCAGAGGATACCGTATCCCCTTTCGTCACTTGCCAAAATTGAAGTCCCTCCCCGACGTTCTACCCGGTCAACGGGAGGCCGCTTTGGCAGAAATTGGCCATCTGCTAAAGAAAAGAGCCATCCAGCCCGTCCCCCCAGACCAGATCGGATCAGGGTTCTACTCCAGGTTCTTTTAGTGCCAAAAAGACGGGGATCTAAGACCAATTTTAGACCTTTCTCTCTTGAACCTGGCAGTTCCCAAGGAGAAGTTCCGAATGGTCACTCTGCAATCTATTCTCCCCCTTCTGGGAGAAAATCATTTGATGTGCTCCATAGACCTCAAGGATGCGTACTACCATATACTAATGGACAGGCGCTCCAGGAGGTTTCTCTGCTTCGGCTGGGAGCCAGTCACTACCAGTTCTGGGTCCTTCCCTTTGGTCTCACCACAGCCCCCAGAGTGTTCACCAAAGTATTAGCAGTGGTAGCGGCCCACCTGAGGCTTCAGGGGGTGCAGGTCTTTCCCTACCTGGACGACTGGCTCCTTACCCCAACAAGGCATCTACTACTATTGGCGAGACTCCTTCCTCCATCTTGCTCCCAGTCTGGGCATCACTATAAATACAAAAAAATCCAACCTAGCACCCACGCAGTTCATAGATTTTATAGGTGCCAGGTTAGACACAAGGAGTTTAAAAGCCTTCCTCACTGCAGACAGAGTTCAAAATTTGCAGCTCCAGGTGCGGGCCATTCTACACTCAAGCTCAGTTCCGGCGGAGTTGGTCCTGAGGGCTCTAGGGTCCATGGCGTCTGCTATAGCACTTCTTCCTTTCGCCAGATTCAATATGCGCATCCTCCAGTGGACACTCCTAGTACAGTGGTCGTACCTGGCTCTTCCTATGCATCATCCCATTGCGATCAGCAAGGCTTGCAAGCGGTCCCTCCTGTGGTGGCTTCACTCTCCAGATCTCCACGGAGGCCGCCCATTTTGTGCTTCTCCCCCTCTCGCCACGGTGACCACGGACGCCTCTCGCCTCGGGTGGGGGGGGGCATTTTGCAGGCCGGACCGTCCAAGGCACGTGGAACGATTCAGAGACCTTACTGCATATCAACGTTCTAGAGATGAGAGCAGTGCTCTTAGCGTTGCTAGCACTTCAGGCCTTTCTTCCCTTGGGAACAATTGCGATTCAATCGGACAACATGTCGGTTGTCTGGTATATCAACAAGCAAGGAGGAACCAGGTCTTACCCTCTTTGTCGAGAATCCATGAGAGTCTGGGAGTGGGCAATCTCCACCAACCGCTTTCTCATAGCAACGCACATTCCGGGTCGGTCCAACATCCTGGCAGACAAGCTCAGTCGCACCATTCTCACCCCTTACGAGTGGTCTCTCAATACTCAAGTAGCGGAACGCATATTCACACAGTGGGGAACTCCTTCTTGCGATCTTTTTGCCTCTCCCTCAAACACCAAGTGCGACAGTTTTTTCGCTCTGATACCTCCTCCAGGAGGTTCCCCAAGAGACGCTCTGGTGCATGCTTGGCCACCCGGTCTTCTTTATGCTTATCCCCCCTTGCCTCTGATGCTCCAAGTTCTTCAGAAAGCCTGTCAGTTGGTGTGCAGAATGATTCTCATTGCTCCGTTTTGGCCTCGACAGATCTGGTTCCCCTTCCTAAGGTCTCACTCTGTGAATCCTCCTTGGATTCTAATCCCATTCCGGATCTGATATCCCACCCATCCCGCTTATCTCCTCCGAACCTGGACAACCTGAAGCTGACCGCTTGGCTGCTCCAGTTCCACTCTTGATCAGGACTCCCGGTATTTCGTCCCCTGTTAAGGCGATCCTGGTGGCAGCTCATAAACCATCCACTAGGAAAGTCTACCGTAGCAAGTGGAAACGGTTTTCTTTGTGGGCAGAGCGGCAAGGCCTAAACCCCTTCACAGTTCCTCTCCCTGTGGTGCTTGATTTCTTAACCACTCATTTTAACGATGGTGCCAGCAGTTCCACGGTCAAAGTACAACTTGCGGCAATTTCACATTATCACATTGGTCATGACTCCAATCCTCTGATGTCGGCCAAGTTGTGTAAAATTTTCCTTAAAGGTACTTTTCTTCTCAGGCCCCCTGTAAAACAAGCGGTTCCTCCTTGGGACCTTTCCTTAGTTCTTCAGGCCTTGACCCCCCCCCCTTCGAGCCGGCGGCTACGGTAGATCTGAAATTCTTGTCGTTCAAGACTGCCTTCTTAGTAGCCATTACTTCGGCCAAGAGAGTTTCAGATCTTCAAGCATTATCAGCTAAACCTCCTTACTTGGTCTTTCATCCGGACCGTGTTTACCTCAGGACCAACCCGTCCTTTCTTCCTAAAGTAGCTTCTGAAGCAAACATTAATCAATCCATTAACCTCCCTGTTTTCTTCCTAAATATGAAAACAAAGGTGAATACAAGCTTCACTCCTTAGATGTTCACAGGCAACTTAGATTTTATCTAAACAGGACGGCTGGTCATAGGCAATCCGACCAGTTGTTCATTTCCTTTGCTAAATTTAATTTGGGCAAACCAATTTCTAAAGTCTCACTATCTCGCTGGATTTCACAGTGTATCTTATTGGCTTATCAAGCTTCAGGAAGGCCCGCACCGGAGGGTGTACATGCCCATTCAACCCGGTCAGTCTCTACCTCGGCAGCCTTTAAGGCTAGGATTCCTCTAGATGATATTTGTGCAGCAGCCACGTGGGCTTCATCTCATACCTTTATTTCCCACTACAAGTTGGATCTTGCATCTAGGGGTAGAGCATCATTTGGCTCCGCGGTGCTCCGGAATATCCTTCCATGATGGCTGCCCAAGATTCAGGTAGCTGGGGACTCTGTCCCACAGGTTGCAGACAAATGAATCTCCTACTTCAGATTTAGAAGTTATGTACTCACCATAACGTTCCATCTGAGTAGGTGTATTCATTTGTCTGCAACCATCCCGCCCTCCTATCCCCCTGGCCTTTCAGTTTCCTGCATATGTTGTGTTACCCTTTTCAGGGTGTTCTTGCTTTGGCAAACTCGATCTGAGGTCATGAGGGTAGAGCAGGGCATTATGGGTGAGGGGAGGAGCTGAGAGCTTGGATCCATAGCTGGTAAACCATGCCGGTTCGGATCCGATATCGGATCCATAACCCACAGGTTGCAGACAAATGAATACACCTACTCAGATGGAACGTTATGGTGAGTACATAACTTCTAATTATTTACATTCCCAGCTCACCAAAATTTCTCTGTTCATGCACGTGTGTGTGTGTGTGTGTGTGTGTGTGTGTGTGTGTGTGTGTGTGTGTGTGTGTGTGTGTGTGTGTGTGTGTGTGTGTGTGTGTGTGTGTGTGTGTGTGTGTGTTGCTTCTGCCACAGTGTATCAGTGAGCCATTTATCAGCATTGGAGAACATCTCTACCCCCCCACCACAGAGTTGTTCTTTGCTGCTTATAGAGTTATTATTCTGATGTTCTTCGTGTTTCACTGATGCAGTCATCGCATTCGGGTTATCCCTTCCAGGGTAACCCATGGCCGGCCCGACTGCCAGAGGCTTAGTATTTCTGTGTCAGTTGCTGTCACTTCAGGACTGATGTCAGGTCGACAGTAGTATAAAGTAAGGCAGCCAATGCCATTACATCAGTCTTTCTTGCCATAGAGCCCGAAGCAGAAGCATGAGTGCCGGTCGGCCACTACCTGAGTTTCGTCTGCTGAATTGAAATTGAAGTCTTCTAAAGCTAAGCACCCCATTGGGGATCTTTTTTCTTGCACTAACCAATGTTCGAAAAAGTTAATAATTGTCTCACCTGTGGAAAGCAAATACCACACCGAGACTTTCATTCTTACTGCGTCACTTGTTTAGGCCCAGACCACGATGTCCCCCATTGTCGCTTCTGTGCTTTGTTCAATGCCAGAACGGTCTGTCATCGGGCCCTTTTTGTAGCTAGATATTTTTTCGCTTACAGTCCTTGAATTCCGATATGGATTCAGTAAGCCATCCAACAGCAGATCTTCCAAAAAAACATAAAGACAGACCGCACAGGTCCAAACATACCAATGACGCTTCCGTTAAGCTAGTCGTCAGTTCTCCGGTCCTCAGTGAGGTACTTTCACAGCCCCTGATGCCTGTTCTGTGGATTTGCAGGCTGCTACTGAGACCCTTTTGGAGTCCGGTATGGCGCAAAACTCTTCTTCAACTAAGGATCCTGCCGTGGTCTCTACCTTGGATGGGTCCGGAGCTGCTGAGCAGGCACCGGCTTCTGAGGAAGTCCTTCACACTACTGATTCTCGACACAAACCAACGTCTTCTTTCACGACTACCATAAATGACAGAGTTTCTTAAGCCCATGGTACAAACCACAACCAAGAAACCGTCGACCCAATCTCAGGCACCTGCTTCCTTGTCTCATTCGCAAATGCTTAAAATGGCGGAAGACCTTATCATGCTGATCAGTGGAAGCCAAGCTACCCCCTCCAAAAGGAAAAGAGATCTGTCCCCTGTAGTTCTGTCTGAACAAGAGTCAGATGACTCTGAGTCATCTTAATATGAAGACATGCAGCCCCCCTCTACTTATGAGGATTCTGATGTGGAGGTTTCCACCCCTTCAGCCTCTCCCCCAGCGGATTTTTCTTTTGGGAAACCCTTCATACCTTAAGGGAGCATTTCCATCTGGAGAGTCAAGACACTACCCTCAGTCTAAAAGAGACTGTGGGAATTCTTACATCTTACACAGCACAGACCCTTGGCTATCCCCCCAGTCCTGGATGTTATGGAGGATGTTTTCCTGGAATCCAGCTTGACTCCTGACACCCTCCCTCCTGCACCCAGAAAACCAGACCGGTACTATAGAGTCCTTGACTCTCACAAATTTCTTTTTAAAAATCCTACTGCTGACCCTGAGGTAATTTCTCAAGGTCCTAAAGGGATTAAAGCAACCTCTGCTAAGAATCCCACCTCTTCAGATAGGGATTACCGAGCACTAGACAGATGGGGTATAAAAGTATACACCTCAGCTACTCTTGCTATCAGGGCATTAAATTGTCAGTTTCATATGCTAAAATATCAGCAATATATCCCGGAACTCCTCAAAGAAAAAATGTCTTCCTTTCCTGCTTGTGCAGAATCTAGAGAGTTACAAGAGTTAATGCATTCTGCAAGTCAAGTAACTAAACGCACCTTGCACTGTGGTTTTGATGCCCTAGAAGCTTCTTGCAGGGCAGCAGTCACTGTATCTGTCATTAGAAGGTATGCATGGCTTAAGGACCAGCCGCTGCCAGATCATGTTAAATCTAAATTGTTGGATGCCCCTTGCACAAAGACAACTTATTTGGCACTAAGGCAGAAGAGATCTTAAAAAAGATGGAAGAAAAAGCAAAATCTATGCAGACAGTTAAGGATTTCTTACAGGTCCAGCCACCCAGGTTCAGCAGGCATTGTCCCAATAAGCACTGGTTCTTTCCTGCTCCCAGTAAGCCAGTCCAGCCCAGGCCCCGGGGAACCAGACCCCACAGACAGCAGCCACAGGAAATGCAGAGATCTAAGCAGTGGACTACCTCCACTTCAAAACCAGGAAGTTCTAAGCCACCCCCTTATGGTAAGAACTCGCAATGACTCACCTCCCCCACCCCCTCCCTCTGCCCACCTTCACTTACCCCTAGGAGGAAAACTCTCCTTTCACGCAAGCACCTGGGCTACCATTACCAATGACCACTGGGTTCTCAACATAGTGTCTCAGGGATACAGATTTTCCTTCCACACCCTTCCAACCCCCAAAGGGTTCTCAGATCTACTTCCTAACCAGTGGACAGAGGCAAAAAAGCAAATCCTTTCCCTGCTTTCTATGAGGGCAGTAGAGCATGTACCTGCAGAACAGATAGGCCAAGGTTTCTGCTCCAGACTTTTTCTGGTGCCCAGAAAAGAGGACACCTGGTGCCCCATCCTCAATCTATCCATTCTAAACACCTTCCTGGTGATCCCAAAATTCAAAATGATCACCCTCCAGCAGCTGCTACCCATGCTCTCCAAGGACACTTGGTTAGCCACACTAGATTTAAGAGAGGCCTACCTCCACATTCCTATCAGGGAATAATGCAGGAAATATCGCTGTTGCAGGACAGGATCTCAACACTTTCAGTTCTCTGCGCTTTCCTTTGGCTTATCTACTGCTGCCAGAGTTTTCACAAAATATCTGGCTCCGGCCATTGCCTTTTGCAGACAAAGGAATATCCAGATTTACCCATACTTAAGACGACTGCCTTATTCATGCAGACAGCCAGGAAAAGCTGCTCAAGCACCTGGCCTTTGTAAAGACCTTGCTAACCTCCCTAGGATACACAGTCAATGAAAAGAAATTCAAACAGGTGCCCACCCAAAGGATTTTCTTCCTGGGAGCAAGCCTGGAGACCGCATCCCAGATGCATTCCTTACACCATAAAAACAAATTTTCCTGACAGCCTACTTCTCTCAACTAGCCACCAGACCCCAGTTATCTGCAAGGAAGATACTGCAAGCTCTGGGGTTCATGACATCTTATGTACTACTCATTCCATATACCAAACTGCGTACAAGGAAACTTCATTGGTACTTAAAAAGCCTTTGGTGGCACCACTCTCAAGACCTGGAGACTCGTACCTATAATTCCTTGCCTCAGAAAAGATTTTCTTTGGTGGGCAACAGCATGCTCCCACAACAAGGGACTACCTTTCTCACCACCCCCACTGCCCAGACCCTCACCACAGACTCATCAGACTATACTTGGGGTGCACACCTGGATGGCAGGTGCATACAGGGCCAGTGGAGCCCACAGCAAATCCCTCTGCACATCAACGAAAAAGAGATGATGGCTCTCCAGCATGCCTTGATAGCTTTCAAGCCCCTTCTCCCCCCAGGGGTTCTCCTGATCAAAACAGACAAACACCACTGTGATGTGGTATATCAACAAGCACTGAGGGACTCACTCCTACCCTCTATGCAGGCTGGCTATGACCCTGTGGCACACAGCCTCTGCCATGCAACTGCACTTGTTAGCACAGTTCCTACCAGGTTTTCTCAACTCTCTGGCAGACCAGTTAAGCAGAAATCTTTTGGATCCACATGAGTGGCCACTCAACAGAAGAACCTTCACCCTAATAACTCGGAAATGGGGCACCCCTAAGATCGACCTCTTTGCCTCCCACAGCAACTATCAGCTCAGCAAATTCTGCACCAGGGAGCATCACTGCATGGCTTGGAAAGTGGATGCCCTGTGTTTTCCCTGGGTCAATCTATCGGTCTATGCCTTTCCTCCACTACCTCTCATCCCCAGGGTACTGCTCAAAATAAAGGAGGAAAAACCAAGGACAATTCTTATAGCTCCAGACTCGCCTCACCAGTATTGGTACCCCTTGCTGCACAGCCTGTCCCCACTGCCACCATGGCATCTTCCTCAGATTCCAAACCTCCTGACCCAGAGGGAAGAGGAATGCATGCATCCCCAATTGCAGACACTTAGTTTGGCAGCTTGGCTTATTCCCTAACCCCGGATCAATCTGCCAACCTCAGTAAACAGGTTCTAGATGTTATACATGAGGCTAGATGCCCTAGCACTAGAAAGTCTTATCCTGGTAAATGGAAAAGGTTCTGCACCTGGAACCAGGCTAAGGGAGCCAATATGACACAGTCCTCCCTCCCTCTCATCCTGGATTACTTAGCTGACCTACTACACATTGGTCTCTCTTTCTCCTCTATAAAAATTCATGCATCTGCTATCTCTGCTCATTTCCCCACTGAGCAGCCCCTTTTCTCACACCCTTGGATCAGACGGTTCCTAAGAGGGGCTAGCAACTTGAGGCCACCCAGAAGAGCACCAACCCCAGGTTGGGACCTTGACCTTGTGCTGGAAAAGCTCACCCTGCCCCCTTTCGAACCAGCTTTTTCTCCAGAGCTAAAATTTCTCTCCTGTAAGACAGCTTTCCTTCTAGCCATCACTTCAGCCAGAAGAGTCTCTGAACTGCAAGCACTCATGGCTGTGGAACCCTTCATCATTTTTCATGCTGACAGGGTATCCCTCAGAACTAACCCATTCTTCATGCCCAAGGTGGTGTCCAGTGTGGCTCTCAACCAAACCATTCATTTGCCCACCTTTTTTTCCTACTCACCAGAACAAGGGGGAAAGGATTTTGCACTCTCTAGATGTGCACAGATAGCTCAGAATTTATCTAGACAGGACTAAATCCTTCAGAAAGTCTGATCAATTGCTGGTTAGCTTTGCTATGGGGGCAGAAGGCAAAGCCATCTCCAAACTAACCATTTCCAAATGGATAGCACACTGTATCAATTTCTGCTGCAAACAGCAGAGGGGGTGTCAAGACTCACTCCACCAGAGCAGCCTCCACCTCTGCAGCTTTCCTCAGAGGAGTCCCCACCAGGGACATCCTGGAGGCTGCATCTGGACATCTGTTCACACTTTTACCAAACATTGCCACCTGCCTCTCTTCTCCAAATCCAGGGCAAGGTTTGCCTCTGCAGTCTTGCAGGGCATCCTAGCTAGCCCCTAGTTTCCTTGACTGCCTCCACTCATTTTCTCAGCTTTGGGAATCAACCCAAATATAACGACTGCAGCAGTGAAACACAAAGAACTTAGTACAGTTGTGTACACTTACCATAAGTAGTTTGAAGTTCAGTGTATATTGAGGCAGCATAGAGTAAACAAGTTAGGAAGTAAGCAGTGGATGTAAGATTTCCATGCATGTTGTGAGAGAGAGATTTTGATTCTTTATAAGGCACACAGGTTTTGTTGAGTTTTTTGACACTGGCTATGTGGTGGTCAAACTTTAATTTATTGTCCTGGTTAATTCTGAGGAGTTTGGTATTTGGAATGATATCCAGGATAATATTGGAACACACTGTATTCTGTTACTTGGGTAGCTATGAAACCATTTGTTAGTGTCATTGGAAAGGTTACAAGTGACCAGCTTTGAAGTAGGTTAGAATGAGAGACTGTGGCTAGAAACCAGTGTTATTACTGCGTAGGCTGATAGTATTTAGGAAAGCTACTAAAGCATTTGTTGTGTTGTGGTTAGGGTGAAACTCTCGCTGGGAGCTGGAGAGCAGGTGTTGTCCTAAAAGGTAGTGCAGTATTTGCGAGTAAACACATCTTTCCAGTATATTTGTCAGTGGAGGTAGTATGGCATCTGGCCTGAAATTACTAAGATTGTTAGATTTGACACCTTTATGTAGAGTTAATTTTTAACTTTGCTTCCAGATTTTGGGAACTTGGGATTCAGTTATGGACATACTGAGAAGATTGCAGCAGCTAGAGCATCTGTGGCTAGTTTAATAAATTTGGCTGGAAGATTTTCAGCTGCTAAAGTGGTTGGATTTTGCTTAGGGAGGAGTTTGGTTGTGATTGAAACAGGTTGTAATGAGAGCAGTATAGAGTCAGTGGGATTGGACTGGATTAATTTAAAAGGGTTACCTGGCTTGTTTTGAAGGGAGGGAAGCAGCTGTTGGAAGTGTGTTAAAAGAGTCGGGTATGTTAGAATCATTGGGCGTAGTGTTAGGTTGTGATCTTCCATGGTTTAGATTAATAACTGATGCCAAGAAAGTCTTTGAATTAGATTTTTTGGTAATGTTATAGGGTAAAAATTGAAGTTTTGTGCCTTTATTCTAAGGTTTTGACTGTAACATTGTAAGGTCTCAGGTGTCTAATACTGGTGCCACTGCTTCTAGTCTCTCTTCTCTTTTACTCATTAGCTGTTTTGTGTTCTGAGTTAACTAAGCTGAGGGTTGATTCTGACTCATTTTATTCGTAAGAGGACTTGGGCATCTGGAATATCTAAGAAAATTGTGTCATATGTTTCTGTTGCTTCATTTAGAGTGAGATTTAGAGCTGATGCCAGTTTTTCTTTGACTGCATCTTTGAAAAAGGATCTGTAGAAGTCTGCTATTGAGGGAGTTAAATGTTCTTACTCTACTTCAATTTTTTTGGAGGGGACAACCTCACTGACCACTGCAGAAGTTCAGATGTTGATTTACTAAGGTGTCATGGGTGGTGGTGCTGAGCAGGATGAACTCTTTTCACATAAATGCCTGCACTTGGAGGTTCCTTCAGTATAGGTGTAGTGGGCACCATTTTTTCAGTATGCATTGCAGTTGTCTTGTCTTTACACTGCAAATGTGTTAGCTGTTGTGGCAGATTTTTTGAAGAGATTTCATGTTCTGCATGGCTTGGGCATTTCTGTGGTTCTGTACCATGACATTCTTCATAAACTGGGAGAACATATTTAAGTGTATTTCATTTCTGCATGAAGAGATAACAGGGCTCTTAAGCTTAGCATCCAGGAAGCATCCTGAAGGAGGACATGTGAAAGGTTCCAGTCCCAGGTACTGTCGCATTTTTTGGACCCAGTGATGGACGCAGCTTTCCCAGTTCTGTTCACTTTCTTGATGTGGTGTTGCTTTGGCTAGAAAAGTGTCAGTGGTTTCAAAATCAATATGCCATTGTGGATTATCTTTTGGTATTTGGTTTATGTATTAATTTCTGTTTGTTAACTTGATGGGTGGGATGGTCTGCTAACCCTTTTACCATTTACACAGGATCCCAAAACAGATGCAGAATAACAGGTGACATTGTGTTCATACACTACATATGAAGTGTAGGCTACACTAAGCAAAAGTGGTGACATTGACACTGGATTTGGTCTCCAGACGGTGGTTTCTGTGCTGGATCACTATTGGGGTTTCTGAACTGGTTTCCTATGCCTGAGGGTTATGTTTTAAAACATGGTATTTGGAAATGGATAGTTGATTTGCCTTGGCACACACAGCCCAGTAATAATGGACTCAGACATGGAAAAGAGCTAATCTGCTCACCCACTTGCATGATTCATGTGAAGTATTCAATCAAGATTGTTAATCATTTTAACAGTGGATAGCCACACTTTCACCTGAGGGTTAAAGGGACTCGTACGCTTCATAAAAGCAAGCTGATTCCTTCTTTTATGGACTGGTTCTAGAATCAAAACATACCGCTACATTGTTAACATGTATATAGATATGTGTTCACATTTATGATACCTTTTGTAAACCAGCTGTTCAGGTTTTTCCCACTGTCTTAGTATTAAGAAAATGTTTGTATTTTTCAGGGACTAACGTAGTAGAACGCTCTGCAGACATCTTATCCTGTTTTCACTTTACTGATTCTCTGTAGCAATCCACTTGAAATATGCAGATTATGGAGTTTCTTTCGCATAATCCTGAGTCTGCTTTTATCCTTCTGTGTTTTGCTGTTGTAACTGGCCCCAAGCCAGTCCCATCTCCTCGCCTCTTTGGGGCTACTTTGAAACCACCTACACCAAGATGCTGTGTGTTACAAAGTGTATTCATTTAAAAGTTAAAACTCTCCACTGTTTCATCTGATCAGTTCTTAGGAGGAAAGATCTTATTTAAGCCATATTTGAGAATGACAAGCTTCAGACTTGGATTAGGTTTTCTTTTTTTGTATGGGACTAAGTAATGGTAGAATGTCCTGACTAAAATCACCATTACAGTATTTCTAACACATGAGTTATCACTGATATCCATCTGGCCAGGGTAACAAAGCTTTACCTTCCCAGTATTGTACGTCAAATCTGGACGTGAGACCTCAGCTTGTAAGAGCAGGATTATATTGTACGTATAAGTACAATTCTAATACTGTATCACCCCCCCCCCAGCCCGAGGTTGCATAGCTGTTGAATTTGATTGTGGTTGTGTCATTGGTACCGTTGGTTCAGATACTCTGTTAGGTGCCCTGTTGGGAAACCTTCCTTTATATTTCTTAAGTGTTTCTCTTACCAGTACTAGATGTTCGGTGGGAAGAGGGTAAGTGTGAGTGTGGTAGGAAAATCCCATGCAAAGACTTGCATACTCAGTGTCTCTTTTTGCATAGGAGTGGAACACAACTACAAAGCTTGTCACATCTGCCAGTCCTTTGTACCCATAACTTTGCAGCCCTATTTGTCCTCACTTAACATTTTCTTGGAAACCCGACATCTTAAACCTTGTCCCACTTCAAGATGGCAGAGTTGCCTTACCAGGCATATCCCCCCACCACTTAAGAAAAAGTTTAAAAGGCGTAGCCCAGATACTCATTTGTCCCTTTCTGACTCCAGCATACCTGCAGAAATTTCAGAACCCAAGCTATATCAAATTCCTTCTCAGATGCCCTCTATGAAGATACTTCTGGATGCCAGTATGGTATAAGGGGCTTTCACAACCAAGGATTCTACAGAAAGAGGTGAGCCACAAATCATATTGGAGGGCATCCCTCAGTTCTTAGCTAGGGAGAAGATCCCAGATAAACTAATAGAGGTACATCAAGGAACTGAGCCTTAAGTTAAGTACAAGTGGACGGCACAGCAAAAAAACAAGCATCAGAAAACTAAACATGTTGACTCCCCTCACTCTCCACCTTCCTCTTCAAGTGAGCAGGAATGGATAGATTTTCTCTCAAGGTTTATATAAGGATGTTTTGAGTCTGAAGCTCCTCCTTTCTCCTCTCAGCCCACTCTGCCCACTCCTCAAAAGATTGCTGTGGATTCATCTTTCTTTGAAGAAGAGGAAGTTTCTTATTTTGCCCATTCTCTGACCTACTCTTCTTAAATGCACTCTCCTGACCAAGTCCCTTTGGACAATGAGGATTCCATTTCTCCTGATTCTCCAGTAGAGGCTTCTTTTAGAGAGAAAATCTTAACTATGAAGTATTTTGAAGCAGAATCTAGGCAGATCTCAGATGTGCAGAAAAGATGCTACAACTTTTTGGAAATGGGCATCCCAGTCCCTTCCTCTGTACCTCCTGTTCTTTAGGCTTTTTTTAAGATGCTTTTCAGTCCACTTCTGCTGTTCCTGACTCCCAGCCTCCTGCTACCGAAAGACCAGACATATTTTATACAGTCCCTGATGATCTTAAGTTTTTGTTTAAAAATCTTGTGGCAGACCCTTTTGCAGTTTCCCTTTCACCTGATAAGCCTTCTAAACTCCTTCCCAATACCCTCCCTACAGACAAGGTAGCAGGCATATGGGTAGGTAGGGTAAAAAGGTTACTTTGGTATTCGGGGAAATTAATTACCAAACCCAGATCACTAAATACTTGATATGTATTTTCAGTTCTTTAAAATAGGATAGTGGTGGATTTTCAGGGTACTGATTCTAAACAGCAAATGTTATCCTTATTAATCAGGGAACAGAAATGGCCAGATACAGCATTAAATGTAATTATGATGCTATAGAGGCCTCATCCAGAGCAGCTGCTACAGGCTCTGTAATCTGCAGGTATGCATGGATACATAGCCAGACGACTCCTGAGGACTTGAAAGCAAAAATAGTGGATTCTTCTTAAGACAAGATTCTCTTGTTTGGTCCCCAAGCCGCCAACCTTTTCAAAACCTTTCAGGAGCAGGGTGAAACCAAGAAGGACTGCAGACAGCTTCTGTTAACCCCTATACCTAGGTACCAGAGGAATTGTGCAACCAAACCTAGCTGTTTTATCAGAAGGGACCGTAGGCTTAGCCAGAAAAACAGGAAGGCTCCCAAAAAGAGATCCCCAGGTAAACCACAGAGGGATGCCCGATCCGGGAGGCCTTCCTCTGGAGACAAATCTCTTTGATTATTCATCACCTCTTTTTTCCCTGGCCCTCAGCATTACCCAGCCCCTCTCAGAAGGGGTGACTGAATCTTTCTTCACCTGGGAAAAGACTACCACAGACAAAAATGGATAATACCTAATGGTTATGCCATGTCTTGGATACAAATTCCACATCTAAATAGCATACACACACTGCCACGCAATCAGATTCTTCTGCTTCCACTTATTTTTCAGGAACTATGGGCACAAGGCGGAAGAATTTCCGGGAAAGGGGTTTTATTACATACTTTTCTTATTGCCAAGAAAGGAAGGAAGGAAAGGAAATGGAGACTGATACTGGATCTCTTCTTACTAAATTCCTTCTTAAAAGTATGTACTGAAAAAAACAAAACTAGTGAAAACAAAAAAAGAGAGCAGATTTGTAGAACTAAACTCCTTTATTGGTAAGCGCTTTCGTTGGCAAAAGGTAAGCCAACTTTTTCAGACCATCGAAAAACATACAAGATACAATCCCACGTGAAAAGGAATGCCTTTTATACACAGTGTTAGTCTAATCAAGCAGTCAGTTAATTAAGTAAAAAACAGTCAACAATAAAAAACCACAAGTAACCATTTGTTTGCTGAACCAGAGATTTGTTTTACATAGGTTTTCCTAAAATCAGTAAAACTTTAGACAAACTTTCTCAAGACTAATTTATCTCGATATTAAAAATACCAAACCACCCAGCCTTGTGATGGTAACATATTTACTTTAAAATTACTAATTTTTTAAAACCATGTATATTAAAAGATCCTAAATGGATCTATTTATTCAAAAAGGCGTGTAATGCTTATCTAGCTAAGGCTTTTATTTTGAGTAAACATTTGATAGATACATATTCATTTAAACCCAGCATAATATAAGCCATGGTATGAATCTGCCATGCTAATTCTATTTCCTCGAGTTTAAGTTGCCATGGGCCACTCCTGCTGCTACGGTCTACTTTTTGCAAGACAATAAAACTGAACTTATGGTCTGGGTGTTCTATTATATGCCTTTCTAGGGCATTTGTACTGATCTGCCTATCAATGCTTTATTGATGCTCGTATATCCTTTGCTTGAGCTTTCGTTCTGTTTTTCCAATATAGTAACCTTCGCATTGGTTGCAGACAGCCCTATATACTAACCCTTGGGAATCACATGTATGTCTACCCCAAATTTGATAGGTCATATCTCTGATGTTAACCTTATTAGTCACTTTAATATGTTTACATTGGGCACATCTTCCACATTTAGACATACCAGTTTGGCCTCTTAAACCTTTTTTCGGTCTCTCTGATTTTAGGAAAACCTATGTAAAACAAATCTCTGGTTCAGCAAACAAATGGTAACTTTTGTTTTTTTTATTGGTGATTGTTTTTTTACTTAATTAATTGATTGCTTGATTAGACTAACACTGTGTATAAAAGGCATTCCTTTTCATATCTTGTATGTTTTTCGATGGTCTGAAGAAGTTGGCTTACCTTTTGCCAACGAAAGCGCTTACCAATGAAGGAGTTTAGTTCTACAAATCCGCTCTCTTTTTTTGTTTTCACTAGTTTTGTTTTTTTGTCAGTACGCAAGTTATTTATGGCGAGTGGCTTTGGAACAGACTCCCAACCTCTGTTTACACAAGAGGAGGAATTTCTTGCTTCACCAGAAGGAGCCTCAGAGGTGAATACCATGGGTGACTTGTCAGTTTTGGTACACCAGTTGCTGAACCGAATGAATACGCTCACGCAGCGTTTAGAAGCTGCCAACAACACAGGGACTTCCAGAACACCAGGAGGTAACACATCTATGTCGTCAATTCCGGCTGGGCAACCGCAGCTTCTATCGGCGACACCAGCGGTGAGATCTGCACAATCTAGAGCGATGGTTAACAACAATGGAGGTCCTGTTAACTTGGCTACAGGCATTCAACCATTGGTTTTACAGCCTAGGACTACATCATCATCTAGTGACATCCCTTCCATGGGTATGTACCTCAATAACAACAACTTTTTTTTTAATAATGACATCTCCGGAGTTACTAATGAAATATCTAATAATAGCAACTCCATGGTCGGACACTTGAATTAGTTTGATGCAAAACTTTTTAAATGTAGAAAATATCAACTCGAAGTGTCCTATCTGCAAGAATGTGTTAATAAAAATATTGTGCCGAAAGGGTTACGCCAGTGGCGTTACCCTAGCGGCTTAATAAATAAATCAACATTTCATCTTGAACTGATAGCACTATTCAATCACCAGGGCCTATAGTTTTTAGATGCATTGATAAAACATTATCTTAAACAGATATCCACTCAAAGTGGATTTGGAATTGCTGGAACAGACTATAAAGAATGCTTCTGATTTTGAGCGTTACAGATATGAGTTTTCCAGAATTTTTACCAGCATTGACATTAGTATTAATAAAAGCATTGAGATTAAAAGAAAAAAAGATGAACAGGGATGTGAATGCTTATGCTAAAGCAACTGCTTACGCCCCACCACCGTTAGTACCTGATGCCATGGTGGTTCAAGAGCGGCCACCTGGCCCAAGTGCTTCGAGTTCAGACACTGACTTGGAAAATGAGGATGATATAATCATTCCCCAAACAACAGAAGTACGCCGAAGTGAGCGCATTCATAATTCTCAACAGCAGAATGGCCCAAGGTGACAACCAAGTTTGTGGGGGGGGGGGGCCTCTATTGCTCAGAACAATATGAACAATCAAATAGGAGACGGTTTTCAGCAGGGTTTTCGGAGTACTTACACCGACCAGCAACAAACAGCACAACCAAGGCACAACAAGAAACAAGCCCCACAAAGGAGGCGCCAAAACAGGAGGAGGAGGTAGTCCAGTGCCTACCCAAAGTTTTAGTGAATATAGAAAGAGACTTCCATATCTTTAATTTTAGCTCTTTGGAAGTTGATGAGGAAATGGCCAATTTGTTTGCCAAAGGGCTGACTTTTGTTCCCGACCACAGAGCTGACGTAGTCAGAACTGTTATAGACTTGAAAATATTTGTTCGTAAACTCAATCTGACTTGTGAACTGGGACAAAACTCTGGACTTATCAACAGTTTAAGAGTTTTAAGTCTGTTCAACCTGCCCCTCCAAGCGTCATTGGCTATGTTTGAGAAAATTTGTGAAATGAACATTAGGCATGCACTTAATTGTAGTGTAGCTAAGTAGAACAGAAATAGAAACATCACTGTTAATGAACGGGATCTTCTCAAACTGCTTAATGTATGTAACGTGAGGGTTATGAAACCCGATAAAGGAGGTGGGCTGGTGTTTATGGACCAACAGGTCTATGAAACAAGAATGTTGAGTTTATTAAATAGTGATGTATATGTTAGTGCAAGCCAGAATGAGCTAAATGGGGCATATAATAAAATTAATAGCATGTTGAGCGACCTTTTTCTTGAAGGGAGCATTGATGTGAATGCATACCATTTTTTGACCATGCCAGCCCCAGTAGTTCCATCATTGTTTGGTGCCCCTAAAATACATAAGGATCTAAATAGTCCACCCTTTAGACCTATTGTGGACGGTAGGGGTTCTGTGACATATGCTTGTGCCAAGTTTGTTGACTGCAAGTTGAAACCATTTGTTAAGTCAGAGACACAAGTATGTCGAGATTCTTGGCATTTTTTGGAAAATATTAATGCACTAGAGTTCAATGAACATCACATTTTCCTTACAGTTGACATCAAGTTCCTCTATACCTCCATTCTACACCGAACAGGAATCGAATGGGTTAGAGAGTTCCTTCACATAAGAGGGATGGAACATCAGCAAATTAATTTGATAGAAGTTCTCCTTGAAATAATACTGGAGAATAATTATATTCTTTTTTCAGACAAATTGTTCCTCCAAAAGAGTGGCATTGCAATGGGCTCCCCTTGTGGGAGCAGTTTTGCTAACAGTGTCTTGGCCTATTGGGAAAGGTCCTTCCTATTTAATTGTACAACATACAAAGAACATGTGGCCTGGTACACAAGGTACCAGGATGACATGTTCTTCTTGTGGAAGGGGCCGGTGGACATGATTAATGGGTTTATAACTGAAATGACTTCATTTACTTCATTCTTGGAATTTACATACCAAGTAGGCCAAAATGAGGTTAACTTTTTGGACATCCACCTTAGTAAAGACAATAACAATAGGCAATTTAGTTCTACCATCCATCGAAAACCCACATACTCTAATACGTTCTTACATTTCACAAGTTGCCATCCCCTCCATCAGAAAAGGGCAGTGGTTAAGGGACAGGCAGTAAGAGCAGCGAGGATGGTATCCAGTTTCGATGATTTCTTAGAGGAGTGTCATCTCCTCAAGGAAATGTTCTTAAAAAGAGCTTATCCTTTACCCTTAATCGATCAAGTGATGGAAGAGGTACGTAATAAAAGATCAATAGGGTATTTTCAACCTTTGGTACAAGAAAAACAAGTTTACACAACCCCATCAGTGGGGAATGTTATTAACATTTCCCAGGGGAAAGAAAAGGTATTGAATGGGGCAACTAGTTTTCTAACAACCTATTCCCTAGATGCAAGCAGCATTAGGGAGATTATATGTAAAAATTGATCTTTAATCCAACAGGATAACGAATTAGTCAAAATGTTGGGCACAACACCAGCTATAACATACAGAAGAGGTCACAATTTGAAAAACTTGGTTGAGAGACCGAAAAAAGCTTTAAGAGGCCAAACTGTTATGTTTAAATGTGGAAGATGTGCCCAATGTAAACATATTAATGTGACTAATAAGGTTAACATCAGAGATAAGACCTATCAAATTTGGGGTAGACATGCATGTGATTCCCAAGGGTTAGTGTATGGGGCTGTCTGTACTATATTGGAAAAACAGAACGAAAGCTCAAGCAAAGGATATACGAGCATCAATATAGCATTGATAGGCAGATCAGTACAAATGCCCTAGCAAGGCATATAATAGAACACCCAGACCATAAGTTCAGTTTTATTGTCTTGCAAAAAGTAGACCATAGCAGCAGGGGTGGCCCATGGCAACTTAAACTCGAGGAAATATAAGTGGCATGGCAGATCCGTACCATGGCTTATATTATGCTGGGTTTAAATGAATATGTATCTATCAAATGTTTACTCAAAATAAAAGCCTTAGCTAGATGAGCATTACAAGCCTTTTTGAATAAATAGATCTATTTAGGATCTTTTAATATACATGGTTTTAAAAATTTAGTAATTTTAAAGTAAATGTTACCATCACAAGGCTGGGTGGTTTGGTATTTTTAATATTGAGATAAATTAGGCTTGAGAAAGTTTATTGTCTAAAGTTTTACTGATTTTAGGAAAACCTATGTAAAACAAATCCCTGGTTCAGCAAACAAATGGTTACTTGTGTTTTTTTATTGTTTGTTTTTTTACTTAATTGATTGCTTGATTAGACTAACACTGTGTATAAAAGGCATTCCTTTTCACATGGGATTGTATCTTGTATGTTTTTCGATGGTCTGAAGAAGTTGGCTTACCTTTTGCCAACGAAAGCGCTTACCAATAAAGGAGTTTAGTTCTACAAATCTGCTCTCTTTTTTTGTTTTCACTCCTCCTTAAAAGTGCCAGCTTTCAAAATGCTCTCATTGCACACACTGCTACCTTTCATTCTGCCCCAGGCTTTTTTAGTATCTCTGGATGCTCTTAATGTTTCACTGTTGCAGTTCTGACTTGTGTGATTTCCCGCTGTGAAAGTCCTTGGCTATCCCGACTAGCAGAAACTCTTCCATAATCCAGGAGCCCGGCACATGCCCTAACCTACGTCACTATATTTGGATATAAAAGGAGTCTGCTGGTGCCATGACTTTGGTTCTTGCTGTTGGAATCCGAAGCAGAGTAACAATTAGTCCATTGGTTGATCTGCAGCAGAGAAAGAAGTCTCCAGAAAGCTAAGTACTTCTTTGGGGAACTTTTAATGTATCATTTGACTGATGTCAGAGAATATTAATTGTCTCCACTATGGCAAGCAGATATCACACCGGGACTTTCACTCTGTGTGCATCTGTGTGACTTGCTTGCTGCCAAAACATGACATCCCCAACTGTCATTTTTGTGCTCGCTTTAATAGTAGAATCATCAAGCATAGGGCTGAAATTCTAGCTAGGCATCTTAGTGAGTTATCAGTCCATCTGTCTGCAATGGCATCTGGCAGTTGAGCTGAAATAGATCTCCCTGTGCAAAAAAAAAAGGAAAATTGCTTCAGTTTTAGGGACTCGGACAATACTCGCTTGCCATCGGCTATTCTTTCTAGACTTATCACAGAAGAAGGTGAGGCACTTTTGCAACCCCCTTCCACAACCAAGGTGATGACACAGGCCACTATCGAAACCCGTTCAGAGTCTGATATGCCTTTTGGTCCCTAAACTTCCTTTCAAGCTAAAGGGTTTTGTTTGTCAGTTGGATCCAGGACTGCTTTGCAGGCTTCGGCTTCTCACAGCCATTCAAAGTGCAAGGGCGGTTCTTTGCATCAAGGCATTTCTAAAGCTTTTCACTCACAGGAGTCAGTTGTCTGTCTGCGGGGGCAGAGGTCAGCATTGGATCAAACCAAAGGCCACTCACAAGAAAGCTATTCCTGCTCTGTCTTAGCCCAGGCCTACCAACAAGACCTTGTGAGGTTGGCTGAGGATTTAATCTCCCTGGTTAGGTCAGACACCTTCCTCCTTGAGTCCTCACCAAGTTTAAAAAAAAAAAAAAAAAAAAAAGACACCCCCTCCAGAAGAATTTTCTGATTCTTTGGACTAAAGTGATGACTGTGGCAAGGAGGCATTCAACTTTGGAGATGATGTTACCATACCCTCCTACGGGGATTCTGACTCATAAGAAAACCTTGCTTCAACTTCCCCTTTCAGGATATTTCCTTTGGGGAGACCTTGCATACCTTGAGGGAACACTTCATGTGGGGAGATCAAGACTACCCACAGTATAAGAAAAGGATTAGGGAATTTCTCAATCTTGCTGAGCATAAACCCCTTGCCATGCCCCCCGTCATAGAGACGGTCGACTGTGTATTCCAGGATTCTTCCTTGAAACCAAACTTTGTTCCCTGCTCCTAGAAAACCCGACAGATTTTACAGGGTTCTAGATACAAACACCTCATTAAGAACCCTCTAGCAGACCCTGAAGTTGTGACTCCAGGCCCTAAGGGAGCAAAAGCTTGCTCGTCCAATAATCCCTTCTCCACTGACGAGGAAAGTAGGGCCCTAGACAGATTTGGAAAGAAAGTCTACACATCTGCCCCCCCTAGTCATGAGGGCTTTGAACTTTCAGTTTCATGTGGTTAAGTACCAAGAAACTATTCTTGAGCAGCTAAAACAGAAACTGATGGGTACTGAAAACAATGGGCTCTCTAAGTTGTTAGATCTTTTCAATTCCTGTTCTCAAGTAGCTAAACACTCTTGGCACTGCACCTACGATGCCATGAAAGCCTCCAGTAGGGCAGTAGCCACAGGTTCTGCCATCATAAGGCATGCTTGGCTGAAAGAGAAGTCCTTTCCAGACCACGTCAAATCTAGTCTCCTTGACACCCCATTAGACAAACGTTTTCCTTCTGGTCTCATGGCCGAAGCTGTCATTAAGAAAATGGAGAATAAGGCCAAGTCCATGCAGACCGTCAAGGACATTCTTGAAGTCTGAACTCCTCGTTTCAACAGAAATTACCCTACCAAGCACTGGCTCTTTCCAGCCCAATCTAAGCATAGTCTAAGAAAACCACATAGGGAAAGGAGCCAAAGACAGCACCAATGGCCCAGATAATGGCAAACTGACTCCAGTTGACCAGGGAGTTCATGTACACAGGCTTTAAGCAGTTCTCAAACATGGTACTGCCTACCCCCTGTTCTACCCTCCCTTCCCTTTCACCATACCCCAGCCTTAGGGGGAGGCTATCACTATTCCACATTAGAACTGGACTGTCATTACCAGGGACCAATGGGTACTAAACATCATTTCAAAGGGTTACAGACTCAAGTTCAAACAACCCTTGGTTTACTCAGGCCTCCCAGACATTCCTCCAAGCCAAAAATCTGGCATTAACCCATATAGATTCTGTGCACTCAAGGTTCTGTCCAAACCTGTTCCAGAACACTTACAAGGAAGAGATTTGTATTCCAAACTCTGTCTTGTACCCAGAAATGAAGGCACATGGCAGCCAATTCTGGACCTACCAAAGCTCAAGCAGGTCTTACAGGTTCCAAAATTCAAAATGCTAACTCTTAAAATTCTGCCCATGATCTCACCCAATACACCTCCATGGTTAGCCTAGACCTAAAAGATACATACCTCCATATTCCCATAGGGAATCACACAGGAGCTTCTTGCACTTCAGAGCAGATACCAGACAATGTCAGTTCTGTGCTCTGTGCTCTGCCCTTTGGCTTGTCTACTGCTTCCAGGGCCTTCACAAAATGCCCAGCAGCTATGATAACCTTCTGCAGGGCAAATGGAGCTCAGATTTATCCCTTCTTGTATGATTGCCTCATTCAGGCAACAAATTTCAAAAAGCTCAGAGTGGACCTGTTTTTCACCCAAAATCTTCTAACCTCAGTGGGGTTCACCATCAATGCACAAATGTCTCGGACAGACATCACAGACAAGATTGTGGTCTTAGGGGGTCCTTCTAGACTCAGCTCTCCAGAAGGCTTTTTACCCATAGACAATCTCTCCTTCCTGACCCTGTATTTCAAGAAAATCTCGATCAAGGATTACCTCATAGCCAGGGAGTATCTCAGGACCCTGGATTTCATAGCCTGTTGCAGCCTTATGATTTCCCTGGCCATACTGCACATGAGAAAACTTTAGTGGTATATCAAGAATGTTTGGTGCCAATATGCGCAACCTCTCAACTTCAAGATAAAACTTACAAAACTTTCTTTCCTGCCTCAGAAAGGAGTTTGCTTGGGTGGGCTCAAGCATGTGCTCTTAATCCAGGTCTCCCCTTCAGGTTCACCCCTCAAGAACAAACTCTGACGACAGAGGCATCAGAAATAGCCTGGGGAGTCCACTTCAGCAGCTTCCAGACTCAAGGCAGTTGGGACTCCAGATACAAATACATAAATCAAAAATTTATGGCAGTCCAAAAAAGCCTGATTCCTTTCCAAAAGAAATGGAAACCTGGAGTTCTGTTGGTGAAGACAAACAGTACCATGGTTATGCAGTACATAAATAATGAGGGAGCCGTTGCCCGCTTTGCCACCTAGCCATGGATGTTTGGGAAACTGCTCAATCCCTAGGATTGTACCTCATTGCAGAGTACCTACTGGGAGAAAGCACCCAGGTAGCGGATCACCTCAGCAGGAGCCAGTCAAACCCCTATGAGTGGCAACTGCATTGGGAAGTCTTTCTCAGTATAGCCAAAAAGTGGGGTGTGCCACATGTAGACCTTTTTGGTACCAAAGAAAATGCTGACTTGAAAAGGTTTTGCTCCAGGAAAAAAATAACTCATCCTGGAAGATAAATGCTTTCTGTTTCATTGTATTTGTTTATTTTATTATTTATTTTGTTTTACATTTGTTGACCAGGCTAGTCTAACTGGATATATGTCCATTTTCAGTAGAGGCCCTGGGAGAAAAGCTCCAAGCATCAGCAGTGACAAAGAATACAATATATAGTAATAGTCAAGTAAATTACAGTACATTTGGCTACATTGGTCAGAACAAAATTGTACTGAGTCATTTAGTAGGTTTAAGCTAAGATCAAATACAGAGAGAAAAACATAAACATTTTTTTTTCGTACTATGAAGGAAATTGTAAATTACAGAATAGGCGGCATAGAATAGTAGAGTAGAGAAGTATAGAGAGAGCAAGAAGGGGAATGAGATATCAGTCAGGGTTAGGGCATGGACAAAGCCAGTGAGTTTTAAGATGTTCTTTAAGATGTTTTTTGAAAAGAAAAGTGGAAGCAAGGGTGGAAAGTTCAGTAGGAAGCTGGTTCCAGTTTTTACCTACTCTGTTGGAGAAAAGCGAGTCCCCAGCTTTGTTTTATAATTTAATAGTGGAACTAGGAGCTTATTAGCTGAGCGTAGTGTTGCAAGATTTTTGTAGGGTGTAATCAGATTAGTGAGGATAGGGGTATTGTTAGGGTGGTAAAGGATCTTTTGGGTGATAAGTTGTTGACAAAGAAGTTGGTTCTGCAGTTCTAGCCATCCCATTTGTTTGAGGTTGAGGCAGTGGTGAGTTCTAAAGTGGGTGCCAGTGGCAAATCTGTCTAGGTTATTATAACTGGTGGAAAGTTTGGTGAGGTTGTTTTTAGATAGATTGATATATATTGCAGAAGCATAGAACAGGGTAGAGGTAAGGTGGGTCTGGGCAATAGTCATTCTGGCTGAAGGGGTAAGGAAGGGTTTGATTCTGTAAAGGGTGCCTAGTTTTTTGTTGACAGACTTTATTGTAGAATTAATGTGGTCATCATAGCTAAGGTTATCAATTGTTACTCCTAGTAGATGGGTTGTAGTGTCTGGGGATATGTTAGTTGCATTGTTTGAGGTTATTGTGAAGTACAGTTGAGGTGATTTATGAGTAGGAGCAGAGAACAATCATTTTGTTTTTTTGGGGGTTCAGGAGGAGGCAGTGTTGCATGAACCAATTTTCAACACTGTTGAATACAGTTTAGATGAGGGACTGGAGAGAGGCTATGGTCTTGGCTGAGCAAATTAAAGTAGAATCATCTGTATATTGTATGCAGGTGGCTTGAGGAATTTTGGTGTGTAGATCGTTAATAAACAATGAAAAGTGTAGAGGTCCTAAGATAGAGCCTTGAGGTACTCCATTATTCACTGGGAGGGATGTAGAAAGATTATTATCCCAAAGTACTGCTTGCTGTCTGTTTTCCAGATAGGACCTAAACCGTTGTAATGTTTGTGGATCAAGTGATTGGGCTTTTAGTATGTCTATAAGTATGTTATGGTTCACCATATCAAAGGCTTTTGAAAGGTCAATAAATAGTGCAGTGGAAAAAGTGTTATTGTTATGATTTTTGTTTATGGAGTCAGCAAGGGATAGCAGGGCAGTGGTTGTGCTATGGAATGGCCTGAAGCCATGTTGGCAGTTGGCAAGTAGATTATTTTGGAGAAGGTGGTTAAGTAGTTGTCTGTGAATGCATTTTTCCATTATCTTAGCTATTGGAGAAAGTAAGACAATAGGCCAAAAGTTGGAGAGCTCAGTAGATGACCCACCTTTATGTAGAGGGATGATGTGGGATACTTTCCATATGGCAGGGATTTTGCTTTCTATAATAGTTCTATTCATAAGGATGGAGATGGGATAGGCAATGCCTTTTGCTGCAATTTGAAAGGTATTCAGCTGGCAGTCAGCCAGCAGAAGGGGTGCAAGGTTTTAGTTTTTGAAGGAGGTTGCAGATGAGGGATATAGGTACAGGTTGTATTTGAAAGTTAGGAGATGGAGTCTTAGTGGTATTTAATGGGGAAGTGGTAATAGGTGGTAAAGTATTGGCTAGGGTTTGAATGGCTTCAGTAAAGTAGTTATTAAAAGCATCAGGAATCTGGTTGGAGTTATTATGGTTGAATCCTGCAGGGGCAGGAGTTAGGGTGCTGTGGCTGAAGAATTTTGTTTATGCCCGACCAGAATTTTTGTGTTTTTTGTTGATGGGTTTGTTGGAGGTGAAGGTAATGGTCTTTTTTTGTCTCTAAGACTATCTTTCTTGGTGGCATTTCTTAACTGTTTAAAGTAAAGGTGATCTGATGGACATTTGGAGGCTTTCCATTTTGCCCAGATTTTATTTCTTAGGAGGATCTTTTGCCTAGTTTGCTTTGTGAGCCAGGGGGCAATTTTGGTTCTTATTCGGGAAGAGCGATGGGTAATCTAGGATTTGAAGAAATTTAGTGTTAAAGTAGTTCACTGCTTCATCAAGTTGAAGATGAGACATTGGTGACCAGTCACATGCTTTCAGTTCATTTAGGAAGCTCTTTGGATTAAAACATTTTTTGGAGTGGGAGGTTTTAAAATTATTAGTAGTTGGGGTATGGACTCTTTGTTTAATAATGTAGGTTAGCATATGGTCACTGATATCGTCTGGAAGGGTTTCTGGTTTATAATCATCAAGGTGGCTGTTGATAAGGATCCAGTCTAGGGTGGTTTCCTTACTGCTTGGCTTATGGATTCTAGTAGGAGTGGTTATAATTTGTGAGAATCCATAAAGATTTATATGGTTAGTAGGATTAGGGGAACTACAGATAACCCAGTCTATATTAAAGTCACCTAATACAATGGTCTCCTGAGGTAGGTGGGTAGAGAGGTAACTAAGTAAGTTTTCAAGAGTATTGATATTATTTCCAGGGGGGAGATATGTGCAAATTAGATAGATAGATTTGGAGTTGTTGATTTGAAGTTTGGCAGTAAGGGTTTCTGAATTGGTATCCGATGGTAGGAGCACATCAAAGGGTGAAACTTGGAGTTTAGATTTGTGCAAAATGGCTATACCTCCACCCTTTTTGGTTTTATGTTCACATCTCAGGATATTATACCCAGGACGGGCAATCTCCTGGTCCAGAGTTGAGGGCTTTAGCCATGTTTCTGTAATACAGAGAATATCAAATGAGTGCACATCTAAGAGTGCATGTAGGTGGGTAATTTTATTGTTTATGCTACGAATGTTAAGGTGAGCTATCAGGAGGGAGTTAGGCGGTTTAGTTAAGGTAGTGATAACAGGCAATGTTGGGTTGTATAGGTTATTGGAATTATCAGTATTGGGGTCAGGGTTTGGATGAATATCACCATCTAACAGGGAGTGTTGTTGAGGATATTGTACAAACTTAAGGGTTTTATAGTAATTATTTGAGGTTTTTTGGATAAGGAAGTAAGTAACATGGGTAGCTCTGTGATATTTTGGTACTATATAGATAGAGGTGGAGGTTATGTTACTGTGGTTGAGGGAGTAAAGGAAAGAAGATGGTAGAGTTTGCTGGTAGTGGTGGTGGTGTTCAGGAAGAGAAAAATGTTCAAAGAAGGTTAGTGTGTATGGTATTGTAAGAGAAGCAAGAGTTGTAGTTAAGAGTAGTATGTTTGTGAATAAAGTCTCGTGTGTTGGGGCCATTAGGATATGTAGATAAGTGGTTAGAGTATATTGCGGGAGGGAGTGTAGTAAGTAAAAGGAGAGAGTGCTATAAGAGGTTGAGTAGGGAAGAAGTGTACAATTAAGTAAATTGAGTTGGTTGTAAGAGAGGTGCTTTAAAAAATAATCAGTACAGGATATGGTGTGGAGAGGTGAGGGAGTAGACCAAGAAAGGTAATTAGTTTAATTAAGGAATTGTAGAGGTAGGGGGTGGGGCTGTTAAATCGAGGAGATAAGAGATAGGCTGAAAATGGGAGGGGGAGTGGTTGCAGAAGTATATGGCTAGGACCAGTGGGAGTGTGTGAGAATTGGGGGTAGGGTAGGGGAGCGGAGTGAGCCCGCAGGGTGAAATGAGCCGGGCAGACCCAAAGGAAGGTAATAGCAGGGAGAAAAACAATCAGTATAGTAGAAGGTAAGACCAAGGGAAGGTAAGTAAAAAGGCAGTGGTTGTGAGTGTAAGGAAAGGAAAAATTGAGAGGCCAAAGGGAGAGTAAGGGCTAGTATAGGACTAGAGATGAAGAAGAAGAGGGCTAGATACTAGGGTTAATAGACTATAGCAAGTGGAAAGTAGTGAAGTAAGAGTAAATAGTTTATAGTAAGTGGAAAGCAGTGAAGTAAGTGAAATTAGAAGTGAGTGAAGACAGCCATCTAGTGGTCAAAACCTGTAATTACACTGAGTAGAGACCACAGTAGCTGGTTGGAAGAAGAAAAAAAGTAATTTAGAAGGGAAAGGCTTGAAGGAGTTAGAAATACTGGAAAGGCGGGGATGACTTAGGGAAAGAGGAAACGGAGTACAAGAAAGCAAGCAGAGAGGGGTGGGTATGGCTGCTGGCTGATATGGCAGTTTAAATTGGACACCTAACAAGTATCACAACACTAACATATAGAAGAAGATGTAATATTGTTTGACATACAATCTTAGTTTATCTTGGCTTTCAATCCAGGGGGGGTACTTTGGTTACCCAGGTGAGGAGATACACAAGCAGGGTTAGGTAGGTGAATAAAGTTGGTCTTTGATTGGTCTTAGATAGGCCTTTTCCTCATTGCCTACCCTCCAATACCACTGCACACCAGGGTATTACTAAAGATAAGGTAAGAGGGGTCAAGAGTAATTCTGATAGCCCCACAGTGGCCCAAGCATCATTGGTACCCTCTTCCCCTCAAACTAACCAGCACAGAGCCATGGCAGTTGCCACAGAGTATGGCTTTACTAACACTGGGCATGAGTAAGATAATACATTCCAACCTGCAGACACTCTGATTGTCAGCATGGATGATGCCTTAGGTTCATAGGTAGGTACTAGGCTATCAGCCCTGGGGCCTATACAAGCCCAGCCAAAAAGGTACCCTGGCTTTTGCCACCCAAGAAAATTATTTTCCTGTGCCACTGTCGAGCA
This sequence comes from Protopterus annectens, assembly GCF_019279795.1. NCBI lineage: Eukaryota > Metazoa > Chordata > Ceratodontiformes > Protopteridae > Protopterus > Protopterus annectens. The sequence continues at coordinate 717,484,705 of NC_056747.1, forward strand.
GAGCCACAGAGGTGATCCCTTGGGTGAATTTCCTACTTCCCATCCAATCATCAAGATTTTTCTTGAAGAGTGCTAATGAGGAGCTTTGTTTGATATAGATAGGTAGTTTATTCCAGAGTATGGGAAGTCTCTGGGACAGGAATCTATCCCTCCGGCATGTTCTGTTTATTGTGGTGACAAGGTTTAGGTCCCTAGAGCGTGTAGCTCGGAGGGATTTCTTTAAATGGAGCATGTCCAACAGCTCTGGGTTTGACATAGCTTTGTATGTTAGGCAGAGATCACCTCTGAGTAGGTGATATGCGACGGAGTAAAGCTGGAGTTTTTTGAGATGGTCTGCGTAGGGCATCTGTTTGAGGCCGGTAATCCTCTTTGCGAGGTATTTCTGCGGTTTTTCCAGTTGTAGATGTCTTGTGAGGTACATACCAAAAGGGGCGTTGTACTCTATAATGGGTCTAATGAGTGATGAGCAGAGGGGAACAGTGACCTCTTTTTTTTCTGGATGAGAAACCTTTTGTGATGAGGTGTGCCACGTAGAAGGATTTCCTGACTACTGTGGCAATGTGATTATCAAAGGACATGGAAGACTGCCTTCCTGCTATCTATTACCTTAAGCCAGAAAGGGTATCTGAGCCCATGGAGGGAACCTCCCCTTGACACACAGGTCTTGGACATTCTAAAAGAGGCCAGAAGACCCAGCACTAGGAAGTCTTACTCTACCAAATGGAAAATTTTCACCTTTTGGTGCATACAGAAGCCACAAGACCCTCATATGGCTCAGATTCTTTTCATCCTCTCATATTTGTCCAGCCTTTTGGAAAAAGGCCTCTCGTACTTCTCCTTTAAAGTCCATGCTTCAGCTATATCTGCCTGTCTGCCATCTCAGCCTCCTCTGTTTTCTCAACCCTACATGAAACAGTTTCTGCAAGGTTTTGTCCACATTAGGCCACCCAGAAAGCCTCTGGTCCCTACCTGGGGTCTCCATTTTCTTTGGAAAAACTTTCCCTTCCAACCTTTAAACTGGCTGCTTTCACCGAGTTAAAATTTTTGACATGGAAGACTGCCTTCCTACTATCTAATACCTTAATCCAGAAGGGTATCTGAGCTTCATGCCCTCGTGTGTGGAACCCTTCGTTGTCTTCTACCCGGACAGAGTCTCACTTAGGTCTGACCCCTTTTATTTGCCCAGGGTGGTGGCATTGACTTAAATCAATCCATATATCTGCCTTTCTTCCCCACCTCCCAAAACAAGGGAGAAAGTATCCTTCATTCTTTGGATGTGCATAGGCAGCTGTGTTACCACTTAGACTGAACCAAGAATGTCTGGAAGTCAGACCAACTTTTTGTGACCTATACCAGTAACTCTGAGGAGAGACCAGTTTCAAAACAAACCATCTACAAGTGGATCCCCCACTATATCTCCTTTTTTACAACCATCTTGGTAAGAAGCCCCCTGATGCTGGAAGGGTCACACTCCACCAGGGCTACTGCTACCTCTACAACCTTTCTTAAAGGGGTGGTTATGAAGGACATTTTGAAAACAGCTACTTTGTCCTTGGTGCATACCTTTTCAAACATTATCATAGTCCTACCTTTTCCATGTCCAGAGCAGGATTTGCCACTGCTATTTTGCAGGACATCCTCACCTCACCTTAATGTTCCATCCACCCTCCTTTTCAGCTTTGCGAATCATCCCACAAGTCAAGACTGCAACAGTGAATCACGAGTAACATAGTACAGTTGTGTACACTTATTATAAATGTAGATGTTAGAGTGTATTCAGTGTTGCAGTATTATTTCACTCCGTCCCTCCTTCCCTTTGGTCTAGTGGATGAGTTAGGCAACTCACCCTCCACGCCTGGGTGACTTCTCTTTCTCAACTGTTCTGAATTTCAGGGTCTCAGACCTTTGAAGGGTCTCGGACCTGTGACATCAGACACATACTAGGGGCCTCCTGCTTGGTGGGGGCAAGAAAGTATTGAGGTCATGGCTCCGCCCGACTTCTTTATACTCATATGTAGTAATGTCAGTTAGGGCATCCACCTGCTCCTGGAGGAGGGAAGAGTATCTGGTAGTCAGTTCAGACAGGGACTTCCACGGCAGGAAATCCCACATATTGGGAATGCAATAGTGAATACACTCGACGTCTGCATTTATGGTAAATGTACACAACTGTATTTATCTAAAGGATGCATACCTCCATCTATCAATTCAGACCCTTAACAGGATATTCCTCAGGTTTTGTATTGGGTTATCTCACTGTCAGTTTATTGCTTCGCTTTTGGTGCTTTCCACAACCCCAAGAGTTTCCATCAAGTGTCTGACACCAGTGATCACCTTCTGCCGAACCCAGAGAATCCAGATTCTTCCTTACTTGGACAACCTGTTTATCCAAGCAACTTCATCACAAATTCTTCTACCGCATTTCCAGTTCACTTTCCTCCTCCCATCTCAGTTGGGGTTTTTGATCATCTACAAAAAAATCCTCCTTGCACCCATCTCAGGACCTAGTTTTTCTGGCCTGCAGACTGGACACAAAAAAGAATGCAGGCCTACTTACCCCCAGAGAAGGTGCAGGACCTTACAGTCTAATTCCACAACCTTGCTCCCCCTAGCCAGACTGCATATGAGGAAAAAACAGTGGTACCTGAAAACAGTTTGGTTTCAGCGCACTCACCCTCTGGAAACAGTGATTCCCCCCTTTTACCTTGTCTCATAGGTGAACTCGTATGGTGGAAGGATCAGGTGAAACTCAACCTAGGGCTTTCCTTCACTCCTCCAGCCCCAGTTCAAGAATTGCACACAAATGCATAGGACAAGGTATGGGTGACTTGGATAGGCACCTGACAAGTACAGGACAGATGGCAGCCAGAACTAGTAAAGGAACATATCAACATGAAGGAAATGAAGGACCTCTCATCCAGGCTCTTCAGGTCTTTTCACATCTCTGGAAATTGGGTACCCTTTGAGTTTTCACAGGAAGCACAACATAATGTGTACATAAACCAGTAAGAAGGGTTACAATCTTACCAATGGTGCAGATTGGCATAGAAAGCCTGGGACCCTGCCACCTAGAAAAACATGATGCATTCAGCCACATAAATCCCATCATAGGACTATGTGTTGGCAGACTCCCTTTAAGCAGCTCCTTGGAGGACCTTCATAAATGGACCTTGTACAGACTGGCTTTCTAAGACATTCTTCACTGTTGCTTCAAAGACCAGCAGTCCGCTCCCACGGTTTTGCACCAGAGACCCTTGCACCTCAGTTTGGATGACAGATGCTTTCTCTTTTCAGTGGACATGGAAGTTCCTCTACACCTTCTCTCCACTACCTCTCATTCCAAGAGTTCTTTTAAAGACCCAAAAAGAAAAAAAAATCTTGTGATTCTGTTTTGGCCAAGACAGCATTGAGTCCCTCTTTTTTTCCTTCTAGCCAGGAACAAGCACTACAAACTGTCACACCAAGCAGATTTCATCACACTAGAGAAGGGGTTACTGCATCACCCATCTGTCATCCCTAAACCTAACTCTCTGGATGATACAGTTCTAATTCCTTACAGGCACCATTTTATTCTGAGAAAGTTATTAAGATTTTGCATGAAGCCAGGAAACCCACCACTTGAAAAGTCTTACATAGCCAAATGGAAGAGATTCTCTTATTGGTTTCAAAGGAATGGACAGGACCCCTACCAAGCAGTGGTACCTTTCATTCTAAAATATCTGTATGAGCTCTCATATATAGGTCTGACCTATTCTTCTATCAAAGCCCACCTGTCAGCCATCTCCAATTGCTTACCTCTCACTCCCCCCCCCCCACTTGTGTCCAGATCAGAGGTCAAGCTATTCCTTAAAGAGGTCCTTCATGTTAGACTACCTAGAATGCCCATTACCCCTGTTTGGGACCTCAACGTTTTGCTGGAAAAGCTTAGCTTACCTTCATTTTGAACTGGCAACATCAGCAAATCTCATAATCTGCCCCTGGAAAGCTGTTCAGCTGGGTGAGTTTCAGAGCGACAGGCAATTGTGGCCATTCCTCCCTTTCTTATTTTTCACAGACTTGGTTGATCCTCAAGGCTAATCCCTCATTCATGCCTAAAGTAGTGAATGAGCTATCTCTCAGTCAGGCCATAAACCTACCTATCTTGTTTCCCAACAGGCAGAACTGGATAAAAGTATACTGCAATTTCTTGGATATTCACAGACCACTAAGATTCTGTTTGGACAAAACACAGAATCCATTTGTTTTTTTCAAGGATTCTTAATTGGGTCAGCCTGCATTCATTCAAACCATTGCAAGCTGGATCTTTAGGGCCATCACGTTTTGTTACTCTGTACATGGCAGGTCCTTGTTCTCAAGCTCACTTTACCAGAGGAGTAGCAGCCTGTGGAGCCTTCTACACAAGGGTAGGTGTCGGGTCCATACTGGAAGCTACTACGTAGTCAGTTTTTACAAATTTACACTAAACACTACAGGATTGATGCCTTTTCAAGGTCCGGAGCTGCCTTTGCTAGGTCAGTCTTGTCCAACCTCTTGGACTGTTCCACTGCCTCTTAACCAACCATCCTTAATTTCCCTTTAGCTCTGGGAATCACCCATGTGTTAGGAATACTGCAACAGTGATTTCAGTCAGGGCGTACTATAAGAACTTACCGTAATGGTTGATATCCTACTGATCACTGTTGTAGTATTCTTTCCCACTGTCCTTCCCCTTTACACTTTCTCCTTACTCTTTCTTCCTCCGTTCTTATCCTGTGAGAAACACCCTAGAACAGAGGGGACTTCCTTACCACATCATACTGTGACGAGTTTCTGTCTCAGGGGTCTTCAGGCAGCTGGTTTGGAGAGGAATTACACTTGTACGTCTGTCTGTATACCCCTATGCTTGTGCTCATTTCACATGTCAAACGTATGATACTGAGAAGGTAAAGCTTTGATACCCCAGCCAGATGGCAGTGGTGATAACCCATGTATTGGGTAAGTTATTAAACAAATGTACTTTATATGCCTAGCTCTTCTACATTTGCCTGATTTTGGCCTGCTGAGATCTGTATTAATAGACAGTGATCCTAGAGAGACCTTAATGGAGTTTGGCATTAGTAACTGTATTTAGAGCACAACCTAGAGCTGTTTACTGAATTTCCTGTTTGCATTTATTTTTAAAATCATTTTCTTCTCAAAACTTGCATTTTATCTGTCTTTGGCCTAGCAATCTTGTGTGGGGTCATTTACTGCACTGTTATAACTTGTTGATACTTGTGAACCTCTGCTATCTCTGAAAAAACAAAAAAAATCTTGCTTTTTTCCCACTTTTCTGAGATTTAAAAAAGTTCAGTTACAGGCTTGCTGTTCTTGAACTGTTTGTAAGTTTCTGTGAGGCCATTTTTTGCTTGGGCTAAAGGGAAGTGTCTCTGTTAATCAGTGGCAGTGAAAAACATTGAGCAGCCTGCCTGCTGTGGGAGTGGTTACTGACTTGAAACTGTAGTTATTGGCCATTTTGGGTCAGTTCCAAAACTCCTTCATCTTCCTCTCTTAAAACCTGGTTGCCTCGTGGGTTTGGCGTCTTTTCAGGCTTGTTGGCTGTTGGTGAAGCACCCACCAAGAGGAGAAAACGCTGAGAGAAGAAAGGAGCCACTTTTGAGATTTTAAGTATTTTTCCTCTGTTTATTTGCCAAGTTTTTCTGCATAGCCGCCTATTTTGAGCATTTTCTGGCTTGTTAAACTTGATTTCTGCATTAGTAACTGTATTTAGAGCACAACCTAGAGCTGTTTACTGAATTTCCTGTTTGCACTTATTTTTAAAATCATTTTTTTCTCAAAACTTGCATTTTATCTGTCTTTGGCCTAGCACTCTTGTGTGGGGTCATTTACTACACTGTTATAACTTGTTGATACTTGTGAACCTCTGCTATCTCTGAAAAAAAAAAAAAATCATGCTTTTTTCCCACTTTTCTGAGATTTAAAAAATTTCAGTTACAGGCTTGCTGTTCTTGAACTGTTTGTAAGTTTCTGTGAGGCCATTTTTTGCTTGGGCTAAAGGGAAGTCTCTCTGTTGATCAGTGGCAGTGAAAAACATTGAGCAGCCTGCCTGCCCCTGTGGGAGTGGTTACTGACTTGAAACTGTAGTTTTATTGGCCATTTTGGGTCAATTCCAAAACTCCTTCATCTTCCTCTCTTAAAACCCTCCTCTGCGGGTTTTGCGTGTTTTTGTGCATAGCGCAACAGCGGGCAGTGCCGCCTAATTGGGTTTAAACTATTCCTGGCTCCACAAAGTCTGCTCTTCACTTTTTCCCTTAGAACTGCTCTATCTCTCAATTTAAACACCATATTCTCATTCTAAGGCCCTTCACTGGTCCAATTAAGTAATCCTACAAGTTAGCACTATTAAACCATAAGCACTACTTACTCTTATACTCTCTACGATTACCCTGTCCTCTATTGGTCCTTCTTAAATTGTTTCCCTATATTACTCTAGCATGTCCAAAGGTCAGTCAATGGTTTCCTCTCCAGTCCAGCTGGTGAATCTGGGAATTTTGAGGCAATGTTACAACTGTCTCATGTACACAGACAACCCTCTCCTCCTCCAAACAGGTTCAAATATATGTGAGAGATGCAACTATTTAGCCAAACTGGAGGTTGAGCTCTCTCATCTCAAAACTGGTGTAACCAGTCAGGAGGAGAAGGTAACCTCACACAACACAATTCCAGTATCACATAGTCCCACCACATCAGCGAACCAAACACATAAATACACAAAAACGTACTCGGAGGCTCTAAATAAAAATCTACCTAAGCAACAGAGACCTCCAAAGCAGACATCCAAGCAAACGCTACCTCAAAACAAAACACACACAACACATAACCCACAAAGTCAGTGTGCCAAGCAACCACAGCCCTTAAGGCTGAATAACACACCTGATACTCTTGTAATAGGTGACTCTATTGTCAGACACACTGACGTCCCGCTCACCAGGCTGAATAAAGAGAAGGTCACGGTGAGCTGCCTGTCGGGTGCTAGGATCCGCCACATAACGCAAGCACTCAGGTCACTCCAAAGCAAATACAAATATGACTCAGTCATTGTACATGCTGGTGTGAATGACCTGAGACATACCTCCCTGGACTACATGTAGAGAGACACAGAGGAGCTCTCTGATCATGTAGCCCAGACTGGTATGACTCTGACCTTGAGCAGCATCTTACCCTCACCTAGAATGATGCCACAGTACAAAGACAAAATGATCGATTTTAACAATTGGCTAAAATTTTGGTGTCATTCAAAGGGGATCCAGTGTCAGTCAGCCTGGGATGACATGCTCGACAAGCCACGTTGCTTCGCTAGGGACGGCTTGCACCTGTCACCACTGGGCTTTCGGATATTGGCAAAGGCTCTTGCCACCCCCATAGTGCCTTTTTTAGGCAAGGCTCAAAAGTCAAACCCACCCCTATAGACAGCACAAGGAACAAGAAACTAAGGGTAATGCTGCTAAACGCCAGAAGTCTTAACCTCAAGATGCATGCACTCGAAGCTCTCCTCAGTATGGAGAACATCGATATCTGTGCAGTGACAGAAACCTGGTTCAAGGCTCCAGAGAGCACCCCAGCACTACCAGGCTATACCTCATATCATGCTTTTCGGCCCCAAAACCCGGACCGAACCACAAAAGGAGGGGGAGTTTCCATATTTATCAAGGATATCCACACCTCCAGGTTAGTGGCATTGCACGAAGTATCGGAGACCATCCATGTGCGACTAACAGTGGGCAAGACTGCTTTTCAGTTTATAGCATCCTACAGACCACCCTCTCAAAGTCAGGAATCCCACTCGGCTTTCCTGAAAACATTGAAGAACATTAAGATCTCTCTGAACACCATTATATTGGGTGACTTCAAATACCAAAACATCGACTGGGAGCACTACTCAAGCCCCAGCACCTTAGCCCAAAGGTTCCTGGAAATTATAAACTCAAATGCTATGGAACAACTAGTCACCACTCCAACAAGAGGGGACAACATACTAGACCTGATCATTACCAACATGGGGACTCTATGCTCCACACCAGAAGTATATCCCTCATTGGTAAGATCAGACCATAAATTAATTTCACTGGATGTCCACATCCCGACCCCACCCCCAGCCCAGAAAACCACAGTAAAAAACTTCTCAAAAGCGAACTTCTCACTTCTCAAAACCAAAGTGGAATCCTTCAAGGCCCCAGGGCCAGTGGAAACTACGGCCCAAACTGCAGAATCCTATATAAACGCATTCTACGGACATCTCCAGGAATGCATGGATCATGCTATCCCAAACAAAACCAAGACCCAATCATCCAAAGGCAGGTGTCCAGTCTGGTGGACCCCTGCCATAAATAAACTGTACAACAGAAGAAGGAAGCTACTACATGATAGAGCAAAATCCCTAATAGGGAAGGCATCTCTGATCAGTACTAGCAAAAAATTACAATCCCTCATAAAATCCTCCAAGGCCAGCTTCGAGAGAAAAATTGCACAGGACACCAAAGACACAATCCTAAGGCTTTTTTCAGTTATGTTAGAAACCTGGGATGCAACTCCCAGACTTGTTCTGAGTCTATTCTAAATGACAAAAAATACACTGAAGCCGCAGACATCGCCAATATCCTGGCAGACAGGTTCAGTGCAAACTTCTCCACCCCCTCCCCCCCAAAAGAGCAAGTATCTATCCCGGCAGAGGGCTGCCTCCCAAACATCTCTGATGCTCAGGTGAAGGCTGCCCTCTCCAAAGCAAAAAACACTGCTTCCATGGGACCAGATGGCGTCCCAGGTTGCATCCTACATGAACTCCAAGAGGAACTAATCTCTCAAATAAAACAGCTATACAATCTCAGCCTCACTACAGGATATATGCCCACAGAATGGCGTACAGCAACAGTGGTCCCACTCCACAAAGGTGGAGCCTCTACGGACCCTGGAAACTATCGCCCCATAAGCCTGACTAGCTTAGTCTGCAAGGCTATGGAGAGGATCATCATGGAGCTCATAAACAAAGACATTGGGGACCTACAGACACTAGATCCTACCCAGTTCAGCTTTGTCAAGGGCAGATCCTGCCTTTTGAACCTGGTTGACTTCTTCGAAACAGTCACCAAAGCCATAGATGAAGGGAAGGTAGTCCACACAGCCTATCTGGACCTTGCAAAGGCATTTGACACAATACCCCACTCGGGCATCATAGATAAGCTATCCAGCTTAAATATAAACCCCTATGTCGCAAGATGGGTCGCAAACTGGCTCAAAGACAGAACCCACAGAGTGAGAGTTGCTGGAGCCATTTCAGACTCGAAACCTGTCACAAGTGGCGTCTCACAGGGTTCTGTCCTGGGACCACTCTTGTTCGGTATATACTTTTCCGAGGTACAGGCAAACGTGGGAGAACTATGGCTCGCCAAGTTCGCAGACGACTGCAAACTGGGCGCCATAATCAACTCTCCAGCTGACACAAACATCCTTCAAAAAGGTCTCACAGAGACAGATAACTGGTGCCAGCACCATGGTTTAAAGCTAAATGCCAAAAAATGTATAGTCATACCCTTTGGCAAAAACAATGTGCCCACAAATTACCACATAGGCGGTAACCCATTAAGTACAGAGAAAGTTATTATGGACCTGGGGACCCAAGTTGATAGCAATCTCTCCTTTGAAAACCACATTGCCAAAGTGGTTAGAAAGACCTTCTACATAGCCCACCTCATCACGAAGGGTTTCACATCTAGATCAAGAGAGGTAATCGTGCCTTTATTCATCCCTCATCAGGCCCATCATAGAATACAATGCCCCTTTTGGGATGTACCTTACCCGACACCTGCAGCATTTAGAAAGACCCCAAAAGTATCTCACCAAGAGGATCAAGGGTCTCAAACAGATGCCATATGCTGCTCGGTTAAAAAAACTCCAGCTCTACTCAGTTGCATACCGCCTACTTGAGGCGATCTATGCCTGACATACAAAGCTATGTCAAATCCAGAATTAATGGACATGCTCCACCTCAGTAAATCTAAATCCCTTAGAGCCACACGCTCGAGGGACTTGAACCTCAGCACAGAAATAAATAGAACTTGCTGGAGGGACAGGTTCATAACCCAGAGGCTCCCTTCGCTCTGGAATAGAATTCCAGTTCATGTGAGGCAGAGCACCTCACTGAATCTCTTCAAGAAGAATCTTGATAGGTGGATGGGGGATCGTAGGTTTGTCCCAGGGATTACTCCCGTGTCACTATTAGACAGAGGCACAGTAAACTAAACCTTAAAAAGGGCACAGTATACTCAAATTAAGGGGTGGCGTAAGCCATACAGAATCGGGCTAGGCTTATAATTGCCCCAGGGCAGATAGCCTAGTATGAACCTATGAAGTTAGAGATGTACCCTTTTAACATTTGATGGTTATTCTTGCTTAATAGCAACATTTGGGTGTTTTAAGAAGGTAGGTGTGTACAGGATTTACCTAATGCGACATGAATCCCCTAGTGTGGTATTTCATTAGAATTAGCAACATTCCTGTTGATTAAAAATATTTTAAAGTTTACAGCAAATTTTCACCAAGGTCTACAGTAACATCCATCAAAATCAATAAGATCTAAAGGCATTATTACAGTAAGCAGCAGTTGTCATCAGTTTATACAGCATTAGCAGATGGCAACATAGATAAGTATGATGACTGTATTTGCATATATTCAGTTAATTTTGGTGTTCACTAGTAATATACAGTAGAACGTACTGCAGTCAATATAAAAAGCAGAACTCTTCTTGATTGATTTAATTTAATCTTTTAAAGAGGGGCAGGTACTAGTTTTTACCAGGTGCTCTTAGTTTGGTTTTAAAACTGTTTATTGTGGCTTGGTTTCAGTTATATTGGAAGCTGATTCCATGTAAGTGGGTCTCATTTAGTGAAATACTTTTAACCAGTGGCCTTCCCAAAAGGAGGTGCTAACCAGTGAGAGTACCTCTGAGAATCTGAGTTATGTGCATTCTGTTATTTTAAGTAGTGATTTAAGTGAGGGCAGTGTTGGAGATGAAATTTTCTGAATAGAACACCACACTGCCTTGTTTTGCTGTACATTGTACTGAAAGCCATTTGAACTTTTTCTGTAGATTTCAGTGTTTGGTACATGCATCTGCTAGTAAGGGAAAGCGACGTTCTGATGTTCATCGTGCATACAGCTGCAGTCCTTACATATGGGTTCTCCTGCCGTCAGGCGGGTCCTCGATCGGCCGAATTCCAAAGTCTTGGTCCGGCGTCGGTTGTTGTCGCCTTCTTCCCTGACGTCAGTGCGACGGGTATATAAGACACGGCCGACGCCATTTTCTTAAGTCTTTTTTGCCGCACGGTGCCCGAAGCAGAAGCAGTTCGCAAGTGCCGGCCGGCCAGCTCCTGAAATTAAGAAAATTTGGAAACCGAAGTCTTCTTTAAAGCTAAGTACCCCTTTGGGGAAACTTTTCTTGCCTCAGACCGATGTCAGACAAAGTTAACAATTGTATTTCTTGTGGGAAGCAAATACCGCATAAGGATTTCCATTCCCTCTGTATTCCTTGTTTAGGCCCAGACCGCGACGTCTCGGGTTGTCGCTTTTGTGCTACCTTTAATAAACGCACTATTAAGCGTCGGGCGGAGTTCGCCCAGCACTTTTTTGGTAAAGCTTTTAACTATAAAATGTCGTCGGAGACTCCAACTACCGTTTTGCCCAAAAAACGCAAGGACAAAGACCGACACACGAGGCCTGCGGTCTCCACCGACACCACGCCAAGACCGGCTACACGTGGTCCGGTTCTCAGTGAGGCGCCTACGCAGCCCCTGACTACCGACGACGCTTCTCTGGCGGTGTCCTCTGTACCCAAGATTGCAGATTCCTCGGCCCACACCCTGACTACAGCTACCGAAGCCACTGTGAGTGTTGAACCTCTTAATGTGGACAGATCTACTTCCACCCATGGTGTCTTCAGACCTTCTTCTTCCTTTTCCATCAAGGCCTTTACTAAGTCTAAATCAGCCATGCACTCCCAGAGGCCTGTTGCACAGGGCCCATCTACAGGCCCCATGCCTAAAAAGCAGATGCTCAAAATGGCTGAGGATTTAATTACTCTTATCAGGGGTTCCCAACCCCCACCGGACAAGAGACCCAGAGTGGAGGAAGAATCTCCCTCCTCTGACCAGGGCTCCATTATTTCAGAACATTCTGATGAAGAGGAGCATTCGTACTCCCCTTTTGAAGATTCTGATGCAGAACAGTCGATTCCTTCTGTATCCCCCCCAGAGGATTTCTCATTCGGGGAAACCTTGCATACCTTGAGGGAGCACTTCCATTGGGAAGGCCAGGATTTTTCTGATTCAAAGAAAAGGCTTAGGGAATTTCTTCTACTACCTCAGCACAGGCCTCTGGCGATACCTCCTGTCCTGGACATACTTGATGATGATTATTCGGAGGCTTACCTTAATCCGGATTCCCTGCCTCCAGCCCCAGTCAAGCCTGATAGGTACTACAGAGTTCCTAACTCACACCAATTTCTTTACAAAAGCCATAATGCTGACCCAGAAACCATTTCTCAGGGTCCCAAGGGAATGAAGGCCTCTACTGCTAAGAATCCATTACCTTCCGAAAGAGAGTCTAGATCCTTAGAAAGGTGGGGAAAAAAGGTATATACCTCGGCCACTCTAGCCATGAGGGCCTTAAATTGTCAGTTCCATATGCTTAAATATCAGCAGTTTCTGTTATCACAATTAAAGAATAAAATGTCACAACCTGAACAACCAGATCTGAAGGAGTTGCAGGATATGATGCATAGTGCAGAACAAGTGGGTAAGCACACCTTGCAATGTGGTTATGATGCTCTAGAGGCCTCAAGTAGAGCTGCAGTTACAGGATCAGTCATTCGTAGACATGCCTGGCTTAGGGAACAAACCCTGCCTGATCATGCCAAAGCTAAATTACTAGATGCTCCTTTACAAAAGGATGTATTATTTGGTACTAATGCTGAGGAAATTCTAAGGAAAATGGAAGAAAAAGCTAAATCTGTGCAAACTGTCAAGGCCTTTCTACAGGTACAACCACCACGTTTTAGTAGAAATTGGCCTACAAAAAACTGGTCCTTTCCAGCCACGGACAAGCCCCAAAGAGGTAGATACAGACGCGGAAGGGGCAGAGGACAATCTCAAGGATCATATAGAGGCAGACAATGGCAACCTCCAGCATCAAGAGGTGGCGAAGACAATGCACAGCAATACAGAAAACAAACCCAATGACTTTCCCCTTTGCATGCCAAACAAGGCTCAAGTGGCAGCACCCTTGGGAGGAAAGCTGGCATTATTTTCAAAAAATTGGCATATTGTCACAAAAGACAAATGGATCCTGGACATTATAAACAGAGGCTACAGATTTCATTTCCACACTCTTCCAAAAATGAGAGGCATGCCGAACCTGCCACACAATCAAAGGGCAGAGGCTCAAATACAAATTTCAAAGCTCATGGACATGAAAGCTATTCAAGAGGTACCTACTCACGAGCATGGTCAAGGTTTTTACTCCAGACTATTCCTGGTACCAAGGAAAGGAACCGATTGGAGACCCATTTTGGACTTATCCATCCTAAACACATTTCTACTAGTACCAAAATTCAGGATGCTCACCTTACAGCAGCTTCTTCCCATGCTGGGCAAGGGGTCTTGGCTGGTAACTTTGGACCTCAAGGAGGCATACCTGCATGTCCCAATCAGACAAAGCTGCAGAAGATACCTCAGATTTCTTGCAGGTCCAATCCACTATCAATTCTCTGCATTGCCCTTTGGCTTATCTACTGCGCCCAGAGTATTCATGAAATGACTGGCATCAGTAATTGCCTACTGCAGACTTCAAGGGATACAAATATACCCTTATTTGGACGACTGCCTGATCCAAGCGGACAGCAAGCACATACTTCTGGAGCATCTGGCTTATGTAACACAGTTATTGAATTCCCTGGGATACACTATCAACAAAGAGAAATCCAGGCTAACACCATCTCAGAAAATAATTTTCCTGGGTGCCAACTTGGACACAAACACCCAGATGGCCTATCTTACGCCAGAAAAACAAGGGCAACTAACTCAGTACTTCAAGATACTAGCAAATTGTACCAGGCTAACTGCAAGGAAAATCCTGCAGGCTCTGGGATTCATGGCATCTTGCATTCTTCTAATCCCATGTGCAAAGTTGCATATGAGAAAACTTCAATGGTGCCTAAAAAACCTATGGTCTCAACACAAACACAGTTTGGAAACAATAATACCACTAATTCCATGTTTACAAAAGGAATTTCTATGGTGGGCTCAAGCATGCCAAAAACGCAGGCCTACCATTCAGCAAGCCTCGAGCAAATCAAGTCATCACAACAGACGCCTCAGACTACGCCTGGGGGGCACACATGACAGACAGGTGCATTCAGGGCAAATGGTCCCAAAAGGAAAAGCACCTTCACATCAATCAAAAGGAAATGCTAGCAGTGATAAATGCAATTACAGCTGTCAAGTACCTCCTGCATCCAGGGCAATTATTGATAATAACAGACAACACCACAGTAATGTGGTACATAAGCAAACAGGGAGGAACACATTCATACCCCCTGTGCAGGCTGGCCATGTCACTTTGGAACAGGGCTCTGGAATGGCAAATCGAGCTTCAAGCACAGTACGTGCCAGGTATGGAAAACACGCTGGCAGACAATCTAAGCAGGAATATGACAGACCCTCACGAATGGAAGTTGCATCCTCAAGTGTTTACAAAGATAATCCAAGCCTGGGGAAAGCCAGACATAGATCTCTTTGCCTCCCACAAAAATCACAAATTGACAAAGTTCTGCTCAAGGACATTTCATCCAAAGGCCTGGAGAGTGGACGCCCTTTCTTTCAGTTGGGCAGCACGAACAGTTTACGCCTTTCCACCTCTTCCTCTACTGACCAAGGTGCTTTTGAAAACAAGAGCAGACAGACCAAAGATGATACTGATTGCTCCAGACTGGCCAAGACAACACTGGTATCCACTCCTGAGGAGCCTAACACATTCTCCTCCCTGGACCCTACCTCTAATGCCTCTCCTTCTGACTCAGCACAGCTACAAAACTCTTCACAGTCAGCTGAAAACACTCAGTCTGGCTGCATGGAAAATTCCTTAGCACCACAACAGACCCTTCTCTCCAAGGAGGTACAGGATGTCATTTTGGAAGCTAGAAGGCCATCTACTAGAAAAGCTTACTCCGCGAAATGGAAACGGTTTTGCGCTTGGAATGGGAAAAAGGATCAGGATCCTAGAAAACTGAATTTGCCTCAGATATTACAGTATCTAACTGAGCTGCTGAACAGTGGACTGTCATTCTCCTCCATTAAAATCCATGCCTCAGCCTTTTCTGCAAAATACAACACTGATCCACCCTTATTCTCTCACCCACTCTTAAGACAGTTCCTCCGAGGGGCTAAGAATATAAGACCTCCAAGGAAACAACCAATCCCAGCCTGGGATCTTCATTACATACTGGAAAAATTAACTTTGCCTCCCTTTGAACCAGCTGCCTCAACAGATTTGCAATATTTGTCCTGGAAAACAGCTTTCCTTCTGGCTATTACCTCAGCTCGTAGGGTCTCGGAATTACAAGCCCTCATGGCTGTGCAGCCCTTTCTCATCTTCCATCAGGACAGGGTTTCCCTACGAACCAACCCGTCATTTATGCCTAAGTTAGTATCCAGGGTAGCTTTAAATCAGGCCATACACTTACCTACCTTTTACCCCAATCCTCAAAACAAAGGGGAAAGGCTGCTTCATTCCTTAGACATCCATAGACAGCTGCGTTACTGTTTGGACAGAACAAAGCCATTCAGGAAATCAGAACAACTTCTTGTGTCCTATGCTGTAGGAGCTCAAGGGAAGCCAATTTCCAAACAGACAATTTCAAAATGGATAAGCCACTGCGTATGTTTTTGTTACTCCTTTCATGGTAAATCTGTGCCTACAGGCATCCGATCCCACTCCACAAGGGCCGCAGCTACCTCTACAGCCTTCCTCAGAGGAGTTCCTACCAAAGATATTTTGGAGGCAGCCACTTGGAGTTCGGTGCATACCTTCACTAAACACTACCACCTACCTTTATACTCCAAAACAAGAGCAGGTTTTGCCACTGCTGTATTACAGGGCATTCTGGCTCCTCCTAATTCCACCTAGTGCCTACCAAGTGCCTACCACCCTGTGCGTAGCTTTGGGATTCTACCCATATGTAAGGACTGCAGCTGTATGCACGATGAACATAGTACAGTTTTGTACCTACCATTAATGTAGATGTTCGAGTGCTAATACAGCTGCAGTCCAGGTTTCCCTCCCTCCTTCCCCTCTTGGTACAGGCCTAGTGGCTAACTCCTCCACAAACAACCTGTTTGGGTTATTCTTCTATGGTGTATTTGCTTGCAACTACTGAATTTTGATTATATTGCATTGCATGACTATACATAGATATATATAAATTATGTATTGCCTTCCTTCTGGGGGCACCTGACATCTGGGGCAAGAAAGACTGAAGAAAATGGCGTCGGCCGTGTCTTATATACCCCTGTCGCACTGACGTCAGGGAAGAAGGTGACAACAACCGACGCCGGACCAAGACTTTGGAATTCGGCCGACCGAGGACCCGCCTGATGGCAGGAGAACCCATATGTAAGGACTGCAGCTGTATTAGCACTCGAACATCTACATTTATGGTAGGTACAAACTGTACTTTTTTAGTCGTTTGACAAAGAAGAATATTGGTAGAGGATTTAAATGCCATGAGTAGGAGAGCATACTCCAGTATGGGATTTAATGCATTGTTTGCTATGCTTTTTGAAGCAGAGAGTGAGACGAGGTTTGAAATGTTTTTAGCACAGCTTTACTTGAGACAAAACCTTGCTAATGGCTGATTTCAGGTTTAAAGAAAGGTTAGGGTCCAGGAAGGGTCCTAGATATTTCTCATCTAATTTTGGAAATAGATTAACATATGGATCTTTTATTATGATGGATGGTAGTTTAGCTTTTCTTCTGGTGCTTGACAAATTTGACTCCTGATTTACAAATATTTAAGTTAAGGTGATTTGAGGTTGTCCAGGTGTGGTTAACTTTGTGAATTTCTTTTGTATTGTTGTAAAAGTTATAGGATGTGTCCAAGTCAAGTATAATTATGCCATCTCCATACAAGACCATTGTGAGTGAAGGCAAATCATGGGTCACATCATTTAGGAAGAGAGAGGAAAAGTAGTGGTCTATGAACACGAGTATTGAATCATCCCACAGTATAGAGTATCTGATTGAAAGAGTTCAAAATTTTGGAGTGACCTGTAAAATTATGTTAGAAATGCAGTTTTCTTTGCCTAAGCATTGCATGATCCTCAAATTTCAGCCTAGGCAGTTTCTCTGGATGCAGCGTATGATTCATTAATTCACTTATTGATGTGACCAGGGCCTCTAAAAGTGCCTGTGTTGTTATTAGATAGTCATTCACGTTATTAAATGCATGGCTAGTTCCTGTGTAAATATCTGAAGTGGTGCTGAAGGCATTTCAAAAACCGACTTTGTCCCAGAGAAGTCCATAGTCATGTGTTAAACCTTTTTGTTTATTTTTTTTTGTGAGGGGAAGAGGTTTAGTAGTAAATCTGTAGTCTTTTGGTGAGTTGGGGGAATGGAACTTTAGGCAGTGGTAGAACACCGGCATGTTTGAATGAGGTTTTTGACATTGTACTTCAGAGTAAGGCTTGTTTCCATAAATCTCACTGTGGTTGTCTCCTTCCTGCAGCACCTCCCATCACAGATATATATATATATATATATATATATATATATATATATATATATATATATATATATATATATATATATATATATATATATGTATATATTTTTTTTTATTGGATTCCAGTATGCTTGCAGTAGTTTAATGAGCTGTAAATAGATAACTGAAAAGAGGAGTAGCATTCAAAGTGCTGGAAGGAATTTGGTAGCTGATATGTCTATGACATCCAGAATGTTGACAAAGAAGACAGCAAAGTAAAAGCACCTGTGAACAATCAGAGAATGAAATGAGTGTGGTGGAGTAGAGGTGGGTAGAGCAGATGGTAATGACAGCTGAAGGACAAAACTTTTCAGTCACCCCAGAGAGAGAGAGATTGATCAAATGCACACGGACATTTATATAATAAGTTATCTGTTAGAATATAGCCAAATAACAGAAGGCTGCAGGAGATATAAGATATTTTAACTAGGCATTCAGAGAAAAAAACTGGTATGCAAACTACTGAAAAAGAAATTAAAGAAAAGGGGAAATAATTAAAATATGTACAAATGTCACAGGGACTGTCTGCACTTGAGAAAATGTCATGGAAGACATTATAAGGTTTACAGCAGCACCGGAACAACCTGAAGGGAATGTATTGTAAAAACTTTTAGAAAATGCATCCTTACATGGACTGGACTTTCTATTTCTGATAATACAAAGAGAAACCATTCCTACGTTTAGACTTAGAAAGCAGTGAAGATCTATATTGATTATATTTCATGGCTTGTTTGCACAAAGCTGCAGTGTGTTAGACGTTCTGCCCTTGCTCTACTGTTTTCCAAATACCTGCTGAGAGACTACAAAAGGTAAGTGCTTATTTTCAACTGTTCTCTACACTTTCTAAAAACAGTATTTGCTGCATATCTGTTTGCTTAAACTGTGCAAATATATTTTATTGCATTTTTAGATTGTCTGCTAATTGAACTCCTCTTACAATTGTAATTACTGTTTATCTGTTTGTTTTGTTTATTTTACGTGCCTGGAGAGGCTCCCCTGTGCTCTGGTGGGAGGAAGGTACAGTTCAGACTGATCTAGCTAGAGTTACTGTTGCAGGACTCCATTTAGGGCGTTTTGATTGGATACTTTGAACTTTGGCTGTTTCCTGTTTTTCTGCTTTAATGTGCTTGTTTGAACCATTTTGTGCTTGTTTGAGCCTGTTTGCACATCGCACACTATTTCGAGAAGGGATTGCCAGTTACAGGCATCTCTCTATCCTCACAAATATTAGCTAAACCAGAGCTCTTCATGCCTAAACCTACTTATTCCGCCCCTGTTGTATTCCCTGTTCAGCTGTTACAGCCAGACCAAGGTTATTCCTAGGACCATGAACTGCCAGATGTTCATGTTTCACTGTTGCAGTCATTACATTTGGGTAATCTGCTGGCAGATTGCCCTCAGTCGGCCTGATTAACAAAGTCTTGGGTCCTGCGTAGGTTGCTACCCCTTCTTCCATGACGTCAGGTCGTCGGGGGTATAAAACATGCATCCAATGCCATTTTCATCAGTCTTTCTTGCCGCGTGGTGCCCGAAGCAGAAGCAGATCGCAAGTATCGGTTGGCCGACTCCTGAAATTTTCATTTTCGAATTTCAGAACCGAAGTCTTCAACCTAAAGCTAAGTACCCCGTTGGGGAAACTTTTTCTTGCTCCTTACCGATGTCAGTAAAAGTTAATAATTGTATTACTTGTGGGAAGCAAATACCTCATAAGGATTTTCATTTGTACTGTATTCCTTGCCTAGGCCCCACAACATGCCTTGCTGTTGGTTTTGTGCTAAATTTAACCAGTGCACTATTAAGTGTCGGTATATTTTTGTATCCAAATATTTTCGCTCAAGATTTAACTATCCAGAAATGTCGTCGGTTAGCAATCCGACTACCGGAATTCACAAAAAATGCAAAGAAAAAGACAGACCGTCGAGGTTCAAAACCAACGACGAAGCTTCTCCTAAGCCAGTCGCCGGTTCTCAGTGAGGCACTTTCGCAGCCCCTGATACCCGCTACTTTTGACTCGCAAGCCTCTGCTGAGACCCATTCGGAGTCCGGTATGCCGCGAGACACTTTAAGTATTGAACCCGTGGATGTCTCTACCTTAGATGAGTCCGGAGCGGCTGAGCAGGCACTGGCTTCTGAGGGTGTTTTCAGGCCTAAAGATTTGTATATTAAACCGATGCCGTCTTCAAAACCAAGGCCAAAATCAGCTTCTATGTCTAAAAAACCGACACTTTGGCCATGTGCACAGGCCCCTATGCCTAAAAAACAAATGATCAAAATGGCTGAGGATTTAATTACCTTGATCAGGGGTTCTCAACCCCCTCCTGCTAAGAGGCCTAGGCAAGGCACTGATTATGAATCTCCAGATCAGGTTTCCATTTCTTCTGATCAGGAATTATCTATTCCACCTTATGAAGACTCTGATGCAGAAGAATCCATCCCTTCTGCTTCTCCTCCTGAGGATTTTTCTTTTAGAGAAACTTTGCATACCTTAAGGGAACATTTTCATTGGAAGAGTCAGGATTTTTCAGAATCCAAAAAGAGGCTTTTATTTCCTCCTCCTTCCTCAGCATAGGCCTTTGGCTATACCCCCTGTTCTGGACGTTGTTGATGTTTTCTTAGAATCCAGCATGGGTCCTGATTCCCTGCCTCCGGCTCCTAATAAGCCCGACAGATATTACAGGGTCCCTGACTCCCACAAATTCCTTTTTAAAAACCCTACTGCTGACCCTGAAACAATTTCTCAGGGTCCCAAAGGTGTTAAGGCTTCTACTGCTAAAAATCCTACCCCTTCTGATAGAGACTCCAGGGCGCTGTATAGATGGGGTAAGAAGGTTTAGACGTCTGCAACCTTGGCAATCAGGGCTTTAAACTGTCAATTTCATATGCTTAAATATCAGCAGCATGTCATGGGCTTACTTAAACAGAAAACGATGTTGATTTCTGATTGTGTGGGAAGTAGAGTTACAGGATTTATTGCATTCAGCTGAACAAGTTGGAAAGCATACTTTGCAATGTGGTTTTGATTCCTTGGAGGCCTCTTGCAGGGCCGCTGTAACTGGATCTGTGATAAGAAGGCATACTTGGCTCAAGGAGCAAAATCTGCCTGATCATGTTAAAGCAAAATTGTTGGATGCTCCTTTACAACAGGACAGTCTATTTGGTAATAAGGCAGAAGTTGTTTTGAAAAAGATGGAAGACAAAGCTAAATCTATGCAAACTGTAAAAGATTTCCTACAAGTGCAGCCACCCAGGTTCAGTAAGCACTGGCCTACTAAGAATTGGTCCTTTCCAGTACCCACCAGAGCCGCTCAGGTCAAACCCAGACACTCCAAAGGCTCCAGGTTTCAGTCACAAGGAACTTACAGAACAAAACAATGGGGTGCCTCCACCTCCAAATCTGGAAGTAGCAAGGCACCTCCCTACTCTATTTCCAGGCACTTGTATTCTGGCAGCCCCTTTGGGGAGAAAACTAGCACTTCATGTACAAAATTGGCATCTAATTACCCAGGACAAGTGGGTTTTAAATGTAGTATCCCAGGTATACAGATTTCATTTCCACACATTGCCAGTTTCAAATGGATGGCCAGGTCTGCCTCCAGATCAGTGGGCAGAGGCCCAGAAACAAGTTATGACCCTCATGAATATGGGGGCTATTCAATCAGTACCAGAAAAGGAAAAGGGACAAGGTTTTTATTCAAGACTTTTCCTGGCACCCAGAAAAGACAAAGCATGGCGTCCAATTCTGGATCTATCCATTCTCAATACTTTCCTGGACAT
Source organism: Protopterus annectens (assembly GCF_019279795.1). NCBI lineage: Eukaryota > Metazoa > Chordata > Ceratodontiformes > Protopteridae > Protopterus > Protopterus annectens. The sequence continues at coordinate 717,506,325 of NC_056747.1, forward strand.
TCCAAAATTCAAGATGCTGACTCTACAACAGTTACTACCTATGCTAGGCAAGGATGCCTGGTTGGTAACTCTAGACTTAAAAGAGGCTTACCTGCATATCCCGATCAGGGAATCTTACAGAAGATACCTCCACTTCAAAGCAGGCTATTTGCATTACCAGTTCTCTGCACTGCCCTTTGGCTTATCTGCTGCACCCAGGGTCTCCACAAAGTGCCTGGCACCAGTAATTGCATTTTGCAGACAAAGAAACATTCAAATTTATCCTTATCTGGAAGATTGCCTAATTCAGGCAGAAAACAAGGACACTCTTCTACAGCATCTGGCGTTTGTAAAAAGGCTTCTAACTTGCCTACGGTACACCATAAATGAAAATAAATCACAACTGGTACCCTCTCAAATAATTACATTCCTGGGTGCAAGCTTGAATACAACTGCCCAGATGACTTACCTCATGCCAGAAAAACAAATCCAATTGATAACTTACTTCAAACAAGTGGCCACAAAAACCCAGTTATCTGCAAGACAAATTCTGCAGGCCTTAGGGTTCATGGCTTCCTGCATTCTTCTAATTTCATATGCAAGACTGCATATGAGGAAACTTCAGTGGTACCTAAAAAGCTTATGGATTCAACATTGTCACAGCCTGGAAACAATGAATGTCCTTCAAGGATGCATCTGCAGTCCTAACAAATGGGTTGTCCTGCCTCAGGCAGCCCTTCGGTCGGCCGGATTCCAAAGTCTGGGTCTGGCCTCGGCTGATGTTGCACTTCACCCGACGTCATAGCTGCAGTTCAGCGAGTATAAAGGCATCAGCCAACGCCATTTTCCGCAGTCTTTCTTGCCGCGTGGTGCCCGAAGCAGAAGCTGTTCGCAAGTGCCGGTCGGTCAGAACCAGAGATTGCTACTACGAAGACTTCTAAAAAGCTAAGTACCCCGTTGGGGACTCTTTCTTGCCTCAGCCGATGTCAGAAAAAGTGAATAACTGTTTAACTTGTGGGAAACAAATACCTCATAAAGATTTCCACTCTTACTGCCTACCTTGTTTAGGCCCAGACCACGACGTAGCAGCTTGTCTAGCCTGTGCTTCCTTCAACCGACGGACACTTAGACGTCGGTCGGAGTTTGCAGAAGAGTTTTTCGGCTCCGCTTTTGCTTATAACATGCTGTCGGAGACTCCGACTTCACAATTAGCTAAAAAACGTAAGGAAAAGGACCGACACTCGCGGTCCGCGGTTTCGGCCGAAACCGCGGTTAAGCCAACCGCGAGTGTCTCGGTTTCGGCCGAAACTGAGTCCGCGGTTCTTCCTTCGGCCGAAAGCTTGCCTCCCACCGAGGCCTCATCCAGCATGGCTGAATCTGCTATGGAAATTCCACCTGCTCTTACAGGTTCTCAGGATTTGTCAGATACTATCCCCTTAGATATATCTACTCCTGCACGTGGAGCTGCTAGGCCCCCTGCATCCATGTCAATTAAGGCTTTTGCCAGGGCTAAAGCAGCTAAATAAACAAAGGCCGTGCCTCCTAAAACCCCCTCTCACAGGCCTAGCTCTAGTACTCAAATGCTTAGTCTAGCAGAGGATCTCATTTCTTTGATCAGGGGATCCCAGCCTCACCCTGACAGGGCCTCTCACCCCCCTCCAGAGAAGAGGCCTAGAGCAGAGCCCCCTGAGCCAGTTTCTACTGATTACTCCTCTGATGATTCAGACAATACAAATCCCCCAGAAGGCCCTTATTCTCCATATGAGGACTCAGATGCAGAAGACTCTATCCCTTCTGCCTCTCCTCCTGAGGGATTTTCTTTTGGGGAAACCTTGCATGCTATGAGGGAACAATTTCAATGGCAGGGCCAGGATTTTTCAGACTCTAGGAAAAGGCTTAGGACCTTTTTACATTTGCCACAGAATAGGCCTTTAGCCATTCCTCCAGTACTTACAGTTGTGGATGATGCATTTAATGATGCTTGTACTGCTCCTGACTCTCTTCCTCCGGCCCCTGCTAAGCCCGACAGATACTACAGGGTTCCGGACACACATTATCACTTGTATAAGGCTCCTATTGCAGACCCTGAAACTATTTCACAGGGCCCCAAAGCTGTAGCAGCTGCCTCTACCAAAAACCCCTCCCTCTGAAAGAGAATCTAGGGCTTTAGAGAGATGGGGTAAAAAAGTGTATACTTCTGCTACTCTTTCGGCCAAGGCCTTAAACTGTCAATTCCACATGATTCAATATCAGGAATTCCTGTTAGATCAGTTAACTAAAAAACTGTCCTCACCTGAGCCTTTAGACTGTAAGTCCCTTCAGGATTTGGTACATAACACTCAGCAGGTCAGTAATCATTCCTTAAAATGCGGCTATGATGCACTGGAGGCTTCCTTTAGATCAGCTATGACTGGTACAGTGATCAGAAGGCATGCATGGTTAAAAGAGCAATCCTTACCAGACCATGTAAAGTCCAAGCTTCTAGATGCTCCCATGGAAAAGCACAGTTTGTTTGGTTCCCCTGCACAGCAAGTGTTGAAGAAGGTGGAAGAAAAAGCTAAATCTGTCCAGACAGTCAAGGATTTCTTACAGGTCCAGCCTCCGAGGTTTAGTAGGAACTGGCCTTCCAAGAATTGGTCCTTTCCAGACACCACCAGAGCACAGAGAAGCAGAAATAGACGCCCAAGAGGCAGAGGTCAATCCAGAGCTGCCTACAGGGACGTCAGTGGCAGCCTAACAGCCAGAGAAGTACTGCCACAGATCCAGCCACTACCACTTCCACAGGACAATCACAGTGACTTGGCTCTGAAACCGCCTACCAGGGAACAACTAGAAGCACCCTTAGGCGGAAAGTTAGCCTTATTTTCAGTAAATTGGCATCACATTACAGGAGACAAATGGATTTTGCAGACAATAGACAAAGGCTACAGGTTTCACTTCCATACTCTTCCAAGGAAGAGAGGAATGCCAAACCTACCTCCAAACCAAAAGACAAACGCTCTACAACAAATAGACCATTTACTAAGGATGAGAGCTATAGAAAAGGTACCGGCTATGGAACAAGGACAAGGATTTTATTCCAGGCTTTTCCTGGTACCAAGAAAGGAGAACCAATGGAGACCTATCCTCGACCTGTCCCCTCTGAACACATATCTTATTGTTCCAAAATTCAAGATGCTGACCCTACAGCAACTTCTTCCCATGCTGGGCAAGGAGTCTTGGCTGGTGACTCTGGATCTCAAGGAGGCATACCTGCACGTCCCCATACGACCAAATTGCAGAAGATACCTCAGATTTCTTGCAGGATCAGAGCATTATCAATTCTCAGCATTGCCTTTTGGCTTATCTACTGCGCCCAGAGTATTCATGAAATGCCTGGCATCAGTAATTGCTCATTGCAGGCTTCAGGGAATTCAAATTTATCCATACCTGGACGACTACCTGTTACAAGCGGACAGCAAAGACAAATTAACAAAAGATTTGAAAAAGGTTATTCACCTACTACAAGCCCTGGGATACACAGTCAACACAAAAAAGTCAAGGCTGATCCCATCCCAAAGGATGACTTTCTTGGGTGCAGAACTGGACACATCAAACCAGATGGCATTCCTCACAGCAGAAAAGCAGAAGCAACTACCACCTTATTTCATGGCATTAACAGCACAGAACCAGCTTACAGCAAGAAAAATCCTGCAAGCCCTGGGTTACATGGCATCCTGCATAATATTGATTCCACATGCCAGACTACATATGAGGAAGTTGCAATGGTACCTGAGGAATTTATGGTCTCAGCACAAGCACAGCCTAGAAACCCAAATTCCAATAATTCCATGCCTGAAGCAAGAATTCCAGTGGTGGGCCCAGGCCTGCCAATCGAACAAAGGACTGCCCTTCCACAGGCCTCACCCAAACCAGACTATCACCACGGACGCCTCAGACCTCGGTTGGGGGCACACATGGTGGACAAGTGCATACACGGCTTATGGACTCAAGACCAGATGATCCTACACATAAATCAAAAAGAGATGCTGGCAGTAAAACAGGCAATTCAGACATTCAGACCGTTTCTTTAACAGGGTCATTTGCTGATAAGGACGGACAACACTACAGTTATGTGGTATATCAACAAACAGGGAGGCACACATTCATATCCTCTATGCCGGATCGCAATGGATCTCTGGAATGTGGCCCTGAACCTCAACATTTAGCTCCAGGCCATATTTGTGCCAGGAAAAGAAAATATTCTAGCGGACACCTTAAGCAGAACTACCACGGATGCCCACGAATGGATGCTGCATCCAGACATCTTCAAATCCATTACAAGGAAATGGGGACTACCAGAAATAGACCTGTTCGCATCCCCACACAACCACCGGTTGAAAAAATTCTGCACAAGGACATACCACCCACTTGCTTGGAAGGTGGACTCCCTATCCTTCAGTTGGGAAAACCTGACAGCATATGCATTCCCACCTCTCCCTTTGATGCACAAAGTGCTACTGAAGATCAAAGAAGATCACCCAAGGATCATCTTGATAGCTCCAGACTGGCCGAGGCAACATTGGTACCCGCTACTAAGGAGTATGTCTCGGGAAACACGCATGGCCTCTACCCCTACTACCTCTGCTGCTAACACAGAACAACTTCAAAATCCTGCATCCAAACTTGAAAACACTGCAGCTAGCTGCTTGGAACATTGCATAAGACAACATAACCCAGATTTATCTCAAAGGGTTGAAGACATTATCTTGGAGGCTCGCAGACCCTCAACAAGGAAAACTTACTCAGCAAAATGGAAAAGATATCTCATTTGGAGTACAACAAAAGGACTAGATGCATCATTGGCAAACATAGCTAACATCCTGGAATATTTAGCAGAGCTTTTCCACAATGGCCTGTCTTACTCCTCCATTAAGATTCATGCATCAGCAATTTCAGCACAATACAACATGGATCCTCCAGTCTTTTCTCATCCTCTACTCAGGCAGTTTCTGAGAGGAATTAAAAATGTAAAGCCACCAAGGAAACCACCATTGCCTACATGGGACTTGAACTTTGTGTTAGAAAAGTTGACACTTCCCCTTTTGAACCAGCAGCAACAGCAGAATTACAGTACTTATCTTGGAAAACTGCATTCCTGCTTGCAATCACTTCAGCTAGAAGGGTTTCTGAATTACAGGCATTAATGGCAGTACAACCCTTCCTTATCTTCCATCAGGATAGAGTGTCCATGAGAACTAATCCTACCTTTATGCCAAAAGTGGTCTCCGGGGTATCTTTAAACCAAGCAATACACCTACCAACATTCTTCCCCAACCCGCAGAACAGGGGGGAAAGATTACTGCATACCTTGGATGTGCACAGACAATTGCGCTACTACTTGGACAGAACCAAGAACAATAGAAAAACTGACCAGCTTCTGGTAGCATATGCAACAGGAATGGAAGGAACAGCAATTTCCAAACAAACAATCTCAAAATGGATAGGAAATGGCATTAGATTTTGTTACTCTTTTCATGGAAAGGCAACTCCAGAAAACATCAGACCTCACTCCACAAGGGCTACAGCCACTACTACAGCTTTCTTATGAGGAGTGGCTACCAAAGACATTTTAGAGGCTGCTACTTGGAGCTCCGTGCATACATTTGCCAAGCATTATAATCTACCTTTATACTCCAGATCCTGAGCAGGTTTTGCCACTGCTGTTTTGCAAGGGATCTTAACTACACCATAAACTCTTAGTGCCTCCTTAGTACCTCCTCCCCCAGTTTGGCTATGGTATTCCACCCATTTATTAGGACTGCAGATGCATCCTTGAAGGACATAGTACAGTTTTGTACCTACCATAAATGTAGATGTCCGAGAGGTATGCATCTGCAGTCAGGATTACCCACCCTCCTTCCCCTCTGTGGTACTCCTAGGGTATTTGCCCATCTTGTAGCTAGCTGGGGGAATCTATTATGGTGTATTTGTTTGTATATATGTATATACATGTTTATTTCTATTTGCTCTCTATTTTTTGGAAACATTTGCATTTATCCAAATTTAGCCTTCCTAGAGGGCGCCTGGCATCTGGGGCAAGAAACACTGAGGAAAATGGCGTCGGCTGATGCCTTTATACCCGCTGAACTGCAGCTATGACGTCGGGTGAAGTGCGACATCAGCCGAGGCCAGACCCAGACTTTGGAATCCGGCTGACCGAAGGGCTGCCTGAGGCAGGACAACCCATTTGTTAGGACTGCAGATGCATACCTCTCGGACATCTACATTTATGGTAGGTACAAAACTGTACTTTCCTGTCATTCCTTGCCTGTAGCAAGAGTTCCTATGGTGGGCAGAGGCCTGTCACCAAAACAAGGGACTGTCATTCATTCCACCCCCTGCCACCCAAACCCTGACTACAGATGCATCAGACTATGCTTGAGGAGGGGGGCGCATCTGGCGGGGAGATGCATTCAGGGCAAATGGAACCCAAACCAAATGAACCTGCATATCAACCAGAGAGATGCTAGCTGTACAGAATGCTCTGACAGCTTTCAAGGACTTTCTTCATCCAGGACAACTACTGATAAAGACAGACAACACCACAGTCATGTGATACATAAACAAGCAGGGGGGTACCATTCCTACCCCCTTTGCAGACTAGCCATGGCTTTGTGGAACACAGCCTTGACTTACCAAATACATAAGCAGAAATCTTATGGACCCACACGAACGGAAACTGGATCCACAAATCTTCAGCATGCTGACACGCAAATGGGGGAGCCCAGACATAGATCTTTTTGCCTCACCCCAAAACTATCAGTTGGACAAATTCTGCACAAGAATCCATCACAAAAAAGCTTGGAAAGTGGATGCTGTATCCTTCACCTGGAAAAACCTATCAGTCTTTGCCTTTCCTCCTCTGCCTTTGCTCTCCTTAGTATTACTAAAAGTCAGACAGGAAAAACCAAAAATGATTCTGATTGCTCCGGACTGTTTTCGCCAACACTGGTACCCGCTGCTACGCAATATGTGACACCTTCCTCCGTGGTACCTGCCTCAGACACCTTATCTACTGTCTCAGCAGAACCATCAAATTCTACACACGCAGCTCCAAACTCTGAATCTTGCAGCATGGCTAATCATCTAATTTCACCAGTTACATCTCTCAGCAAACCTGTGATGGATGTCATTTTGGAGGCTAGAAGGCCTAGTACTAGAAAATCTTATGTTGATAAATGGAAAAGATTCTGTGCCTGGAATCAGGCACAAGGAATAAGCACAGCAATGCCCAATATTCCTCAGATTCTGCAATATTTAACTGAGATGCTTCACAGGGGCCTATCTTTCTCTTCCATAAAAATCCATGCCTCTGCCATTTCAGCTCATTACAACACAGAGCCTCCCCTCATTTCTCATCCCCTGCTAAAGCAGCATCTCAGAGGGGCCAAAAATTTAAGACCTCCCAGGAGCACCAAGTCCTGCATGGGACCTCAATTTTGTGTTGGAAAAGCTCACCCTACCTCCTTTTGAGCCAGCTGCTACTGCAGACATAAAATTTCTCTCTTGGAAGACAGCTTTTCTTTTAGCAGTCACTTCAGCTAGAAGGATTTCAGAACTACAGGCTCTCATGGCAGTGGAGCCTTTCATTATCTTTTATCCGGACAAGGGTGACCCTCAGGACCAATCCATCCTTTATGCCTAAGGTGGTATCCAGTGTGGCTCTTAATCAGACCATTCATTTGCCAACTTTTTTCCCAAATCCACAGAGGGGGAGTGGATTCTGCATTCAATGGATGTACACAGACAACTAAGATTCTACTTAAGCTCCGACTTCTGCCTTGGGTGGACTGCCTTCGTGTCAGAAGGAGACTGTCCGGAAGCATGCCTTCTCAGCTCCATCGACCTCCTCCTCCCTGGGACATTCTGCTTTTGAGGTGGTAGAGAGAGTTTTCTCTTCCAGAAATTAAAACAGTTCCTTCCTCCTTGGATCTTCCTTCTGGTTCCCAGATGTCTTTGCGCAGTGAGCTCATCACTCTATCACACAGGGATAGCCAGCCCAAAGTCTCCAGACCACCCAGCAGGGTATACTTATTTTTTCATATACTTCCCTGGAGCATCCCACAGAGAAGGTCCCTCGAAAGATAAAATGTAAAAGAAGGCACTTAGACTCCCCTCAGAGGTCAGTCATAGAAGATCCTGATTTTGGTGAAGGGGAAGGGTCCCCAAGATCACCACCTGATGACATCTGCTTTGGAGACATTTTGAAGATAGTTAAGCAAAGAGGTGGTTGGTCTACTGATTACCCTTACCAGGAGGAATCTGTATTTCTGGAGGCTTTTGGGTTTGGCCCATCTACTTACTGGGTTACTCCGCTGGCCAGTGAGCTCATTGAGTTGATCTGTCAGCAGGCGTAAAAAGAATCGGATTCTATTGAGCCAATCCCCAAGAGACCAGATAAGATCTTGGCACCACCCAAGGGGAATGTTTTGGACCACGGGAGTACTAGTAGATGCCATGGGCATGCCGGAGACCATGAAGAAAGAACTTGCAGAACAGAGTTCATCTGTTCATCCCCCTAAAAGGGAGTCCAGGGTGATGGGACAGGTTTGGGAAGTATGACTGTGCTTCAGCAACTTTCATTCGTAGGTCGCTGAACTATTTAGCGCACTTTACCAGACTACAGAGGGATTTGTTTAAGGAACTTTCAAAATCCATCTCAGGAGCAGTAAGTGCTGAGTCACAGACTTCTTTTGTATCACATTTGGCTACCTTACAGTCCATTACTAACTTGTCTATGAGGCTAATTTCGCATGCAGCTGAAGGTACTTCATAGGTGGTGGGTTCAGGCATTTCCATTAGGGGACATGACTGGATGTGCTTGTGTGGTTTTTGCAGAGCCCATCAAGTCTTCCATCGGTGTTCCTTTTGATGGAAGTTCTTTATTTGGCCCCGAAGTGGAGGAGACTTCACGTGTGAGCAAGATGGTAATTACCAATTCAGAGTTGTGCTCTTTGGTCTCATCACAGCCCCCAGGATGTTCACCAAATGCACAGTAGTAGTAGTTCACTTGAGACTGCACGGATTCTGAGTGTTTACTTACCTGGATGATTGGCTCATTACCGCCCGACCATGCATCTGCTAATTAAAGCAAGAGATTATGTACTCCAATTTTGCTCTCACCTAGGTATTGCTATCAGTCTCAACAAATCTCATCTAGTACCAGTTAAAATCCTAGAATTCATAGGAGTCTTGTTCGGCACTGTATCAATGACCGTCTTCCTTCCCCTGCCAAGAGCACAAACCATAAAACGTCAAGTCAGGAAGATAATTCAAAACTCATCACTGTCAGCCCAGTTGATTCTACAGGTGTTAGCACTGATGTCCACTGCTATAATTCTGGTACCAATGGCGAGATACCATATGAGAATTCTTCAATGGACCCTGGTAAATCGGCGGTCTGTCCTCTATCAGCCTTTGTCCACACAGATCAAAATAACTACAGCATGCAAAAGATATTTCAGGTGGTGGATTTGCTCCAGTCAGATCTCTCAGGGCCAAGTATTCATACTTTCTCAGCCCAAAGCCATAGTGACCATAGGCACATCCCATTTTGGGTGGGGGGGGGGCATTTTTTTTTTAGAAAGATAGTCCAAGGCACTTGGTCCCCAGAAGAGGTCAAGACATGTCAGTGTCCTAAAAATGAGAGTAGTTCTCTTAGCATTGCAGTACTTTCAAGACTCTTTCCTTTCAGGGACTATTGCGATTCAGACAGACAATATGGCAGTAATCTGGTACATAAACAGGGAGAAATCAGAACTTACTCTTTACGTCGAAAATCTGTAAGCATGTGGCAGTGGAGGATTTCATCCAGTCAGTTTCTGATAGCAATGCACATTCCTGGGAAACCCAACGTGATAGCAGACAGGTTGAGTAGATCCATCCTACTGCCTTACGAATGGTCTCGCAGCAAGGAAATTGTGGAGATTTTCTGTCAATGGGGCCATCCTTGCTGTGACCTATTTGCATCTCTCCTCAATAAGTGCAGTAGGTTTTTTACCCTGATCCCCAACGGGGAAGTCACTGAGATACGCTCTTCTTCATGATTGCCCCCTGGTCTCCTTTATGCTTACTCCCAACTCCCCCGCTCCCCAAATTTTTTCTGAAAGCATCTAGATTGAAGAGCACAGTAATCTTCATTGCCCCTTATTGGCCTTGTCATATTTGGTTCCCCTTACTTTGGCCTCACCTGGTTCATCCCCGTGGATCTTGGATCCAATTCCAGATCTTCTCTCTCATCTGAAAGACATGATTCATCCGGACACTTTGGGCCTAAAGTTGACCACATGGTTTCTCCAATTCTTTTGATAGCTAGACAACTCAGGGTCTCTTCCCTTCCACTAGAAAGATTTACAAAATGAAATGGAAAAGGTTTGTTGTTTGAGCTCAGCAGAAAGACATCAGCCCCTTTTCAGCACCACTCTCTAAGTTTCTCAAATTTCTAGCTACTATTTTAATGAAGTGTCTAGTTTTTCTGCAATCAAAGTGCAATTGGCTGCTATTTCTAATTTTTGTATTGAAGTTAACAATTCTTTCTTAGCTTTATCGCAGCTATGTAAGGCTTTTGTTTAAGGAACCTTTTTACTGAAACCCCCTTTTAAACCTCTTACCCCACCATGGGATTTGAACCTAGTCTTAAAAAGCCTTGATTCAATCTAACCAGCTACTAAATGTAACCTAAAGTTTTTAACCTGGAAGACTATATTTTTGGTAGCTATTACATCAGCTAGAAGAGTTTCAGAACTGCAGTTCTTATCCTCAGAACTGCAATTCTTATCCTCTAAACCTCCTTTGATATATATATATATATATCGAGAGAGAGAGCATCTGTATGAACCAGCCCATCCTTTCTTCCTAAGATGGTGTCTAGATCCAACATAAATCATTCCATCAACTCAATTTCTTCAACAAAGGGGAATACATTTTGCATGTATTGGACATTCATAGACAATTATGTTTCTATCTTCATAGATCTGACCAATTCAGAAAATTAGATCAGTTATTTATCTCCTTTTCGGATTCGAGATTTGGAAAACATGTTAACAAAATAACATTAGCCAAGTGGTTAACTGGTTGCATTTCCTTTCTCTGTAATAAGTTGGATTTGTCCTTACCAAAACCTTTGAGAGCTCCTTCAACCAGATCCATGGCAACCTCTTCAGTGTTTCTGTCCAGTTTTTCCATTGGGTGATATTTGTGCTGCAGCCACTTGGGATAATCCTCATACCTTTATTACTCGTTACAGAGTTGACAGGTCTCTAGAGGAAGAGCAGCCTTTGGCTCAACGGTACAGGAATAGCCTTTCGTAGAGTCCACCCGGGGTTTCAGGTAGCTGGGGACTGTGTCCAACATGTTGAGGAATGAATGAAATTGGCATCAGATAAAGAAGTTGTGTACTCACCATAACTTTCCATCTATGTTGTCAGTTTTCATTCTTCAGATCCCCTCCCTCCATCCCTGTATTTGTTCTGTTTTTTGACTAATAGAAGAACTAGAGGAAACCAGAAGAACCAGTGTTTCTCTCTTTGAATCCAGATAGTGGTTTCTGTTTTGTGTAGGTTTGTTTAGAAATAAAGAACAGCAAACAAGATCTGAGGTATGGAAGGGGGAACCATAACGGTATGGGTAGGGAAGGAGCTCAAAAATCTGTAGTAGGCCACAAGTTGTAAAAAGCGAACAAGTCAGATCCGAGTATCTGATCCAAACCCACATGTTGAGTAAGACGTGAACATGGTAACCTCTTCTATGGTGCATGGGAGCATGTTCTTGCATGGGGAGGACATAGCATCTTCTGCAGTGATATGGGTTACTCGTCCCCTTCCCAGGGGGAGAGGTAAGGGCACATAATGAGGACACACTTATTGATGTGATGCCAGCACAAGGGCATACAGGGTATAAACCACTGCTGAAGCTGTCTTTTGACAGCCTCCTCAACCAGGTTTTGCCTTCACCGGGGTACTCAGGATGAGGAAATGCTTTTTACCAAACACTGTTGCCTGGATGTTCAGTCTGGTGAATTTTTGTTTCTAGCTTTTCACCAAAAGCTACAGAAGTACCTGATGTTCTTCGTGTTTCACTGTTGCAGTCATCACATTTGGGTTATCCCTGCCAGGGTAGCCCTCAGTCGGCCCGAATACCAGAGGCTTAGTATTTCTGCATCAGTTGCTGTTGCTCCAGGACTGACGTCAAGTCGTTAGTGGTATAAAAACAGGCAGCCGACACCATTCCATCAGTCTTTCTTGCTGAGGAGCCCGAAAGAAGCAGTTTGCACGAATGCTGGTCGGCCGCTACCTGAGTTTTCGTTTCCGAATTGAAGTGGAAGTCTTCTAAAGCTAAGTACCCCTTTGGGGATCCTTTTTTCTTGCTCTAACCGATGTCAGAAAAAGTTAACAATTGTCTCGCCTTTGGAAAGCAAATACCACTCCGAGACTTTCATTCTTACTGCGTCACGTGTTTAGGCCCAGACCACAATGTCCCTCGCTGCCGCTTCTGTGCTTTGTTCAATGCCAGAACTGTACATCATCAGGCCCTTATTGTAGCTAGATATTTTCATTCTCAGTCCTTGAATTCCAATATGGCTTTGGTAAGCCATCCAACAACTGATCTTCTGAAAAAATGTAAGGATAAAGACAGAGACAAGACCGGACAGATCCAAAACTGCCGACGATGCTTCCGTTAAGCTAGTCATCAGTTCTCAGGTTCTCAGTGAGGCGCTTTTGCAGCCCTTGATGCCCACTTTTATGAATTCGCAGGCCGCTACCGAGACCCTTTCAGAGTCCAATATGCCGCAAGACTCTTTGACAAAGGATCCTGCAGATGTCTCTACCTTGTTTGGGTCCAGAGCGGCTGAGCAGGCATCGGCTTCCGAGGAAGTACTTCACACTACCGATACTCGACACAGACCGATTTATTTCGCGTCTACAGTTCTTTCGAAAACTACAGAGTTTCTTAGGCCCAGGTTACGAACCACAGCCAAGAAACCGACAACCCAATCTCAGGCACCTACTTCCTTGACTCAGTCTCAAATGCTTAAAATGGCAGATCATCTTATAATGCTCATCAGGGGAAGCCAGGCTACCCCTTCCAAAAGAAAGAGACTTGGCCGCAGTAGTTTTATGTGAACAGGAGTCCGAAGACTCTGATGCATCTGAATATGAAGATATGTAACCCCTCTCTACTTATGAGGATTCTGATGCAGAGGACTCCATCCCTTCAGCCTCTCCTCCCGATGAATTTTCCATTGGGGGAAAAACCCTACATACTTTAAGGGATCATTTCCAATGGGAATGTCAGTATACTTTTTAAATTGTGTTACTTTAAAAGTTTTTTAATTGATGATTTTTTAATTGATGTTTTGTGATAGGTTTGAGCTGTGCCATATGATGAGGTTTTATTCTATAAAAGGACCATTGTTCCTGCGAATTTGTGAACACTGAAGAAGAACTTATTGTCTGAAAGCTTTGTTTTTATTCTCATTAAATTCATTCAACATTGTGGAGTTTGTTTTTTTCTTTTGCTACTTGGACTATTTTGTTATACTCCACTTTATCACTTAGTTCACCTTTTTTGTGTATTAATGTCAGGACTATCCTCAGTCAAAAAAGAGACTCTGGGAATTCTTAGATCTTCCACAGCACAGACCTCTGGTCATTCATCCTGGATGTTGTGGATGATATTTTTATGGAATTCAGTCTGACAGCTGACCCCCTCCCTCCTACTCTCAGGAAACCTGACAGGTACTGTAGAGTCCCTGACTCTCTCAAATTTCTTTTCAAAAATCCTACTGCTGACCCCGAGGTCAATTTTCAAGGACCTAAAGGAATCAAAGCAACTTCAGCTAAGAATCCCACCCACTCAGATAGGGATTCCCGAGCATTAGACAGATGGGGTAAAAAAGTATACACCTCTGCTACTCTTGCTATTAGAGCATTAAATTGTCAGTTCCATATGCTGAAATATCAGCAACATACCATGGAACTCAAACAAAAAAAAATCTTCTTTCCCTGCTTGTGCAAAAAATAGAGTTACAAGAGTTAATGCATTCTGCAAGTCAAGTAATTAAGCACACCTTACAATGTAGTTTTGCCACCCTAGAAGCATCTTGCAGGGCAGCAGTCCCTGGTTCTGTACTTAGAAGGCTTGCTTGGCTTAAGGAACAGACCTTGCCAGACCATGTCAAATCCAAATTATTGGACGCACCCTTGCACAAAGACAATTTATTTGGCACCAATGCAGAAGAGGTCTTAAAAAAAAAGATGGAAGAAAAAGCTAAATCTGTGCAGACAGTTAGACTTCTTACAGGTCCAGCCACCGAGGTTCAGTAGGCATTGCCCTTCCAAGCACTGGTCCTTTCCTGCCCCCCCAGGTCATCTCAGCTCAGACCCAGGGGAAGCAGGCCCCCCGACAATAGCCCCAGGGAATGAGAGATCTAAGCAATGGAGTTCCTCCTCTTCAAAACCAGAGAGTGCAAAGCCACCCCTTATGGTAAGAACTCACAATGACTTTAGTCTTAAACCCCCTCCCTCTGCGCACCTGCACTTGCCCCTAGGAGGAAAAAACTCCTTCCATGCAAGCAACTGGGCCACCATCACCAACAACCACTGGGTCCTCAACATAGTGTCCCAGAGATACAAATTTTATTTCCACACACTGCCAACCCCAAAAGGGTTCCCAGATCTTCCCCCAAACCAGTGGGCAGAGGCCAAAAAGCAAGTCCTTTCCCTCCTCTCTATGAGGGCAATAGATCATGTTCCTGCAGAACAGATAAGCCAAGGTTTCTACTCCAGACTCTTCCTGGTACCCAGGAAAGAGGGCACATGGCACCCCATCCTCAATCTGTCCATTCTAAACACCTTTCTGGTGATGCCAAAATTCAAAATGCTCACCCTCCAGCAGCTTCTTCCTATGCTTTCCAAGGATGCTTGGTTAGCCACCCTAGACTTAGAGGCCTACCTACACATCCCAGTCAGGGAATTATGCAGGAAATGCCTACGTTCCAGAGCAGGATCACTGCACTTTCAGTTCTCTGCACTTCCCTTTGGCTTATCCACTGCTCCCAGAGTTTTCACAAAATGTCTGGCTCCCGCCATTGCTTTTTGCAGACAAAGGAATATTCAAATTTACCCATACTTAGACGACTGCCTGATTCAGGCAGACAGGAAAAGCTTCTAAAGCACTTGACTTTTGTAAAGGACCTACTGGCCTCCCTGGGGTATACTGTCAACGAAAAGAAATCCAGACTAGTACCCACACAAAAAATTGTATTCCTGGGAGCAAGCCTGGACACAGCATCCCAGATGGCATTCCTTACACCAGAAAAACAAACCTACCTGACAGCCTACTTCTCTCAACTAGCCACCAGAACCCAGTTATCCACAAGGAAAATCCTGCAAGCTCTAGGTTACATGGCTTCTTGCATTCTACTCATTCCATATGCCAGACTGCATATGAGGAAACTACAATGGTACCTAAAAAACCTTTGGTGTCAGCACTCTCAAGACCTGGAAACTCTTATACCAATGATACCTTCTTTAAGGAAAGATTTCCTTAGGTGGGCAGCAGCATGCTACCACAACAAGCGACTTCCCTTCTCTCAACCCCACGCAGCCACAGACGCATCGGACTATGCCTGGGGTGCACACACCTGGACGGCAGGTGCATTCAGGGCCAATGGAGCCCAAATCAAATACATCTGCACATCAGCCAAAAAGAGATGTTAGCTGTTCAGCATGCCCTGACAGCTTTCAGACTCCTAATATCTCTGGGGCTTCTACTGATCAAAACAGACAACACCACAGTGATGTGGTACATCAACAAGCAGGGAGGGACTCACTCTTATCCCCTGTGGAGGCTCGCTGTGACCCTTTGGCACACTGCCTCCGACATGCAACTACACCTGTTAGCACAATTCCTGCCTGTCTAAACTCTCTGGCAGACTACTTAAGCAGAAACCTGCTAGACCCACACGAGTGGCAGCTAGACCAAAGAGCCTTCACTCTTGTAACCCAGAAATGAGGCGCCCCGAAGGTAGACCTCTTTGCCTCCCACTCCAATCATCAACTCATAAATTCTGCACCAGGGAACCTCACAACAAGGCCTGGAAAGTGGATGCTCTATCCTTCCAGTGGGTAAACCTCTCTGTGGATTTCCCCCTCTGCCACTTATTTCAAGGGTACTGCGTGGGTAAGAGCTAGAAGTCCTGGGAACATGCTGGACCAGGAATCATTCCATGAGCCAGAAGATCATGGCAGGGACGCATGAGAGGTCCCAAAAAGATATGCCAAAGTATTTCCGCCACTGTATAGAGCCTTCATAAAGTTTAGCTGATGAAATTAGCTTGTAGCTGTTATTTTCTGCCATGACAGCTAGTCTAATTAAATCATTTGCTTTGCAGCTGTGTAAGCGTTTGAGTAGCCCATTGTTTTTTTTGTTACCTCCTTTGTTGTCACACTTTACTGGTGTCTATTGACCTGTTCCCTAGGTAATATTTTATTGCATTTGATAGGTGTAACAAAATTGAATTTGACAAAGTTCTGTTAGTTATTTTTTGTCATAAAATAACGTTAACATATGCAAACCTGAATTGTGTTAAGATGCAAGAATCTCTTTTACTGATTTTTTTTAACTACCTGGTTCATGTTTCATAATCCCAGAATGTTATGCTTTGTAAATACTTGTTTATCTTTCCCACGATCAGGTATCACCCCCAGCAGCGGTAGCAGTCGGACTAGAACACCAGCCTCTCTCAATACTACACCTGCCAACCTTAATTTGGCTGGTAAGTAACAATCATATCATGCATGTATCTTCCCTTTGTCAGTAATATGCATTTGTTTTGTAATGTCTACCCCATCTTTGTCTGTCAGTTAGCATGGAGGGATAAGTTTGAGCTGTTAGCACTGTATATCCAGTAGTCCAGAGTTTGATTCTGTCTCCATTTGCTACTGTTGTGATTCTGAGCAAATCATGCAACCAGACAGTGCTCCTGTGCAGAGTCTGAAAAAGGTCCATGTGAGTCTGCTATAACCTGATTAACAAATGCTGACTTTGACTCCTCTACTTCTGTTTAGGTGTCCTTCATAATGATCATTAGTACAGGAGTCATTTGTAATCTGGAATTCTGTAAAAAGTAAACGATATTCTGGACAGACATTTTTAGCAGTAAGACATTCATAAAAGTGCAAGGGGTTATAAGTTCATGCCCTGGTTGGAAAACATTCCATTTATAAAAAAGAGCATGCCATGCATCTTTCTTTGTTCTAATTTGCTATCACAAAGATAATCTTATTTAGTTCAAACAGTTCATTGATTGCTTCTGGCCTGCATTGCTTTATAGCATCATAAAAAAAAAACAATATCCTTGCATGTGATTTTTTTTCTTTTCATTTTGGCATAAATGAATCCCATGAGAATGTCACCAACAAGAGTTCTTGTGGACGTCAAATTCCCTCGTAAAGGTGATCATTTATAGTGTTTTTCTGTGGAGAAGGAAAATGGGCATTAAGTTCCTGTCTTCACTATGTTGCCTTTAAGTGGCAGGAAAATCAAAATCCTGCAGGTTTATATTGAGCATAAGAAATTTTGACATTTTTGCTTGTACTTGCACTCCTGTCTTCTGGCGAAAAGATAGAAAAGCTGTAATGTTTTTGCAAAGGCAAAAAGAAAAAACATAGGAGAGTACCTGTTTTTCACTTGAGAGACTCTCTGCAGCTCCACTTATATCTGTTTTGATTGAGACATACAGGGGCACACACCTATTTTGGGGCAACATCCTTGTTAGGTAGTTGAAAATCAGCAGACGACGAGTTTTAGACCATCAAGCATTGGTTCTCCAAACATCTGAAGATTGTTTCCATTGTTTGTAAGATCTGTCGCAAGAGTACATCAAGTTAGTTCATTAAGCAGCTACGTGCTTTAGAGCTGAGCACAGCTTTCATCCTTAGGGCAGTTTCTCTTGAGAAAAGGAAACCTACATCCACCATCCTTGCCTGATTTAAAGGAAGAACATCTAAACAGCACTGGTCAGATTTCCCAGATCTGCTTTATATTCCTGTCAGACCTCACTGCTCTTTGCTCACACTGTCTTGCCATTTATCTTGCAGTCATAATATTATGAGTGGCAAAAATAATTACCCTATTTGAGACATGGGTGTGTGTTCCCTTCCTTATGTGAGTCTTTGTCCACACACCTGTGATTACTAAATGTGCTCATTCCAAGTTTGCAGTATCTTTGAGAACGAGGAATGCTAAATATACTAACCTAGAGGTTGCATGTTGTAGTCCGTTTTCCCCTTAAGGTGACATAACATCAGAATTAGTTTATTTACTAAATGGGCAGTGGGGCTGAAGACTTACTTCCTGTAGTGTAATGCAGTAAGCTGGGTGGCAGGATAGTGTGGACAGGCAGCCAGGTGGTGGCATGTTAGCTAGTAGGGATTATAAAGTAGACCATTTCCTAAACTGTAGGCTTTGTGACTCGTATAGACAGCATGAGCTGTTTCTCTTCAGGCTTCTTGCTGAAGAGCAGTCAGTTAATCTGATTAAGGATCAATTCAAATGACCTGCTAAGACATTGTCATCCCCAAAGAAAAGGTGTGTTGTTCAGCTTCTAAAAGATAGACCAGTCTAAACACTAATAGTAGCCTTAGTACCTTTTGTAGAGTCATTTTATAACATGTTACACTATGCCGTCTATCCACTTCAGCTGATGGGGGAATATTTGTCTCAGTAGATTCAACTTAACATCTGACATGCCAGAGCTTAAGCTTCTTCCTTCTGCAACAATGTACCGGTCTCCTTATCTCTCAAATCTTGTTGACAACCTTCACTTTGTGTTGTAATATCCAGAGCTCAGTTAAGGGCATCTTGCCTTCTAAAAGTAGTCATTCATCATATTTATCAGTTTTTTTTTAATATTCCCCTTTCTTCAGTATTTAGATAAAGAAAACAAATTCTATTTTCCTTCTCACTAGACTGGGTAATGACTAAATGTATACTGTCTGAAATTGTAGTTAAGTATTTTACTTTTGGTTTTTCTTGTTTGCTATTGTCTTTGCAGTCTAAGTAGCTCATCAGGCAGTATACTCACCTTTGTTTCAAAAAGATTAGAAGGCTGTGGGTTCTCTTCCCAAACCACAAAGTTGGATTAATTTCCAATACTGATACAAAAGTACAGCTTCAGAGATGCTGCATTCCTGAGCGTGCCATTCTTCAGATGAGACATTAAACTGAGGTCCCCATGAGGTGATGGTGGTTTGGGTAGATTTTAAAGATTACAAGGTACTTAATGAAAAAAGGAGATGTTTCCTAGTGCCCTGGCCAGATTTCTCCCACTTAGTATGAATACCACTGAAGGTCTCCCCTAAAAAGAGGCTTTTGGCCTAGTATGATAAACCCAGTCAACAGAGTATAAATAAAATAAAATATTTTGTCTGTGATGTTCACTGCTTCGTATTTTGGATAAGGCTTCAGGATTTAAAATATATGCCAGTTGTGACTTCATAATTCTGCCCCAGGATGCCTATGACTTGATATTTGCAATATATGCCTAGTACTTTATAGGAGAGAAAAAATCAGACTAATTTTGAAGGGCCTCTTACTGTCTGATTCAGTAGAAGAGAAAGATGACAAGAAAAGTGATAAAATAGTGAAATGGAAATTGGAGGATTTCTTCTCAGGGCCTCTCCCTCGCTTTGAGGCCCCATCCCTCACTAGAGGTTTTGGCTCTGGTCTGTTTGAAGAAGTATTTTTCCCAGTATCAGTCCCAGTAACCTCCTGTGCTGAACCAATTTTATTGTACCAGTCTCCCAGGAGAAAGTGGACCAGCAAGTAGATCTTCTAATAGGGAACACTAGAAGCTTTTAAGTCTGCCAGATCTGTCCAGTGTGCATCTGACTTTGGGATCAAATGAAAAAGTCCTTTCGCAAGTTCACAGAGAGAGACCTTTCCATTGAGAGTTCCGCAGTCCACCCTCTTAACAGAGTCTCCAAGATGATGGACTGTATGGGAGATCATGAGTATGTCCTGGAAACTTTTATAGTCTGAACAGTTAATTGTCTTACTAATGTGATTAGGTTGTAGCCATTTGGCATAGTAGTAAACGTCTTTGCCTCCTGTATACAAGGTACATGATCCTATCATGACCTCCAGCCAATGCCTGTATGAAGTTTGCATGTTCTCCCTATGTCTCTATGGGTTCCTCCCAAAATTGTGAGGACTATTTCAACTCCCACACACCTGAGAATGGAGTTGTGGACAGAAGCACAGATGCTAGATGATGTCTGTTGGGGAAGAATTGTGTAGACCATCCACTTTGGATATCAGCTGTGGTATGCAGTATCCTCAGGATACGAGAACATGGATCACAGACTACATGTCATGGCAGGGTTAGCCACACAAAGGTGTAAAAATTGGACCTAGGTAATTCAGTCATGTTGACAGATGGACATGGGTATTTGCCTGTAATAAGTGGGTTGTGGACCTGGCCTTCTCTGTCCTATGCCAGGAATGCATGCTATTGGTGGGAGGAGTGTATTTCCCCCTGTTGGCCAGTGTGTGTTCATCATAAACCCCAGTAGCTCTGAGTCAGTAAGCTACTGGCCAGCAGGTGTCCTGTTGCACAACTTGGGTTACCTGGAATAGTTCTCTTCAGTGAAAGCTGGATGTAAAACTAACCAACCTGCCAAACATGAACTAAGAATTACTACACTTCATGTATGTTCACTGTCAGGGCACAGCTTTAAAGTGGATGACATGATGGTAAGGAGGTGGCTGTATATCCTATGTGTCCAGGAGACAAGATGGAAGGGTAGTGCAGCAAAGCCATTTGGCTTGGGATCCAGAGTCTACTACTCAGGAGGAGAACAGACTAGAAATGGTGTGAGAATTGTGGTGAGGGAGAGCCTTCAGAAGACGGGTGTCATCAGAATTAGTGACAGACTCATGGCAGTCAGGCTTCAGTGTAAGAACAGGGCACTATTCATAATCTCAACCATTGTCCCACAGCAAGGTTGTGATAATGAGGAAAAGAGTGTATTCTGACAGCAGTTGTAGGGCCTTCTAGGTAAAGCAGGACAAAAGGAATTAGTGTTGATAATGGATGATCTGACTGCAGATAACTGGATAAACATAGCAGGATATAAGGACTGCTTAGGCCCACGTAGTTGGGGAAAAGGCCATTGTAGACTTCTGTTTTGTAAATGACTTGATGGCTGCTGAGACATGGTTCAGCTATAACGACAGTCAGAAGATCACATACTAGAGTGGCCAAAATACAACTCGGGTCCACTTCCTCCCAATAGGGATATAGGGCATTTGGGTCAAATCAGCAATTCAGCTGCAAGCAGTGTCCAGAGAAGGGTCGAAGGTCAACAGAGACTAGGCTGAAGACCTAGAAGTTTACAAGAGAGGAAGCAGGGGAATTCAAGGAATTACTCAAGGCTGTAGCCCCTCAGGAAGAAGAGGAAATAGGTGGAGTTGGAGTGGCAGCACCTCAAAACAGCTTGTGTGCGAACTGTAGAACAGATATGCATCCAAGCCAGGTATAGAAATAAGATGCATAAGGAAAGTTAGTGGTAGAATGCATACTTCCATGAAGTCATCAAAAGAAAGCAGTATAGGAAAGCGTCTGAGAGAGAAATTATAAACCAGGCTAAGAAGGAATACTGGTTGACTAAGAAAAGAGGTTAAGAGAAGAGTTGTATCAAACAACAAGGTATCGGAGGCACCAGCTTCTGGAAAGTGACGTGATAGACGGCACAGAGAAAATTTGTCATGTAGAAACGCAGAGAGAGAAAGATAAAGAAGTCAAATCACCCTTCTTAAGGCATGCCAGTAACAACCTGCTCACCAGTCCAAAGGACATCAAAGGCAGGTGGAAAGAGTACTTCCAGCAGCTTCTGAATGAAGATTACCCCACAGAAGCAGTACTGCCCCAGATACTACCTATGATGAAAGAAGAGAAGGAACCACTGTAGAAGAAGTAAGAGTAGCACTTACGAAAATGAAATCAAGGAAAGCAGCAGGCTCAAATGAGGTCACAGCAGATATGATCAAGATGTTGGAGGTGGTGGTGGAGAAATGGTTCCTGAGGGTATTCATAGCAGTATGGAGTGAAAGGCATATCCCAGATGACTAGTGAATAAGCATACTAATGCCAATGTACAAATTACAGAGGTATCAAACTCCTGTCCCGTTGTGTGAAAGTTCTGGAGAGGGTGTTTGATAAACACGCAGAGTACTAGAAGATGCAGAGTTTGTGTTCAGATTAGGATGCAGCTCAACCAATCCAGTTTTTGCAGTGAGACAGACAATTGAGAAGAAGCGAGAGATGAGGAAGGAGTCCACCTCGGCATTTCTAGACTTGGAGAAAGCGTTTTATGACAAGGTCCCAAAAAAGTTTATTTGGGCAGTCATGCTGTGGCTCGAAGTCACAGAAGCATTGATAGATTTAGTCAGGGTTATGTACAAGGACCCTGTGACTCAAATGCAAATGGTGTTCAGTCTCTCAGAGGGTATCTCAATGGGGAGTGGTTGTGCATCAGGGTTCAGCTCCGAGCCCACTGCTGTTCATACTGGTGATGGACTACATTAGATGGTTGAAGGGGACAGATCAACAAAGTTAATTTATGCAGACAATGTGGCATTACAGGCAGACAGTGAGCAAGAATTTCAGCAAAGGACAGGGAATAGAATGCAAAACTGAAGGCACATGGGATGAAATTGAATACATGTAAAGCAGTTGCAATGGCAGCAAATGGGGGAAATCCAGAGAAGCTGAGAACTGAGATAGAATTGAGAATAGTGGAAAAGGTTAACAACTTCAAGTATCTGGGAGTGATGGTTGAAAAGGAAAGGCTGAATGAGGAGGTCAGAGCTAGAATCAGAGGGGCTGCAGCCAATTTACATTGTCAGTGGGTAGTGTAGGACAGAAGAATGCCAGAGAAACTGAAAAGTAAGGTGTACAAAACGGGTCTATATTAAATTGTTACCCACTTAGGTTGTTGAACGCCTAAACGTCGACAGCTTAAAACTGTGAATGACAGTTTCCACACAGGGAAACAAGTCGTTTGGCCATTGCGGGGATTTTAGCCTTTGTATAATGTAGAGCGATCTCGGAGTTGGTATATTTAGTTAGGGGGTGTGTGTGTAAGTTGTCGACATTTAGGTGTCGATGTTTAGGGGTTTAACAACCTAAGCAGTCGATGATGTAATATAGACCCTACAAAACAGTAGTGCAGCTTTATACTACTGTATGGTACAGAAAGCTGGCAGTAAAAGCAGAGCAGTTAAGGAAGTTAAAGGTGATGGAGATGAAGTGCATCATATGGGTGGTAGGATGCACACTGTGGCACAGATGAAGAAATGAGGACATCAAAGCAGAAGCCAAATTAGCTCCAGTTGCAAAGAAGGCCAAAGAGAACAGATTGCAGTGTTTCAGGCGCGTGTAGGAAAGCAGAAGACAACGTGTTGAAGATGATTTGGGACAGATAGGAAAAAGGCAAGAGGAAAGGAAGGCATTCAACAAAGTGGTGGATGGATTGTGTGAGAGAAGACCTGCAATAGTCAGACATAATAGTCGAAGAAGATAAGTGTGTGTCATTGAATCAAGTGAGATAGTTAATACAACACCTCAACCCCATGTAGAAAATGGGGAAAAGAGGGGGTTGATGAGGTTTCAGTAAGACCTAGAAGAGCAGACATTAGACACTCTGTGTTAACCGTCTGACACCAGACACATGAAAACAAATGTCATAGGTGGCCACAATATTGTTCATTTTCAGTCTTTCCATGAGACTCTTCACAGTGCTGCAGATGGAGCAGTTAGGGCAGTTGGAATAGGCATACATGCAGTGCCATGCCTGGCTGTGTTTGTAGGACAACATCAAGGCTTCTTTTGCTGATGGCCCCATATGATGATCCTCTTTCTTTATACCCAATAGCAAAAAAAGCTTCTGAAAAGTGAATGAGGGAAAATTCTCTCTGCCTGGGAAGTGTGCTTTGAACCCCCTCAGAGTTCCTTCTGTAAGAACTAAAAAGGTGCCAGAGCTCTTTGATTTAAGAAATCTGTGTCCCATCTATGACAGGGGAAGCTTTGACATGGAGTGCTTTTGTAATGGATGTCCCCCAGAGGCAGAGGACTATGCAAAATCAGGGATTTAGATATCCTTCCTTTGGAAGTCTGCTTCAGCGCCCCAGATGGCTTGTCTGATTGCTCCACTCCAGATGCTGTCAGGGAATGAAAATATGTTCTTAGTGTTTCACTGTTGCAGTCATCACACTTGGGTTATCAGCCTGCAGGTAGCCCTCAGTCGGCCTGAATACCAGAGACTTAGTATTTCTGCATCGGTTGCTGTCGCTCCAGGACTGACTTCGGTCATCAGGGGCATAAAAAAAAGACAGCCGATGCCATTACATATGCCGAGGAGACTGAAGCAGAAGCAGTTTACACGAGTGCCGGTAGACCACTACCTGAGTTTTCATTTCCGAATTGAATTATCCTGAAGTCTTCTAAAGCTAAGTATCCCATTGGGTATCCTTTTTTCTTGCTCTAACCAATGTCAGAAAAAGTTAACAATTGTCTTGCCTGTGGAAAGCAAATACCACATTGAGATTTCCATTCTTACTGCATCACCTGTTTAGGCCTAGACCACAACATACCGTGCTGTCTGTTTTGTGCCTTGTTCAATGCCCAAACTATTCGTCGTCGGGCCTTTATTGTCACTAAATACTTTGGTTCTCGATCTCTGTATTCCGAAATGGCTTCGGTAAGCCATCCGACTGCGGATCTTCTGAAAAAACGTAAGGGTAAAGACAGAGACAGACAGTACAGGTCCAAAGCTGTCAATGACGCTTCCGTTAAGCTAGTCGCCAGTTCACTGGTACTCAGTGAGGTGATTTCGCCTCATGCTCACTTCAGTGGATTCGCAGGCCCTCTACAGAGACCTGTTCGGAGTCCGGTATTCTGCAAGACTCTTCTTCGACTACGGAACCTGCAGATGTCTCTACCTTGGATGGGTCCGGAGCCACTGAGCAGGCACTGGCTTCAGAGGAAGTTCTTCACACTACCAATGTTTGACACAAACCAAAGACTTCTTTCGTGTCTTCAGTGTCTTCAGTTCTGTCTAAAACTACCAAGTCTCCAGTACGTCAGCAGTACATGCTATGCCTAAAAACCGATGACCAAAGCGCATGCACCTGCTCCCTTGCCACAACATCAAATGCTTAAAATGGCAGAAGACCTTATTATGCTGATTAGGGGAAGTCAGCCTTCCCCTGCTAAGAGAAAAAAAAAACCTGACCCCAGCAGCTTCAACAGACCAAGAGTCTGACGGATCTGAGGTATCTGATTATGAAGACATGCCCTTATCTGCTTATGAGGATTCAGATGCAGAGAAATCCATTCCCTCTGCTTCTCTTCCAGAGGATTTTTCTTTTGATGAAACCTTGCATACTTTAAGAGAGCATTTCCTCTGGGAATGCCAAGACTATCCTCAGTCCAAAAAGAGACTCATAGAATTTCCAGGTTTGCCACAACATAAGCCTTTAGCAATACTCCAGTCCTGGATGTTGTGGATGATGGCTTTATGGAAACCAGTTTAACTCCTGATACTTTACCCTCTGCTCCTAGGAAACAAGACAGGTACTACAGAGTACCTGACTCTCACAAATTACTTTACAAAAATCGTACTGCTGACCCGGATGTCATCTCCCAGGGGCCTAAAGGTATCAAAGCAACTACAGCTAAGAATCCCCACCCCTTTGGACAGAGATTCCAGAGCTTTGGACAGATGGGGTAAGAAAGTATATACCTCTGCAACTCTCGCCATTAGGGCTTTGAATTGTCAGTTTCACATGTTAAAGTACCAACAACATATTATGGAACTTAAGCAAAAAATAGCTACCTTTACAGACTGTGCAGAAAATAAAGAATTGCAAAAGCTTATGCATTCTGCAAGCCAAGTCAGCAAGCATACATTGCAGTGTGGCTTTGACACCCTAGAAACATCTTGCAGGCAGCAGTCACTGGTTCTGTACTGAGAAGGCATGCTTGGCTTAAGGAGCAGACCTTGCCAAACCATGTCAAATCAAAGTTATTAGACGCTGCTTTGAACAAAGACAGTCTGTTTGGCACCAAAGCAGAAGAGGTTCTTAAGATGGAAGAAAAAGCTAAATCTATGTAGACAGTCAAAGAATTTTTGCAAGTACAGCCTCCTAGATTCAGTAGGCATTACCTCTTGAAACATTGGTCCTTTCCAGCCCCCTCAAGGCCATCTCAAACTAGACCCAGGAGAAACAGACCCCCCCCCCAAACTACAGTCTCAGGTTATGCAAAGATCTAAGCAATGGAGTGCCTCCACCTCTAAAGCAAGGAGTGTTAAAACACCCCCTTACGGAAAGAATTTGCAATGACTTCTCAACTCCCCACCTCTGCCCAACTGCTTGTGCCTCTAGGAGGAAAACTTGCCCTCCATGCAGAAAACTGGATTTCCATCACCAAAGACTGATGGGTCCTCAACATTAAATCCCAGGGGTACACATTTTACTTCCACTGACTGCCAAACCCCAAAATGGTTCCCAGACTTTCCTCCAAACCAATTGGCAGAGGCACAAAACCAAATTCAATCCCTGCTCTCTCTAAAGGCAATTCAGCCTGTTCCTGTGGAACAGATAGGTCAAGGATTCTATTCCAGACGTTTCCTGGTACCCAGAAAAGAGAGTACTTGGCGCCCAATCCTAGATCTTTCAGTTCTCAACACCTTCCTGGTGGTACCAAAATTCAAAATGCTCATCCTGCAGCAGCTTCTACCTATGCTAGCCAAAGATGCCTGGTTAGTCACCCTAGACTTAAAAGAAGCCTATCTGCACATCCCTATAAGGGAGTCATGCAGGAAATATCTACGGTTCAGGGCAAGAGCTATGCATCATCAGTTCTTTGCTCTTCCCATTGACTTATCCACTGCTCCCAGAGTATTTACAAAATGCCTGGCTCCAGCCATTGCTTATTGCAGACAGAGAAATATTCATATTTACGTGTACTTGAACGATTGCCTGATTCAGGCAGACAGGAAATGCTATTGCAGCACCTGACATTTGTAAAAAACTTTCTAACCTCCATGTGGGGTACACCATCAATGAAAAGAAATCAAAACTAGTCCCCAGTCAAAAGATTGTATTCCTGGGAGCAATATTGATCACACCATCCAAGATGGCATTCCTCACTCCAGAAAAACAAGCCTATCTGACAGACTATTTTACTCAAATGGCCACCAAGAACCCAGCTATCTTCAAGGAAAATCCTGCAGACCCTAGGGTTCATAGCCTCATGCATCCTACTAATTCCATATGCCAGACTACATATGAGGAAACTTCCGTGGTACTTAAAAAGTCTTTGGTGCCAACATTCTCAGGACCTAAAAACTGTCATTCCTTTAAAACCCTGTCTAAGGACAGACTTTCTTTGTTGGGCAGCAGCATGCAACCACAACAAGGGACCACCCTTTACTCAATCCCACACTGGCCAGACCTTAACTACAGATGCATCAGACTATGCCTGGGGGGCACACATGGATGACAAGTGCATTCAGGGCCACTGGAGCCCAAGTCAAATTCATCTGCACATCAACCAGAAAGAGATGCTAGCTGTGCAGCACGCTCTGACAGCTTTCAGATTCGTACTCTCACCAGGACTCCTGCTTATAAAGACAGACAACACCACAGTTATGTGGTACATCAACAAGCAGGGGGGAACTCACTCTTACCCACTCTACAGGCTAGCCATGGCCCAGTGGAATATGGCAGGTCAATCTGCAGGCTCAATTCCTGCCAGGCAAACAAAACTCACTGGCAGATGACTTGAGCAGAAATCTCCTAGACCCACACGAGTGGCAACTAGAGCCCAGCACCTTCAACCTTCTGATTCAGAAATGGGGACCCTAGAGGTGGATCTCTTTGCCTTCCCCTACAATCACCAACTCAGCAAATTCTGCACCAGGACACCTCACAGCAGGGCCTGGAAAGTGGATGCCCTATCTCTCCAGTGGGTAAATCTCTCTATCTATGCCTTTTCCCCCCTCTGCCCCTTCTCTCAAGAGTATTGCTCAAGATAAGACAGGACAGGCCGAGGGCAATTCTGATTGCCCCGGACTGGCCACTCCAGCACTGGTACTCACTGCTATGCAGCCTGTAACCAGTGCCACCCTGGCACCCACACCAGAACCCAAACCTACTCTCTCAGCAGGGGGGACAGATCATGCATCTACACCTGCAAACCCTAAATCTTGCAGCCTGGCTTACTCCTTGAATTCTCCCCCAGTAACCAGCCTAAGCAAGCAGGTGCTGGAAGTCATTCTTGAAGCCAGAAGACCCAGTACAAGGAAATCCTATGCTGATAAGTGGAAAAGGTTCTGCTCCTGGATTCATTCTAAAGAAGAGGACACAACTATGCCCTCCATGCCTGTAATCCTGGATTACTTAGCAGATCTGCTCCACAGAGGCCTATCCTTCTCCTCCGTTAACATCAATGCCTCTGCCATTTCGGCTCACTACAACACTGAGCCACCTCTCTTCTCTCACCCTATTATCAGACAGTTCCTGAGAGAGGCAAACAACTTAAGGCTGCCAAGGAGAGCACCCACCCCTGCTTGGGACCTTAACTTTGTACTGGAAAAGCTCACTCTACCCACCTTAGAGCCTGCAGCGTCAGCAGAGTTAAAATTCCTCTCTTGGAAAACACCCTTGCTTCTGGCCATCACTTCAGCTAGAAGAGTGTCTGAGCTACAAGCACTTATGGCTGTGGAACCCTTCGTTATTTTCCATGGTGACAGGGTTTCCCTCAGGAGTAACCCTTCCTTTATGCCTAAAGTGGTGTCCAGTGTGGCTCTCAACCAATCTATCCATTTGCCAACTTTCTTCCCTAATCCTCAAAATAAAGGTGAAAGGATCCTGCATTCCTTAGACATGCATAGACAGCTCAGATTCTACCTGGATATGACTAAACCCTTCAGGAAATCTGACCAGTTACTAGTCAGCTTTGCACCAGGGTCAGAGGGCAAGGCCATTTCAAAGCAAACAATTTCCAAATGGATAGCACACTGCATCCATTTCTGCTACAAGCACCATGAGAAACCAACCCCTCCGGGGGTCAGAACACATTCCACTAGGGCAACTTCTACCTCTACAGCATTCCTTAGGGGAGTCCCTACCAGGAACAACCTGGAAGCTGCTACCTGGAGTTCTCTACACACCTTCACCAAGTATTACCACCTGCCTATCTTTTCCAAATCCAGGGCGGGTTTTGCAACAGCAGTCCTGCAAGGCATACTATCCAGCCCCAACTCTTCTTGACTGGCTCCACCCTTCTTCAGCTTTGGGAATCGACCCAAATGTAATGACTGCAACAGTGAAACACGAAGAACATAGTACAGTTGTGTGCACTTACCATAAATGTAGATGTTAGAGTGTATTCACTGTTGCAGTCCTGGTTTCCCTCCCTCCATCCCCCTCTTCTTTCTACTGGTGAGGTTCTTCCACCAGAACCTGGCTCCCACTTGGGGGCTCCTGACAGGTTAGGGCAAGAAAAACTGATGTAATGGCGTTGGCTGCCTTACTTTATACTACTGATGACCTGACGTCAGTCCTGGAGCAACAGCAACCGACTCAGAAATACTAAGTCTCTGGTATTCGGGCCGGCTGAGGGCTACCCTGGCAGGGATAACCCAAAAGTGATGACTGCAACAGTGAATACACTCGAACATCTACATTTACGGTAAGTGTTACACAACTGTACTTTTTAACTAGGAAAGGCGTGAGAGAGGAAAGACATTTGACAGATTGATATATTTCAGATAAGTAGTTAGAGAACTATAGAAGAGTTGGTTTGGAAAGGTTTAGAGAGGACATTTGAGTCAGAAGTTTCTCACAGGACTGTGTCAAAGGCTTTTGAAAGAACTAGAAAAACAGTACAAATAAAATGCAGGAGTTGCTTAATACACTTTTCCAGGGTCTCAGAAAGGTGGAACAAAATGGCAATTAGCCTAAAGTTAGAGATTTTGTAGAAGTTTTCTCCTTTTTCTCCTTTATGGAGAGGAATAATAAAGATTTTTTTTTCACAGGCCAGGGACATGGGAGTCTTGAATAGATCTGCTGGTGAGAATTGAGGCTGGGTATAAAATAGAGTCTGCATCAAGCTTAAGGTACTCATCATGAAGATCAGCAACAGAAGAACAGGATTTCAATTCCTTTAGTAGCTGTCTTAACATGTGATATGAGGACATGTTGGAGATTAATGACAGGGATGTCACGGCTAGTAGAGTTTTCAGGTTGAATAAATGGCTGAGGAGAGCTTGAAGGTAAGAGTGGCTATGATGGTAAATTTGGTAGCCATTTCTGTCGGGGAGTTTGAGGAAGGACAGCCAGGTTGAAGAAATTTCTTAATTGAGCTCAAGAATTTTTTGGAATTTTTGTGATTATCTTGTGGGTCTGTATAAAAAATTGTCTAGGTGAATTTACTTTTTGGTGAGGTTATGCAGCTCTTTTTATGGATGTAAGGTTTGATGGTTATATCTTTGTGCCATTGTTTTTATACTTTGTCACCTTTTTGCATGAGAATTCTAGTTGAGTCAGTCAGCCAAGGGTTTGAGTATTTTTACTCTATTTCTGGTAGAGGCAAATTTGTTTAAAGTATTTGTGAATATATTTTTTAATTTCTTGATGGCTATGTCTAGGGATAGTGTTTTGAGTAGAGGTTAGCTGAAGGATTTTAGTAAATTATTGAGTGCATGAAAAAAAGATTTTGAGCAGTTCTGTATATATATTTATTAGCTGGTGGGTGATTTCCCTATTGGTGAATATAGGGTGATGATCACTAAGAGAATTAGGTAGTACCTCAGAGTTGGCATACTTGCTGGGGTTGGAGTCAAATATCCAGTCGAGGATAAAATTCTTTTTATATAACTTGTTGAGTCGAGTAGTAGATGATGATTGCTGTTTGAACCCATACAAGTTGGCAAGTAGTTTGGGTGTTAGATGTCAAAGGTAACCAGTCAGTGTTAATGTCTCCTAAGATGATGGTTTCAGTAGTAATATTTGTAGTTATCCATCAAAGAATTTTGTCTAGTAAGGTAATATTACTATCTGGTGGCATGTATAGGGCAACTGTACATTACATAGCTTCTTATGTTTATTAACATTAAAAAGAGAGAAGTTCTGCATTTTTAAATGTTGGAATGTTATGAAAAACTTCTACTAGCCATGACATCTCTGCCTTTAATCTCCAACCTTTTCTCCCATCATATGTTGAGACAGTTACTACGGGAAGTGAAATTCTGTTCTCCTTCTGCTGATTATCTCTTTGCTGAGTACCTTATGCTCACTTTTTTTTTTCAGGGGTGAGAAAATTAGACAGTTGTATACATTTGCAACCACTCCCCCTTTTTGTGTGGTCTGTCATATCGAATTATATTGTAACCAGAAGATAGAATTTCAGAATCTTTTATATGGGGTTTTAGCCACATCTCGGTACTGATATTATTTTCTGGTGAGTATTGAAGAAACCATGCTTGAAGGTCTGTAACTTTGTTTAGAATACTAAAAATATCAGTAGAGATAAGGAGAAGTTTTGTGGGTGTATGGACTTAGGGATAGAGGAGGGTGGAATGGATTATGTTGAGGTGCTAAGGTTTGGATGAATGTCACCACAAAGAGGGATTTTACAGAACAGTGGATTGGGATTATTTATTTAATAAAGTATATGAATTTATTCCGGGTTATATCAAAGTGAACTGAATGGTTAGGAGTTTTGTATTTGAAAAGGTGAATAGGTTAGACATTAAATAAATTTGAGGAAATAGGTATGAAGGATGGTTCAGTCTTAGTATAGATAAGGTAGTTGGTAGGGTGAGTATGTGAATAAAGTAGAGAGTACCACAGCAGGTAAAAATGTGACAATATTAATAGTAGAAATGTGCAGATGCGCAAGGATAACATGGTAGATGCAGAGGACTGTGGACCAGCTAAGAGGAAGCTATAATTGAATGAAAAGGAAACAATGTTACAGGAGAAGGGAGGACAGTAAGGGAGAAAAAGATGAGAATGAAATTGGTTTGCTGGAGATTCCAGGCAAGGTGTGATAACTTATGGAGGTGGAGAATAGGTAAGATTTTAATCAAAGTAGTCAGAGGAATGTAGAAGAGACCATGGTATAGTAGGGTGAAATTGTGAATTTGAGGAAGTATTAGGATGACAATAATTTAATTTGGTGATGTGTATAGTAAAAGGTTTTTGGGTTTTATGCTTGGGTCAGTATTATGAAAATAAGGATAATATTGAAGAAAGACTTGCCAAGGAGGAGGAAGTGAATATTGTACAAGGGGAAAAGGGGAATAAAAAGTATAGATTGTAAAGTCCGAACAGTAGAGAAGAGTAAATTAAATGAAGAGCAGTAGGAGGTAAGGTGTGACATAATGGGTTTGGGTGAATGCTGCTGGATAATGAGGTAGTAGCAGGGATTGATGAGGATAGGAAGAGAAGGGGAAGGGATATTTGCAGTACAAATTTAGACAAGGAGGGGGTGTGTGGGAATTGAAGGCAGGGTAGGTGAGCATATTGAGCCCAAGCATAGTGAGGGTGAATGGAGCTATTTGAAACCCCTCATGGAGGTTTTGGCCCAAGAAGAGCAATTGGTAACAGTGGAGGTAAAGGAAAGTTTAAACAGCAGTATCACTGCTTTTTTTCCCCAACAAATATCTTATTAAATTTTCACATATCACATAGGCAGTCTTACATTTATATAAATGAAAAACAAAATGACACCACTTTATATGTAAATATTATACATCACAGACATCACTGTAGTTGCATTATACATAACGTATAATCTAGCCAGTCATTGTTGAGCATTGTATAGCTCATTCAAATCCTGCCTCTTAAACCTCGTTCCTTCTCTGCATATATTGTTCCCACAATTTCCATTTTTTCCTGTACAGTTTGCTCCTTCCCTTTTCTAAAGATCCCAATTCCAGTTGTTTATCTCTCTTAACTGTATTCATTACTTCTAGTAAAGTTGGTCTAGACTTCGATTTTCATTTTCTAGTAATTCCTTTTGTGGCAGCCATCATAATTAGACTCAGCTAGGCTTTACTATGTCTAGGCAATTCCAATTCTGTATCATAGCTCAAAATAATCATCTCCTCAGTCAATCCAATCTGCCCACCCAGCATCTCCGACAGAGCGGTCCGCAGGGAATCCCTAAAGTCTACCAGCTCATTACATTCTTAAAAATATGTTCCCAGCCACCTCTTTCTTGCTCGTCACACTTCCAACATTTGCTATCCACCTGAGGAAAATTTCTTTGGAGTCTACTTGGGGTATAAAAATACCTATGTAAACACTTCCAGGCAAAGATTGTATATCTTCTAGACTTTATTGCATATTTGGGAGATAGACATATACCCCCATTGTCTCTTTGTCAGTTGCTTATCCAGTCTCACTTCCCATTCCTTTCTAAGCTCCTCTGATTGATTCTTATAATTATGCAGTGTTTTGTACGCTTTATTAATTATTCCTTTAACATCAGCTCTATCATGAGTTCTAGATTCTATTAAAAACTCTGCCAGTGCTGGTCTTTCATTCAGGCGCCCCCTATTTCCTTCTCTTTATCTGTACTTTGATGTCAATCCTTGATAAGGGAAGGCAGTCTCTAAACTGCAGTCCAAATAAATTATTGGCCTCTTCCCATGGTATTACCTTTGCCTTTCTAGTTGTTTGCTTCCAATACCTTAGTTCCTTTGCCAGTTTTTTCCAGTAACTTCCAGTCCCCTCTTGCCTATTATCTGTAACCCTAACCACAGTCATCCCTGTCGGTAAAATCTCTCTTCTCCATTCTTGTGCTGGTTTAGTTCTTAAAATACTCACTGCTTTTTTATGAATATAATACCCTGTATGATTGTTGTAGTTTTCCTTAAGAGTCTGAAACCAAAATCCCAATCTCTCCTTATTTCTTGAGTTTCCTCCATGTCGTCATCATTCCTTTCCAATTTAATTATAGTTTTCTGCTTGTGCTACGTATAAGAGCCTTAATTGTGTTGCTCTAAAATGCCCCCACAAATTGGGTAATCCTAGTCCACCTTCTTCTGTTGGAAGAATCCATTTATCCCAATTGATCCTTGCTGTCTTTCCTTCCCAGATAAAATCCTTCAACTCTGGTTGATAAAAATATGCCTGACCTGTGTATAAGGCTAAAGGGACTAAAACAATTTAATGGCTTATATCTTTGTATCCATTTCCATATAAGAAAAGCTTCCAATTTCTCAATTTTTGTATTATCTTCTGCTTAGTGTCTTCCCACATATCCTTAGCTGCTACAACAGAGTCATTTCTTATCCATACTCCTAAATACTTCCATTTTATCATATCCCCATACATATGGATATTGTTGGACCAGTTTGTGTGTGGGTACATAATTTATTGCTGTTGCCTTTGTTTTAGCTTCATTAATTTTGTATCCCAAGAAGATTTGAAACAGTCTTAAAATGTTTCACAACATTGTAATGTCCCTTTCTAGTTTTGTCATGTATAAAATAATATCTGCAACTAGAGCCAGCTTTTCCTGACTACCATTCCAGTTATATCCTTGAATTTCCCAGTCCCTTATTTTCTTTGCCAATGGTTCTAAATATAATGCAGACAACAAAGGGGAAAGCGGACAACCCTGCCTAGTTCCTGTACTCCAGCAGAAGTTATCAGAGAGGACCCCACCCACTTTAATTTTCACCTTCGAAACCCTCATATATACTTCTAATCAACCTTATAATTGTATCAGAGAAAGCAAATGCTTCCTTTGCCCTGATGAAGAAGTCTCACTCTACTCTGTTGGTGGTTTTCTCTGCATCAAGACCCACAAATAAAAGTGGTATTTTCTTACACCCTGTTTCCGTCTGGATCATCAGTGTTCTGTTAATATTGTCAGATGTTTGCATCCCCTCCACAAATCCACACTGATCCATATTTATCAATTGTGGTATCACTTTTGCCATTCTTTTAGCCATTATAGACATAAACATGTTATAGTCATGGTTTAGTATTCAAATGGGCCTCTAGGAAGCTGGATCTGATGCATCTTTACCCTTTTTAGGTATTACTGTTATGACAAAGGGAAATACTGCCAGCCCAGTTATCTGGAATTTTGTAAATAATTCTGTCATTTGTGAATATTGATAAGATTTATACAAATGTTTGTGTAAAGTACTGAGCTAAAATGTAACCACAGCATGCCCTATTGGAATAGAACAGAAATGTACCTGCACTATTGTGACTGTTTAGATGTATATGTTTAATGGAAACTGGAACACAGGAGGTTAACTTAAAAAAATTCAGAGAAAATAGTTGAAATTAAATTGTTTTATAACCACGTAATAAAAGAGACGTTCTCTCTCAGTTTCAGTGCAGTAGCAGAGACAATGTCTGGAGCTAGAAGTTTTTTGTATTGTCTTGAAAAAGAAGTAATTACTAGGTTTAAGATGTAGAAGTGTTTTATTGTTTTATGACTTCCGGGATCTGCAGACATCTGAGAGATATGTATTTTTCACAAAGAGATGCTAAAATTCTGTTAGTTTCTGACAAAGGGGGTTTAGCTTGGGAACTGAAGTCAGGTGACAAAAAGTGATGTCATCCAAGCTAACCCTGCAGTAATATTTGATATTAATGTAAGAACTCTCTGAGACAGGACATTTTGTATCTGTCTTTTGAGCTGACAATAATATCAGCTAGAAGATCCATTCACCACCTTGCCTTGCTGTAAGTTTTTAGGGTATAGCAAATCTTTTAGATTCAGATAGGAATGTAGTAAAGTGTAGCTTAGATGTTTTCTTTATTTATTTGAGACTGTCCTGCAATGTTGTAAATATTTCCTTTGATTTTGAACTCCAAAGTAACTATGTTTGTTTACTGAGTATTGTCTTGTTAGTTTATTATTAAATATATTCAAATCTTTCAATTGTGGCTGGTCTGTTTAAAGATATTTAAGCTCTTAGAATACTTGCATATCTATTTGATGACACTGTACAGGGCACTCCTAAACAGTCTTGCTCTTGAAGGGTCCCTCCCAAGGTGCCTGCAGCTTGTTGTGTCTGACAGGAATGAGAACCATCACCTGCTCCCTATAGCATACTTCCTAGCTCAAGCATTCCTGTCATACCTGACCTTTTTCTGCTGTTTGGCGTCTGCCAGGTTATCTTGGACCAAACCCATGAGTTCCTTGAGCCTTGTCCTGAGGTTTAGAACATATGCCACAATAGACTCCTTGTAGGATTCACACTCACGACTCAAATCTAGAGGTCCACTCACCCTATGCCCATACAGCAACTCAAAGGGTGAAAAACCTGTGGGTTTGTGGGGCTACCTCTCTGTAAGCAGACAACAGATGGGGCAAATATTTGTCCCACTCACTCTTAAACTGGTCTGCAAATGCCTGTAGCATGGCCTTTCGTGTAGAGTTTAACCTCTCAACCAGACCATTAGGCTGGGGATTATAGAGGGTGGTCTTTAGGTGCTTCATCCCACAGTGCTTCCACAGACATGCCAGCAGGTCTGATATGAAATTGGCACATTTGTTAGTCAGTATTTCTTTTGGGAAACCTACCCTGCTGAAAATCTCTAACAAAGCATTTGCCACCTTTTCTGCCTCAATGGAGGACAGAGCCACCACCTCAGGGTATCTGGTAGCATAATCTACTACCACTAGGATATACTTTTTCCCTGTGGAACTTGGGGTACTCAGACGCGCACAGTATCCATAGCCACCCTCTGAAATGGCTTCTTAGTCACAGGCAAAGGCATCAAAGGAGCTTTCACCTCGTCTCCTGCCTTGCCTACCTTTTGGCACTGCCCACAGGTCCTGCAGTACCCTGTTACATCTCCGGAAATTCCAGGCCAGTAAGGGATGTTCATCGTGTTACAATGCTGCAGTCATCACACTTGGGTTATCCTGCCGTCAGGCTGTCCCGCAGTCGGCCAGAGTTTCAAAGTCTTGGTCTGGCGTCGGTTGCTGTCGATTCTTCCCTGACGTCAGTGCGCCAGGGGTATATAAGATGCATCCGACGCCATTTTCTTCAGTCTTTCTTGCCGTGCGGTGCCCGGTTCGTAAGTGCCAGTCGGCCGACTCCTGAGATTTTCGAAGTCGAATTTCAGATCCGAAGTCTTCAATAAAGCTAAGTACCCCATTGGGGAAACTTTTTTCTTGCCTCAGACCAATGTCAGAAAAAGTTAATAATTGTATTTCTTGTGGAAAGCAAATACCTCATAAGGACTTCCACTCTTACTGTATTCCATGCCTAGGCCCTGATCACAACGTCACTAGTTGTCAGTTTTGTGCTAGATTTAACAAACGTACTATTAAAAGGCATTTTGATTTTGCTTTGCACTACTTTGGCCGAAGGTTCAATTATACTATGCCATCGGATCAACCGACTGCAGTACCGAAAAAATGCAAGAACAAGGATAAAGACAGACATCCGAGGTCCAAAACCGACGACGAAGCCTCTTCTAGGCCAGTCGCTGGTTCTCAGTGAGGTGCTTTCGCAGCCCCTGACACCCGCTACCTCACAGCCACAGGCCGCCTCTGACTCCCACGTGGAGACAACTAGGCCTCTGGAAACTCAATGTATTGGGCCTACGGAAACTAATCCCTCAGATGGGTCTGGAGCCGCTGAGCAGGCATCGGCTTCTGAGGGTGTTTTCAGACCTTCACAACATACCATTAAAACTACAGCCAAGACAAAAGTACCACTAAAGACAAAGAAACAAGTACAGCATTCTCCTGGACAAGCCTCCATGCCTAAGAAACAGATGCTTAAAATGGCCGAAGACCTCATTACTCTAATCAGGGGTTCCCGTCCCCCTCCTGAGAAAAGGCCTAGGCAGGATACAGACTATGATTCCTCTGATCAGGTTTCCATTTCCTCTGATTCCTCTTCAGACCAGGGGTACTCTCTACCTCCTTATGAGGACTCTGATGCTGAAGAATCTATCCCTTCAGCCTCTCCTCCTGAGGATTATTCTTTTGGGGAAACTTTACATACCATGAGGGAGCATTTCCATTGGGAAAGTCAGGATTACTCAGAATCTAAGAAAAGGCTCCGAGATTTCCTTTTATTGCCTCAGCACAGGCCTCTGGCTATTCCGCCTGTGCTAGATATTGTGGATGATGTGTTCTATGAATCCAGCTCATCTCCTGATTCCTTGCCCCCTGCATCAGCCAAGCCAGATAGGTACTACAAGAGTCCCTGACTCTCACAAGTTTCTTTATAAAAACCCTTCTGCTGATCCAGAAACTATTTCCCAGGGTCCAAAAGGGGTTAAGGCTTCCATTGCAAAAAATCCAGTACCCTCTGACAGAGATTCCAGAGCTTTGGATAGATGGGGGAAGAAAGTATACACTTCTGCAACTTTAGTAGTCAGAGCTTTAAATTGCCAGTTTCACATGCTTAAGTACCAACAATATTTAATGGCTCAATTAAAACAGAAAGTGCTTGCAAGCTCAGAAGCTCCTGATTGTAAAGAAATGCAGGATTTATTGCATGCAGTTGAACATGTGGGAAAACATATGCTGCAATGTGGTTTTGATTCTCTAGAGGCCTCTTGTAGAGCCGCAGTTACAGGTTCAGTGATTCGAAGGCATGCTTGGTTGAAAGAACAGAGTTTACGTGATCATGTTAAGGCAAAATTATTGGATGCTCCTTTACATCATGATACCTTGTTTGGTGTTAAGGCAGAAGAAGTGTTAAAGAAAATGGAGGATAAAGCTAAATCTATGCAAACAGTCAAGGATTTCTTACAGGTACAGCCACCTCGATTTAGCAGAAATTGGCCTACAAAAAATTGGTCCTTTCCAGTGTCAGACAGACCACAGAGAGGCAGACACAGACGCCCAAGAGGCAGATCTCAACCCCAAGGCTCAAACAGACAACGACAGTGGGGCACCTCAACCCCAAAAGGAGGTGAAGATAAGTCTCAGCCTTACAGGAAACAGTCACAATGACTTTCCCCTTCGTACGCCAAGCACTTCCCTTTTGGAAGCCCCCTTGGGGGGAAAACTAGCACTTTTTTCTCAAAACTGGCAAACAATCACCCAAGACAAATGGGTTCTAAATATTGTGTCTCAAGGTTACAGGTTCCACTTTCATACTTTACCAAAGCTAAAAAGAATGCCAGACCTGCCACAAAATCAATGGGCAGAAGGCACAAAAACAAATTTCAGCCCTAATGGACATGAAAGCTATTCAAAAAGTACCACAGCAGGAACAAGGACAAGGATTTTACTCGAGACTCTTCCTGGTCCCCAGAAAGGACAAGGCCAAGGCCTGGAGGCCCATACTAGACCTTTCAATTCTAAATACTTACCTGGATATGGTGTTGCTGCTGTAGAGTTGTCGCCTCACAGTAAGACGCTGTCCGGTTCAATTCTCAGCTAGAGCTTCTTCTGCGTGGAGACATCCGTGAATGGGCGTACCTTCGTTGAAGGTTGTGCGTCAGGCCTGGCAAGCCGGTACGTAAAAATCAACTGCCAATAATTAGCAGACCGGAGTTCCGCTGTGGCGACCCCTAACCGGGAAAAGCCGAAAGACACACCACCACCACCTGGATATTCCGAAATTCAAAATGTTGACATTACAACAACTTCTACCCATGCTGGGCAAGAACACTTGGCTTGTTACTCTGGACCTCAGAGGCATACCTGCATGTCCCTATCGGACAAAATTACAGAAGGTACCTCAGATTCCAAGCTGGTACAATGCACTACCAATTCTCTGCACTGCCCTTTGGCTTATCTACTGTGCTCAGGGTCTTCATAAAGTGCATGGCACCAGTAATTGCATTTTGCAGACAAAAAGGAATTCAAATATATCCATACTTGGACGACTTCCTCATTCAAGCAGAGACAAAGGACATTCTTCTACAGCATCTGGCATTTGTAAAAAGATTGCTAACTTCTCCAGGGTACACAGTAAATGAAAAGAAGTCAAAACTAGTACCCTCACAACAAATTATATTCCTGGGTGCCAGCTTAAATACAGTGGCCTAGATGGCTTACCTCACGCCAGACAAACAGGTTCAACTAACTCAATATTTTCAGTTACTGGCAAAAATGTCCCATCTCCCTGCAAGAAAAATTCTGCAGGCCCTGGGATTCATGGCATCCTACATACTACTAATACCATATGCCAGACTGCATATGAGGAAACTACAATGGTACCTAAAAAGTGTTTGGACTCAGCACTCTCACAGTTTAGAAGCAGTAATACCACTGATTCCCTGCCTACAAC
Organism: Protopterus annectens; assembly: GCF_019279795.1. Taxonomy (NCBI): domain Eukaryota; kingdom Metazoa; phylum Chordata; order Ceratodontiformes; family Protopteridae; genus Protopterus; species Protopterus annectens. The sequence continues at coordinate 717,546,662 of NC_056747.1, forward strand.
AGGAGTTTCGATGGTGGGCACAGGCATGTCACCTAAACAAGAGTCAGCCTTTCACCCTATCCACAGCCAGGCAGACTCTAACAACAGATGATTCGGATTATGCCTGGGGAGTGCACACAGCAGGAAAATGCATTCAGGGGAAGTGGACCACACACCAGATGCATCTTCACATCAATCAAAAAGAGATGTTGGCTGTGCAAAATGCCCTAACAGCTTTCAAGGACCTTCTGCATCCAGGACAATAATTATTAAAGAAAGACAACACCACAGTAATGTGGTACATAAACAAGCAAAGGGGGGCACTCATTCTTACCCCCTATGCAGGCAAGCCATGACCTTGTGGAACACAGCTCTAACGTACCAAGTTCACCTGCAAGCACAATTCCTGCCAGGAAAGAAAAATACTCTGCCAGACGATCTAAGCAGAAATATCATGGACCCTCACAAATGGAAATTGAATCCACAAATCTTCAGCATGGTAATGCAAAAATAGGGATGCCCAGACATAGATCTTTTTGCCTCCCCACTGAATTGCCAACTACAAAAATTCTGCACAAGGACTTATCACAAACAAGCATGGAAAGTGGATGCTCTTTTGTTCAGCTGGAAAAACCTAAAAGTTTTTGCCTTCCCGCCTCTGCCTCTCCTTTCAAAGGTACTCCTAAAAGCCAGACAAGAGAAACCACAGATGATCCTGATTGCTCCAGACTGGCCACGTCAGTACTGGTACCCTATCTTAAGGAACCTAGCTCAAGGCCCACCAAGGATTTTGCCTCAAATTCCACACCTTCTGACTCAACAAAACAATCAGATCCTGCACGATCAGCTCAAAACCCTAAACCTGGCAGCATGGCATATTTATTAGTCAAACAGGCAACACCTCTCTCTAAAGCGGTTATGGATGTCATTTTGGAGGCTAGGAGGCCTAGCACCAGGAAAGCTTACTCAGAAAAATGGAAGAGATTCTGCACCTGGAACCAGGCTCAAAGCCTTGACCCTCTTGTTCCAAACATTCCTCAGATTTTACAATACTTAACTGAGATGCTGGACTCTCATCAATTAAGACCCACGCCTCTGCCATTTCAGCACATTACAACACGGATCCTCCTTTATTCTCTCATCCCTTGCTAAAACAGTACCTCAGAGGGGCTAAAAACATAAGACCGTCCCGGAGAGCACCAACACCAACTTGGGACCTCAATTTTGTTTTCGAAAAATTGACCCTGCCACCTTTTGAGCCAGCCAATACAGCCAGTCTAAAATTTTTATCATGGAAAACAGCTCTGCTCCTGGTAGTAACTTCAGCACGAAGAGTCTCAGAGCTACAGGCATTAATGGCAGTGGAACCTTTTATAATTTTTCATCAGGACGGGGTTTTTTTAAGGGCAAACCCTACCTTCATGCCAAAGGTGGTATCTAGTGTGGCTCTTAACCAAACCATCTATTTGCCAACTTTTTATTCAAACCCCCAGAATAAAGGGAAGAAACTTCTGCATTCTTTGGACATACACAGGCAGCTACGCTTCTACTTGGACAAAACAAAAGCTATCAGGAAAACTGAGCAACTGTTTGTAGCATATGCTGCAGGATCACAGGGCAAGGCTATCTCAAAGCAGACTATATCCAAATGGATAGAACACTGTATTCATTACTGCTACACACAGCATGGGAAATCAGTCCCAAATAGCATTAGGCCACATTCCACCAGGGCTGCAGCCACTTCAGTGGCCTTTCTCAGAGGAGTACCTACCAAGGAAATTTTGGAGGCTGCAGCTTGGAGTTCAGTGCACACCTTTACCAAGAATTACCACCTGCCTCTTTACTCTAAATCCAGGGCAGGATTTGCCACTGCAGTTCTGCAGGGTCTCATAGCCAATCCTAGCTCTTTATAGACCAGCCACTCAACCTTAGCTATGGGATTCTACCCAAGTGTGATGACTGCAGCAGTGTAACACGATGAACATAGTGCAGTTTTGTACCTACCATAAATGTAGATGTTCGAGTGTTCACACTGCTGCAGTCCAGGATACCCTCCCTCCATCCCCTCTGAACTAGCTGGCCTTATCTATACCTTTCTATCCTATACAACCTTTGTGGTGTATTTGCTTGTGACTGAAGGTATTGTTTTTATTTTATATGTATTGCCTACCTACTTGGGGGCACCTGACATCTGGGGCAAGAAAAATTGAAGAAAATGGCGTTGGATGCATCTTATATACCCCTGGCGCACTGACGTCAGGGAAGAAGCGACAGCAACCGACAACGGACCAAGACTTTGGAACTCTGGCCGACTGCGGGACTGCCTGACGGCAGGATAATCCAAGTGTGATGACTGCAGCAGTGTGAACACTCGAACATCTACATTTATGGTAGGTACAAAACTGTACTTTTTGCATAGTACATGTATTTGTACGTTTTATGCCCATATGACCTGCAAAGGGAATTTCATGGGCTATGGCTAGAAGTTAGAACTCTTACATAACTTTTTTTTTTTTTGAAAGCCCTCAAACAACCTCCCCCTCCAAAAACCCCCCTAAAACCTATTAACTTAATAATAACACACAAAACTATGTACATCTTTAAATATTGAAGTTTTTGCTTCCTAATAAACACAAAGGTTCTAAGTTGATACCCACACAGACAGGCTAGAGGTAACAAAAAAGAAAGGTTAGTCATGCTAAGACATATGGTACAGCCTGTGTATTAGTAAGTGCTGTTTGACTTAGACTATCTTTATAGCTTTCCCAGCTGAGAAAACACTTGAATGCTTTCATTTCTTCAAGCCATTTCTCTTTATCAAATCGTCTTCTGGTGACATGCAAACCAGACACAGCACAGATAAGGATACTTTGTTTAGCAGTATCATTGCTTTTTCTAGTATAATGTAAGTAACCCAGCAGGATGGTGGAGCAGAGAAAGTTTAAAAAAAAAGTTGCTCATGAGCAAAAAAGCCATACATATCAAGATATAATGGCTTTAACTTGCTTGCAGTGCATTGAACACATGAAGCGTCCTTTTCCTTTAGTAGCACTGGCTACAAGCTCAGTGGTACATATGGTTTTAGCAGCTTACCTAGTGGCACTCAGAGATGATGGTCTACATACTACAAATATTTTTTTGCAAGCTACAAATCCTCCTAGTGGAAGAGGGATAATTTAATGCAGAAAGATGGGGAAACCAACGACTTTGAATACCGAGTGGAAGGGGAAATTTTTAGAGCCCTGAGCAGCTGTGATTTTGTGTATTGGGGGGGGGGGGTTGTACTAACAAATTCTTCCTGTATTCAGTTAAAGCAAACAGTACTATTAGTGACTTGCTGTATTCCTCTAATGCCTCTAAAGTGTGGAATTTCATTCTCACCCTCACTCAGACTAACAACCTGAAGTCCTTCAAACTGCTGTTGAAACCACACGTAAAGGTCTCATGGCTTTGCTAATGCACCATACCTGGCTAATCCCCCTAAACTGTCCTTATCCACTCTATCCCATCTTGCTCTACAATGATTATTTGGCTAGTAATCTGTCTTGTCCTGAAGTATTATGTCTCTTTGGCCATTTGCACTATAGTATATTCCCTTTGACTTTACATTAAGAAGGTTCACTTTACCACTGCTGTCTCGCTGTTATTAAATTCTGATGAGTCTACTCACAATTTACCTTTAATATTTTTTCATATCATTGTATTGCCTGTGTTATGATTATACCATGTTTGTATGTTGACTATTCATATGTAACTTCTCACGGTTTGTTTTCTTACTACTGTATGCTCCAACAGTGATTATTTTCCCATTGTATGCTCAAACGATTTATCAAACTATGTATGTATGTTATTTTCTGTCTGTAGCTTGTGAAGCATTTCTCCTCTGGCATCCTCTGAAAATGGGTTTTCTACCTAGTCTGACTTTCCCGGTCAAAAAAAAAGCAGTAAATAAGTATTTCCCAGAGGATGGGAAAACTACATTTTAAATGCATCTCTAGATAAACATTTTCTCTGTTTTCATCAGAAGAGGTGTTACAAGTGGTGGTGAAAGGTAAAACATATGTAGAATATGAAAAAATTGCCATCAAAAAATGGTTTCTGAAGTATAATTAATTATATCTGAGAATTAGAGATGGGTGGACATTCATTTTGTGACTTTAGGCTCTCTTCCTAAAGGTGGTTCTTTTGGTTAAACCCTCCGTCTTATGACGGACATACCCAAGTGACTATTGAAGGGAGAGAGGTCCAATTCCCCAAAATATATATGTCTTTACTGGGGTTAGATGTCCCTACACCAGATTTCATTCTACTACAGTCTCTTGTATTTAAGGATGTGTCCAAAAACACTTGTCTAGGACCAGACTTCTATGCTTCTCGTCCCCGAAAGCCCTACTAGTTTTACCAGATAAGATGGCTGTTATCTTCCCGGATATAATTAAGGGGTCCATGTTGGCATCTGTGAGTAACACTGTTCTTAATAATAAAGAAGGCTGTTGGATATGTTTGTTCAGAATTTTTTTTTTCAGCAACCTTGAACATTAGGGCCATGATTCCTTAAATACTTATGCCACAGTACATGGGAGATGTTTTAAAGTGGGTAGAGGAAATGGTAAAAAGTGTTTCAGATGCCTGGTTAAGGTTGTCTAAACTTATGTATATAACACTCTTAAGTGGGAAAGCATGCATCAGATGTGGCTGTGATGCTACAGCTGCTTCTGGCACAGTACTTAGAAGGCAAATCTGACTTAAGGATCCATCCTTTCCCAAAGATGTCAGTGGCAAATCTTCAGTATCCCTTCTGGGAAATGCATGCTGTTTGTTCCTTTGTTACAGGAGCTCTTTACAAATTAGAAGAAAACACTGTAACTTTATAAACAGTGTTTCTCTCGGATTACAAAGTGTAACATATCTTTTTCCACCAAACAGTACCCTTTTTTTTATAGAAAAGCACACCAGGCTGTGAGCAGTTTTAGCAAAAGAAAACTTACAAAAAGAGGTTCTTGGAAAAGAGAGGAGGTGGGGCAGTCAATACGGCAGAGGAAGAGACAGTGGACACCTAATGTCTCAGGGCAGTGCATATCAGTAGTGCCTGTGGCAACATAAAAACTTCCCACAGCCTCTCCCCCTTTTCTTTGTCTCTCCTCATCTGCTATCAAGCAGTTTATCATTTTTTTAAAATAGTCTTTTACCTCAAATACATAAACTTGGTTAATGGAGATGACTGTATCAGGATGCAAAATGGAAATCAAAAGCTTCCCACTGTAGATGCTTCAGATTGCCCCAGGCTAGTTAATGTTAGCAAATCCAGTGCTAGAATAGGTACTGACGTGTTTTGCCATAGAAAGGGTCCTGTCAGAAGAGGACAGCATGTGATTTTACTTCAGCTGCTCTTTTCAAAAAAAAAGATGGTCTTTGTTGGCCCATCTTGGAACATATTTGTGGTAGTAAAAATATTCTGGCTGCTAACCTTCAATCCCTGCTGTCTCTTTCTTTAACAAAAGTGCATATGGTAACATTGGCTAGGAAGGATCCCTACCTCCACATCTCCATTTTCAGTTGACCACAGAACATTTTTAAGGTTCCTGGCAAGATCACAAAACTTCATCTCTCTGCAGTTTGGGCTGTCCACTGCTCTTATGGTTTTCTCTAAATGTTTACATCCAGTCTTCATTTACCTCAAGCTACTGGGTATGCATTTCTACCCTTATATGGAGGAGTGTCTGATTCAGGCTGTTAAAAGAAAGTGATGTGAGCATTAAATGAGTTCATTGCCTATTTAACCCACTTGGGCATTTCTGTTACCACAAATCAAGCCTGTTTCTGTCCACCAGGAAGATGTTCTTGGGAGCAGTGCTGGACACAACAAAGAATAAGACCCTTTCTATGACTGTTGAGGGGGAAAAACAGTACGACTACCATGGATGTATGTAGCACCTTGTGGACATGCTTGCATTAGTTGTTAAAACTCCTCTGGCAAAATTGTGTATAGGAAGGTCTACTGCTAGGTGTTGAACCTATAATCGAATCATCTGCACCCTTTTATCTCAGCCCATTTGAAGAGAATTAAAGTAGTGAACAAACCAGGTCTTGTGAAATTTAAGGATGCCCTTTGTACTGTTGTAGCGCACCCTCATGGTGGTGGTGGAGCGTCAGACCAACCTTGTGGAACACACACGTCCCTTCTAGTCCCAAGGAAAGTGGACGTCTAAAGACAGAACCATATTTTGAAGGTAGTCTCAGACCTTCAGGCTTTCAGTAGTGAACATTGGACAGTGCAGGGATGCAGCGGTAGCATTGTTGCCTCACAGCAAGAGGTTCTCTGGGGTCGATTCCCGGCTGGGATGCCTTCTGTGTGGAGTCTGCGTGTCCTCCCTGCATTCGTGTGGGTTTCTCCAGTTTCCTCCCTCGTTACAAAGACACGCACCTAGAGTATTTCTCCCCTGGCCTCCGCTGAAAATTGGCTTCGTTCCAAGTCGGACTTTCCCAGTTAACAAATGTTAAATAAATAAAAAATAAATAAATAAAATATACCAGGAATGCTCAGAATGGTCAGAGGCAACACACACTGCCTTGTAGTACAGAAACCTGCAGCAGAACACATTGTCTTAGCAGCTCTACAGACTACCAGTAATTGCTTGGAGCTAGGTGTATGGAAGAAGGTTCTGCTGTAAATTGTCTGCATCGCCTTGGAAGAAAATGCTGTGTTCAACCACCTGAGCAGATCTTCCACCAGTCCTCACGTGTAGTGTAGATGCATGTGATGATCTTCTTGTTTCACTGTTGCAGTCCTGACTTGTGGGATTTCCTGCTCTGGAAGCCCTTGGCAGGCCTCGACTACCAGAATAAAAATCTCCCTTCTCCTAAGGCTGGCGGACATTTTATCCTGACATCAGTACGCTTGGGTATAAATGGAGCCAAAAGCAGTATTTCACTGTGTTGGTCAGGCCGCATCAGAGAGAAGTCTAAAGCTAAGTACCCCATTGGGGAACTCTTTTCTTGCTTTAACCCATGTCAGGTAAGGTTAACAATTGTCTCCGCTGTGGTAAGCAAATCCCACATGGAGACTTTCATACGTTGGGTGTCACCTGCCTAAGCCCAGATCACAACGTCCCGTTTGCCATTTTTGTGCCCATTTCAATTCTAGGACTATCAGGCATGGGGCTAAAGTCTTAGCTAGGCATTTTAGTCTGCCATGTACCATAAATTGTCTGATGGTGTCCACCAGTCATCCCGAGGTTGAGCTGTCTAAGCATAGGAAGGACAAGGAAAAAAGACCCAAGCTTAGGGCCTTGGATGATGACCATTCACAGTCTGCCAGTCCCCCAAGGCTCGTTATCACTGAGGAAGGCAAATGTTTTCTCAGCCCCCTTCTGCGACCAAGATGGTGTTGCAGGCCTTTGTCAAGACCCATACAGAGTCAGACATCCAGTCTGGTCACTAAACTTCTGCACAGGCCATGGGTTTCAGTTCGTCAGTTGGGTCAGGAGTCGCTCAACAGACCTTGGCTTCCAACCAGCGATCTTTTATCGGTGACATTCCTTCAAGGTGTCAGCTTGCATTGGTTCTTCCTTATTAGGAGTCTGGCATCAGGATTGCAGGCATACCTAGGCCCAAGGCCAAAGCTTCCTCTAAGAAGGGTTCTACCTCAGGTCCTATGCCTAGACCTACTGTCTCCCATGCACTAGGATGTCAGCAAGACCTGGTCAGGTTAGTTAACTCCTTAGTCAGTGCTAGGCAACCCTTTTTGGAGTCTTCCCCAGGGAAAAGGAAGAGGGATCCTACCCCTGAAGTTTTCTCTGAACTTTCTGATTCAGATGAGGATTCTGACCCTTCCTTACTTTTTTTGAAGATTCAGATTTTGAAGATAATCTGTTTTCAGCTTCCCCTCCTGAAGACATCGCCTTTAGGGAAGCACTCCATGCCATGAAGGAACTTTTCCAGTGGAGGCACAGGAATACTCGCAGTCTAAAAAGAGAGTTAGGGAGTTCCTTGACCTCCCGGAACACAGACCTTTGGCTATTGCTCTTGCTTTGGAGGTGGTAGAGGATATTTTTATGGACTCTTCCCTGAATCCAGATTCTCTACCTCCAGCCCCTCAAATACCAGGCAGGTTTTACACGGTACTGTGTTCACATAAGTACCTCTTCAAAAACCCCTCTGCTGATCCAGAGGTTGTCACTCCAGGTCCCAAGGGAGCAAAGGCCAGCTCTTCAAAAAACCCTTTACTTGCTGACAAAGAAAGAAGGGCCCTTGATTGCTTTGATTAAAAAAAAAAAAAAGTCTACACCACTGTTACCGTAGCCATGAGGGCCCTTAACTGCCAGTTTCATGGGATACAATTCCAACAAAGTATTTTAGATAAAATGAAGGAAAATATCCTTCCTGGAAGACGAGAGCATTTTCAAGAAATTGTTGGACTTTCATCATTCCAGCTCCCAGGTGGGGGTAAACTCTTATTACATTACAGATACGATGTTATGGAGGCCTCTAGCTGAGCTGTTGTATCTGGTTCTGTCATTAGAAGGCATGCCTGTCTTAGACAACAGACCCTACCAGACCACATCAAATCAGATTCCTGGATAAGGACTTACTCTTTGGGAGAAAGACTTCCTCCAAGTTCAGCCTCCTAGCTTTAGTGGAATTTTCCCACAAAACACTGGTCCATTCCCTCTCAATCACAAAGTGACCATTAGAAACCCCAAAGGGAAAGACCTCAAATGCAGTATCAATCACAAAGGCCCAGGCAGTGGTCCTCAGAAACCCCCAGGCAGGAGAGTTCTCAGCCACAGAACCCTGGTAGAGAGCAGCAATGACTCTTCCTTTCCTCTACCTGCCCCCACTATGTTCAGAAAAGATGGGAGGAAGGCTATCCCTGTTCAAAGAAAATTGGTCCCTCACTACTTCAGACAAATGGGTTCTGAAAGTTATCTCAGATGGTTACAGGCTCACTTTCAAATAGCCATTAAGACACTCAAGTTACCCAGATATTCCATAAAATCAAAAAGCAGACGCCATTTCTCAGATTCACAATCTGTGCTCACATTGCTCAGTGGAACCAGTTCAAGAGCACCAAATAGGGAAGGGGTTCTATTCCAGGCTATTCCTGTTTCCGAGAAAGGAAGGCTGTGTTGGTACCATATTCTGGACTTGTCCACCCTCAATCAGTCCCTGCTGGTACCAAAATTCAAAATGTTGACTCTTCAAAAACTACTTCATATGATAGCCTCTCAGGCCTTAATGGTCACCTTAGACCTAGAAGATGCTTGCTTGCATATTCCTGTAGAGGAATCTTGATGTTTTCTCAATTTCAGAGCAGGTTCCAGTCACTTTCATTTCTCTGCACTGCCCTTTGGTTTGTCTACTGCTCCCAAGGTTTTCACAAAGTGTTTAGCTCCTGTGCTCACCTTCTGCAGATTAAGAGGGATTCAAATTTACCCCTATTTAGACGACTGCCTCATTCAAGCCATGAGTCCTCCTTGGGGTTCACCATAAAACTTCGCAAATCCAGCAGAGACTCATCCACCGGGATAGTTTTCCTGGGTGCTTTTCTGGTTTCCTCCCTACAAAAGGCCTTCCTCTTCCAGAAAAGGTCTCCTTCATGACTCAATGCTTCCAAAATGTTATACAGAGAAATTGCCTCTCAGTCAGGGAATTCCTCATAGAACAAGTAATCTCTGGTATACCCAAAGTCTCAAAACAACCCACTAAAGTGTAGAGGGTCCAAAAACAAAATAGTGTAAGAAAATTCTCTGTGTGGAATATTTTCAGTCCATATATTTCTAGTTAATCACTGTATATTAATCAGATCACACAATAGTAGTAGAAGTAGCGAACTTAAACTCGTCTTAAGTCAAAACAAAACAAAAAATAATAGAAAATATATAATTGTACAGCATTGCTAAGTATTCGAAAGCAATCCAAGCAAGGCAGGCAGTCTGTTTCCAGTCGAAAATCCTTTATTAAGTACACAGGCAAGCAATCCAAGTAAAACAAAAATAGTGTACTAATTTCCTCACAAGCTTTCTAAATATATATATATATATATATATATATATATATATATATATACTTTTTATCAGGCATGGGAGCGGTTTATTGTGCTGTAAAACAGTGTTATTAGTACACATGTTAAATTCACATCCCTTCCCCCATCAGTGTGACATTCGAGCTGGTCCTGCCCTACTTAGTAGCTGATATAATAATATTATATAACCCTTATGTACTAGTAGTTTTTTACGGTGTGTCTATTCAGTATTGGGGCTGTTTCCTGTATATTGCTTATAACCCTTATGTACTTTAAATAAAATTTATAATGATGTGGTACCTCTTATTTAACCAGATTATTAAGTAGATTATTAAGTCTGTGATTTTATCCAAGACAATATATTACATGGCTGGAAATATATCAACCTTAGTTCATTTGGCAATCAAAAAATTAATATAAATATATACATATAATTTTGCATGTAAAAATCGATTTCTGTTTTAATAACCTATTGTTAACAAATACTTTGAAGGTGTTTTTAGTGAGCCCGTTGCTCACTTTGTCTGATCAAGTAATTCAATTATTCAGTGTGGCATCAGTTTAATGTGATATGGCTATGGTATAATAGATGTGTATGTGGTTAGATTTATTCTTGCTTGTTTTTTATCTTATGTTTGTTTTTTCATTTTTCTGTGTCTGTTTTTTATGCGGACTTTGGTACATTCAGTTTGCATGATCTCGATACCTAGGACAGCTATATTGCTTACATTTTGGGTTATTTTGCGTTTACATTAGATATTATTTTTGTATTGTTTTGGATGTAGTTTTATATGTTTGATTAATTGTGAATTATTATTCTAGATTAATCTAGTTTTTAGGATGTTTTGCATTCTAACTTTTTTATTTTTTATTTTTTTGATTGTTATTACCATTTAGGTTGATGCACACACATTTTGGTCCTAAACAGGGCTTTGAGGCTTATATGTTATATTTTTGATGATTATATAAAAGGCATCATTATTGATGCTTATGGTTTTGGTTCCCAGTTACATTCTTTTTTATTATTCAGGTTGGGTGAATATTGTTATATATTGTCAATACTATTTGGTAATATATATTATTTGGTTTAGTCAATTATTTTGTGGTTTTTGAGATATATACCAAGATTTTTGACTCATGGGATTTTTGGGAGACAACCACACCATTTTGTAATATGTCCAAGTGTGCTATAAATATTGTTGTTGCTAATTAACACTGACACACTATATTGTTTTTTAAAAAAATTTTCTTGATGTTGTTACTATACTAGGTGGTTCCAGGCTGATACATAGATATGGATATTGTGGTAACATCTTATAAGGATGGGTATTGTTTTTTTGGCTTCCAAGATTGACCAATACGCAGTACGACGACTTTAGTGAGGTTGTCAGTTCGTCTTGGCTGTCCATTGTATTGGTTGACATAATGGAATTTTGATCCACAAGACTTATACACATACCAAGCTATATGACATATTTTTTATCATTGGTATTTTTGTGTATAATGGTCTTGTTTTGGATCCATCCAATTTCTTGTGGAATTCTCATTTAGGCCATATCTTTTGTGTACAGGCCGGATAATATATGATATACATATTTTGTGTCAGTGCATGTATTAGCATATATTTAATACTGGTTTCTTTATTGAGTGCTATGTTTGTTCACACTTGTTGATATATTCTATTTGGTTTGGTTGTGCTTGGTTTTTAGGTTTAGAATATGGCACTTTCACCCATTATACAGGGTTTATCTTCTGATGTGGATGATTTATCTGTGTTTGGTTTGGACAAACATGGATTGTCATCCACTTCTGTGACTGTGGGATCTGATTTGGACACACAATGTGAGTTATTTTTTGCCAGGTTGGGCAAAAATATGAAGATGGTTAGGACCAATGTGTGGCATCTGCGTCTATTCAAAGCGTATCAGAAGAAACATATTACTCCACCGGGCCTTAGGGTTAAGATACAGCCTTTGGTCTCTAATATTGATGACCAACTTATTGAGGATTGGGGTCATATTCAACAACTAGCCTCCTCTAAATTTGTGGATGCTTTAGCTAATTTTTATGAACGTAAGGTGCAAAAAGGTGTCAAAGACTTGGAAACTGTTTGCTTAGAGTCCAACAAATTTGAAGCCTGTGATTCTTTTGCTACACAGGTTAAAAAACTTACCACTGATTTGTCCAAGATGGAAGCCACCCTAAAGGACAGGAAACTTAAAATATTTCTTAGGGATGTGGGTGATTATGAGAGGGGTAAACCATTTGATACATCTAAAAATGTTTCTTTTAGGTTACCCAGAGATGATAATAAGTATGATAAGAGGTCATCCACTCCCAAAAGAAAAAGGCCAAAATCTATTCTTAAGAAAAATTTTGGTTTTTCTAGTGGTACCTCTGGTGAGGATACTTCTTCCAACACTGAAGGTGAGTTGGAAGAATACTCCAGTGAGGAGGCACCCAAGGCCAAAAGGGACAACTGTCCACACCCTCCCAATTTATTTACAGACGAGGGGGGCGGAAGCATAAGAAAAGAAACATCCAAACAGAGTTTGGAGACGTTGTTGAAAATTATGACACAACACTAACTTCTAATTCCAATGTCCATAATATCTCTTCTGTTGAATTGACTAATGGTCAACTCAGATTGTTAAACAAAGGGCTTAATTTTGTCCCTGGGTTCTTTGTTTCTGAACAATCTTTGGCCCAGGATGTGATAAATTTTTGTCGAATTTTGAATTTGAAGGTGTTTTTTGAGAATAATGTTTGTGATATACCTCAGGATTTCAAGTTCAAGAAATCCGCATTCAATCCACTGATGGCACATTTAGTGGGGGTGTTTTAAAAAAATGTCCTACAGGACTTACATTGTCATCTCAAGGATCTACCTGTCTCTTATAATAATTTGTCTACTGAAGAAATACATAGTTTGGATGAGCTTGTTAATAATAAAGATTTGGTCATCATTCAAGCTGATAAGGGTGGAGCAGTGGTGGTATTGGATAAGGCTGTGTATGACAATGAGGCTTTGAGGCAATTGGGTGACAAAGAATACTATAGACAGATGCCTTTGGATCCCTCATCTCATTTTCATTGTCAAATTGATCAGTTTCTGACTGAGGCGGTGGAGGAGGGCATCATTACACAATCTACGAAAGAACAATTAATGGTTGTTTCACCCATGAAACAATATTTATATTTGTTACCCAAGATTCATAAAGATGTTACCAATCCACCAGGTCGGCCCATTGTGTCTGGACATGGGTCTCTCACTGAACCATTGTCTGAATATTTAACCCAATACTTGAAACCACTATTGGCATTTATTAGAGCTAGAATCCAAGATACCACCCAATTCTTGGATATTATTAACAACACCCAACTTGAATCACAATGGCTATTATGCACTCTGGACATCACCTCTCTTTATACCAACATTCCACATTGGGCAGGTCTACAGGCATTAGACTATTGGTTGACTAGATCAGGTTTATATCGACCAGGTTTTAACACATTCTTGGTATGTCTCACTGAGCTTGTTCTGTCCAGTAATGTTTTTTATTTTCAAAAGAAATGCTACTGGCAAATTAAAGGTACTGCTATGGGTGCATCTTTTGCACCCATATATGCAGATCTTTTCATGGCATATATAGAAGAAATTATGATTTATGATTATAATCATAATATCTATATGTGCGAGATGGACATTTGGCGTCGGTATCTGGATGATTGTTGGTTGGTGTGGATAGCTGATGAACTTTATCTTATGGAGTTTCTTGAATATCTTAATAACAATATTTGGGGAATAGAATTCAAGTTGACTTGTCATACATCTAGGATAGTATTTCTTGATGTTGAAGTTATTAGAAATGAGGACAATACTTTGTCAACTAGGATGTTTAGAAAATTCCCTGAATTTGATTTGTTATTACATGCTACCAGCTTCCACCCACAACATATCATCCAGAACATACCCAAATCTCAGTTTATAAGAGCTAGAAGAATTTGTTCTAGTCAGCAGTCCTTTGTTGAGGCCCGGGATGATTTGGTACATAGATTCATCAGGAGGGGTTATCGTCCAGGTTCTGTGCATATAGCCAAAAGATGGGCATCCAACTTAAACAGAGAAGATTTGTTATACAGAGATAGGAACAAAAATTCAAATCCACAGACCTTGCGTTTGGTGACCACATATGGACGTAACACACAGGGCTTTAAAAACATCATATATAGACATTGGAATGTGCTTAAAGCTGATCCAAAATTGAACTCTTTTCTTCCAGAGAGATGTTCTTTTTCATTTAGAAGGGGACAGACCATTGGCTCCAAATTCAGTCATTATAAGAGAGTGGGTTCTGATTCTTTTGCTTCCGTCCAGTTGTCCCTTTTAGGTAAATGCATTGTTGGGTGCTCACCTTGTGGGCATTGTTCTTTCTGTATCAGGGTTTCACATACTTGTGAATTTAGCAGCAAAAATACTTCACAAGTCTTTGACATCAAATTTTGGGCCATTTGTAGTACTGAATGGGTCATCTATTTGGTGACCTGTAATTGTTCTGCTTTCTATGTTGGAAAGACTTCTAGGTCTTTTCGTCTTAGAATTTGTGAACACTTGAGTGATATCAAAAATAAACGTATTAGTAACGCACTCTATAAACATAGCTTGAAACATGCATCTGCATGTTTCAAATTTGTTACTATTGACTGCATAAAAGGAAAATGCAAAGACAAACATTATTGGAATGAATTACTTAGTTTAAAGGAGAGAAAATGGATCATTAAACTGGGAGCTCTGTTTTCACCTGGTCTTAATGACCAATTATAAATGTAATGTTTTGATTGGTTTCTATGTGTGGTTGAACCATATATATGTATGTATACTGATACTTAAAAGTTTTTTTCTTTTTTGTATCATTGAAGAAGGCTCTTAGGAGCCGAAACCGGTCTGAAGGTTTTGTAAATTGTTTGTTACAATCTTACATACATAGGGGAATTGGTTTTCCCTATGGTAATAAACTATTTTTGGATGTGGCATTTGCCAACACTTGCTGGCTTTTTCGTTTTTTTAAAGGGACTACACCATTTAGTTCTGGTGGTTGATCAGCTCGCAAGTTCATAATCCATTCGGCTTCCTCAATTTCAGTTTGATTAGATAAGTCACCACCTTGTGATGTTTCATGAACTCGAAACAAAGCCATAAATTTAAAGGAAAGTTCTTTATTTGCACGTAAGTGACTAAATAGAGCATTCATTTCCACTTTATTTTTAATATCTGATTGATGTCGAAGAATACGTTCTTTGAACATCCTATTAGATGTTCTTCACGTTCCACTGTTGCAGTCATCACATTTGGGTTATCTGCCTGCAAGTAGCCCTCAGCTGACCTGAATACCAGAGTCTTCAGATTTCTGCGTCAGATGCTGTCTCTTCTTCCATGACGTCAGGTTGTCAGGGGTATAAAACCTGCAGCTGACGCCATTACATCAGTCTTTCTTGCCGCATGGTGTCCGAAGCAGAAGCAGTCCACAAGTGCCGGTCGTCCGACTCCTGAAATTTTCGTTTTCGAGTTTCAGACCTGAAGTATTCAAAAAATATAAGTACCCCGTTGGGGATCTTTTTTCTTGTTCCAACCGATGTCAGTAAAAGTTAACAATTGTCTTGCCCGTGGAAAGCAAATACCTCCTAGAGATTTTTATTCTTACTGCATCCCCTGTTTAGGCCCAGACCACGACGTCCCATCTCCTGTTTAGGCCCAGACCACGACATCCCTCGCTGTCAGTTTTGTGCCTTGTTCAACCCCCAAACTATTCGTCGTTGGGCTATTTTTGCAGCCAATTACTTTCGTACTTGATCTCAGTACTCCGAAATGGCTTCGTTAAGCCATCCGACTACCGATCTTCCGAAAAAACATAAGGATAAAGACAGACCGCATAGGTCCAAAACTGCCCACAACGCTTCCATTAAGCTAGTCGCCAGTCCACCAGTACTCAGTGAGGTGCTTTTGCAGCCCCTGATACCCGCTACTTCAGATTCACAGGCCTCTACTGAGAACCATTCAGAGTCCGGTATGCCGCAAGATGCTTCTTTGACTATGGAACCTGCGGATGTCTCTACCTTGGATGGGGCCGGAGCTGCTGTGCAGGTACAGGCTTCTGAGAGTGTATTCAGTCTTACAGACATTCATATTAAACCAGTCCTACAGACATTCATATTAAACCGATGCCATCATTTACATCAAGAAGATGTTCTTCGTGTTTCACTGTTGCAGTCATCACTTTTGGGTTATCTGCTTGCAGTAGCACACAGTCGGCCTGATTAACAAAGTCTTGGGTCCTGCTTCGGTTGCTATCTCTTCCGTGACATCAGGTCATCAGGGGTATAAATCATGCAGCCGACATCATTACATCAGTCTTTCTTGCCGTGCAGTGCCCAAAGCAGAAGCATTTCGTAAGTGCCAGTCGGCTGACTCCTTAATTTTCATTTTCGAGTTTCAGAACCGAAGTCTTCAACTAAAAGCTAAGTACCCCATTGGGGAAACTTTTTCTTGCTCTTAACCAATGTCAGTAAAAGTAAATAATTGCATTACATGTGGAAAGCAAATACCTCATAAAGATTTTCATTCATACTGTATTCCTTGCCTAGGCCCTGACCACGACGTACCTCGCTGTAGGTTTTGTGACTTATTTAAACCTTGAACTGTCCGTCGGTATATTTTCACTTCTAAATATTTTGTTGCTCGGTTCAATTATCCTGATATGTCTTCGGTAAGCCATTCGACTACCGACATTCTGAAAAAACGCAAAGATAAAGACAGAGACAGGCCGCCTAGGTCCAAAGCTGCCGATGATGCTTCTCCTAAGCCAGTCCACCAATACTCATTGAGGTGCTTTCGCAACCCTTGATACCCGCTACTTCAGATTCGCAGGCCTCTACTGAGACCCATTCGTAGTCCGGTATGCCACAAGATGCTTCAGCTGTGGAACCTGCGGATGTCTCTACCTTGGATGGGTCCGGAGCCGCTGTGCAGGCACCAGCTTCTGAGGGTGTATTCAGGCCTATTGACTTTCGTATTAAACCAACGCCGTCTTCTTCTTCAAGGCCTAAATCTCGAACCATGCCTAGAAAACTGACACCCAGACCGCATGGTCAGGCCTTTATGCCTAAAAAACAAATGATAAGAATGGCTGAAGACCTTATTAATTTAATTAGGGGAAGCCTACCTTCGCCCTCTAAGAGACCTAGGACTGAGTTTGCTTATGATACTTCTGACCAGGATTCTGAATTTTCTGTTTCCTCTGATGACCAGGATTTACCCTTATCTACCTATGATGATTCTGATGCTGAGGACTCTATTCCCTCTGCTTCTCCCCCAGAGGATTTCTCTCTTGGTGAAACCTTGCATGCTCTCAGGGAGCATTTTTGTTGGGAAAGTCAGGGTTTATCTGATTCTAAAAAGAGGCTTAGGGATTTCTTACTCCTGCCCCAGCACAGCTCTTTAGCCATACCTCGTGTACTAGAAATTATTGATGATGCCTTTTTGGAATCTAGCTTGGCCCCTGACTCTCTACTTCCTGCTCCCAGAAAACCTGATAGATATTACAGGGTCCCTGACTCTCACAAGTTCCTTTTTAAAAATCCTACTGCGGATCCTGAGACCATTTCACAGGGACCCAAGGGCATTAAAGCTACTACTGCCAAAAATCCTACCCCCTCTGATAGAGGCTCTGGATATATGGGGTAAGAAGGTATACACTTCTGCAACTTTGGCCATTGGGGCCTTAAACTGTCAGTTTCTTATGTTAAAGTATCAGCAGCATATTATTGGATTGCTTAAACAGAAAATGATGTTGATTCCTGATTGTGCTGAAAATAAGGATTTACAGGATTTACTGCATTCAGCTGAACAGGTTGGAAAACATAATTTGCAATGTGGTTTTGATTCACTAGAGGCATCTTGAAGGGCTGCTGTAACTGGGTTTGTACTTAGAAGGCATGCTTAGCTTAAGGAGCAATCCTTGCCAGATCATGTTAAAGTGAAATTACTGGATGCTCCCTTAAACCAGTACAGTCTGTTTGGCAACAATGCAGAAGAAGTTCTTAAAAAGATGGAGGAAAAAGTTAAATCCATGCAAATTGTTAAAGATTTCTTACAAATACAACCTCCAAGGTTTATTCGGCATTAGCCTTCCAATAATTGGTCCTTTCTTGCCTCTTCCAGACCTTCTCAGTCCAAACCCAAATCCAGCAGAGCTTCCAGGCTTCAGTCCCAGGGTATGCACAGGACTAAGCAGTGGGGGGCCTCCACTTCCAAATCTGCAAGTAATAAAACTCCCCCCATGGTAAACTGTCTCAATGACTTCTTTTTAAAACTTCCAGGCACTTCTTAACTGACTGCCCCTTTGGGGGGAAAGATTGCTCTTCATGCCAAGAACTGGGAAATCATTACCCAGGACAAATGGGTTTTAAATATTGTGTCCCAGGGATACAGATTTCACTTCCACACTTTACCAACACCAAGAGGGTGGCCAGATCTTCACCCAAATCAGTGGGCAGAAGCCCAAAAGTAAGTACTTTCTCTCTTACGCCTGGGGGCTATTCAGTTGGTACCAGAAGAGGAAAAAGGGACAAAGTTTCTACTCGAGACTTTTCCTGGTACCCAGAAAAGGCAATTCATGGCGTCTTATCCTGGACCTATCTATTCTAAACACCTTTTTGGTGATTCCAAAATTTAAGATGCTGACTCTTCACCAGTTGCTCCCTATGCTAGGCAAAGAAGCCTGGTTGGCAACACTAGATTTAAAGGAAGCATACCTGCTCATCCCAATCAGGGAATCTTGCAGAAGATACCTACGCTTCAAAGCAGGCTACATGCACTATCAGTTCTCTGCACTGCCCTTTGGCTTATTTACTGCGCCCAGGGTATTCAAAAAGTGCCTAGCTCCAGTCATTGCATTTTGCAGGCAAAGAAATATTCAAATATACCCATACCTGGACGATTGTCTAATTCAGTCAGAAAGCCAGGACATACTTTTGAATCATCTGGCCTTTGTAGAAAGGGTACTAACTTGTCTGGGGTACACCATAAACGAAAAGAAATCACACCTGGTACCCTGTCAGCAAATTATATTCCTGGGAGCAAGCTTGAATACAGCTTCCCAGATGGCTTTCCTTACACTGGAGAAACAAATTAATGTGACAACTTACTTCAAACAAGTGGCCACAAAAACCCAGCTATCTGCAAGGCAAATACTACAAGCCTTGGGGTTCATGGCCTCCTGCATTATTTTAATTCCATATGCAAGACTGCATATGAGGAAACTACAATGGTATCTAAAAAGCCTGTGTTGTCAACATTCTCAGGATCTAGATGCAATGATTCCTGTCATACCTTGCCTACGCCTGGAGATCCTTTGGTGAGCAGAGGCCTGCCACCAAAACAAGAGACTACCATTCACACTACCCCCTGCCGCCCAAACCCTAACAACAGATGCATCAGACTATGCATGGGGGGCTCACCTGGCAGGGAAGTGCATTCAGGGCAAATGGAACCGAGTCAAATGCACCTGCATATCAATCAAAAAGAACTGTTAGCTGTACAGAGTGCTCTGACAGCCTTCAAGGACCACATTCTTCCAGGACAATTAATGGTAAAGACAGACAACACCATGATTATGTAGTACATAAACAAGCAGGGGGGTATCCATTCTTACCCCCTCTGCAGACTAGCCATGGCATTGTGGAACACAGCCTTGAGCTACCAAGTGCATCTACAAGCTCAATTCCTGCCAGGAAAACTAAATACACTGGCAGATGGACTCAGCAGAAACCTCATGTACCCACTAGTGGAAATTGGAACCAAGGATTTTCCACATGTTGACAACCAAATGGGGGAGCCCAGATATAGACCTGTTTGCCTCCCCCCACAACCATCAGTTGGACAAATTTTGCACAAGGACTCCCCACAAAAAAAAAAAAACAGTTTATGCCTTTCCACCTCTGCCTCTGCTCTCCAAAGTACTACTAAAGATCAAACAAGACAAACCAATTACGATTTTGATTGCATCAGACTGGCCATGCCAACACTGGTACCCTCCCCTCTTGCGCAGTGTGTCACTGTTGGCCCCATGGCACCTGCCTCAGACTCTTACCCTGTTGTCTCAGCAGGAGAACCAGATTCTGCACCCTCAGCTTCAAACTCTGAACCTAGCAGCCTGGCTAATTTCCTAATCTCTCCTTTACCATCCCTCAGTAAACCAATGATGGATATCATTTTAGAGGCAAGGAGGCCTAGTACTAGAAAATCTTATGCTGAAAAATGGGAAAGATTCTGTGCCTGGAACCAATCTCAAGGGACAAGCACAGCAACACCCAATTTACCTCAGATTTTACAGTACTTAACCGAGATGCTTCACAAGGGCCTGTCTTTTTCCTTCATCAAAATTCACACCTCAGCCATTTCAGCTCATTATAACACAGAAACCTCCCCATTTCTCTCATCCACTGCTCAAGTAGTTCCTCAGAGGGGCCAAAAATTTAAGACCACCCAGGAGAGCTCCAACTCCAGCCTGGGACCTTAACTTTGTATTGGAGAAAGTGACTCTCCCTCCTTTCGAGCCAGCTGCTACTGCAGATTTAAAATTTCTTTCTTGGAAAACAGCTTTCATTTTAGCAATCACTTCAGTTAGAAGGGTATCTGAATTGCAGGCCCTTTTGGCACTGGAACCTTTCATCATCTTTCATGCGGACAGGGTGTCCCTCAGAACCAATCCCTCCTTCGTGCCCAAGGTGGTATCCAGTGTGGCTATTAATCAGCCCATCCATTTGCCAACCTTCTTTCCTAATCCACAGAACAAAGGGGAACGGGTACTGCACTTCTTAGATGTGCACAGAAACTTAGATTCTACTTGGCCAGGACTAAACCTCAAATGAAATCTGAACAACTGCTGGTGGCATTTGCTGCAGGGACAGAGGGGAAGGCTGTTTCAAAGCAAACCATTTCTAAATGGATAGGCCATTGCATTCATTTCTGTTATAAGCACCATGGAAAACCTAACCCACAGGGGATCAGACCCCATTCAACCAGGACTGCATCTACCTCTAAAGCTTTTCTCAAAGGCGTTCCTACTAGGGACATCTTAGAAGCTGCTACCTGGAGTTCTGTACATACTCTCATCAAGCATTACCATTTGCCAACTTTCTCCAAGTCCAGAGCTGGCTTTGCCACTGCAGTCTTGCAGGGCCTTATAGCTGGTCCTAATGCTATGTAAATTCCTCCTCCCATCCTTAGCTTTGGAAATCTACCCAAGTGTGATGACTGCCACAGTGAAACACGAAGAACATAGTACAGTGGTGTACACTTACCATAAATATAGATGTTCGAGTGTATTCACTGTTGCAGTCCTGGTTAGCCCCCTGACTTCTTTTGGTTATACCTCTACTCTGCTTTACTATGCTTAAAAGCTTTTTGGTGTATTTGCTTTTTTGTTGGAGGTATAACCTTGTATTTTTATATATTTAATTGCTTCCCATTAGGAGGTGGCATCTGACATCTGGGGCAAGAAAAACTGATGTAATGACGTCGGCTGCATGTTTTATACCCCTGACATCACAGAATAAGAGAGAGCAACCAATGCAGGACCCAAAACTTTGTTAATCAGGCCGACTGAGGGCTACTGCAAGTAGATAACCCAAAGGTGATGACTGCAACAGTGAATACACTCGAACATCTACATTTATGGACAGTGTACACAACTGTACTTTCCAAATCACTCAGGCCAAAAACTCGCACTGCGCCTAGAAAACAGACGACCAAACCGCATACTCAGGCCCATAGGCCTAAAAAAAATGCTTAGAATGGCTGAAGACCTTATTATCTTAATTAGGGGAAGCCAACCTTCCCCCTCTAAGAGACCTAGAACTGAATTTCTTTCTGATTCTTCTGATCAGGAATCTGATTGTTCTGCTCCTTCTGATTACCAGGATTTGCCCTTATCTACTTATGAGGATTCTGATGCAGAGGATTCCATTCCCTCTGCCTCCCCTCCAGAAGATTTTTCTTTCGGTGAAACCTTGCATACTCTTAGGGAGCATTTCCGCTGGGAAAGCCAGGATTACTCTGAGTCCAAAAAGAGACTTAGGGAATTGTTACTCCTGCCTCAACACAAGCCTTTAGTTATCCCTCCTGTTCTGGACATTGTAGATGACGCTTTCTTGGAGTCTAGCCTTAC
Organism: Protopterus annectens; assembly: GCF_019279795.1. NCBI lineage: Eukaryota > Metazoa > Chordata > Ceratodontiformes > Protopteridae > Protopterus > Protopterus annectens. The sequence continues at coordinate 717,568,892 of NC_056747.1, forward strand.
CCCAGACACTTTACCTCCATCTCCCAGAAAACCTGACCGGTACTACAGAGTACCCGACTCTCACAAATTCCTCTTCAATAATCCTTCTGCGGATCCAGAGACCATTTCCCAAGGACCAAAAGGCATTAAGGCTACTGCTGCCAAAAATCCTATGGGGTAAGAAGGTATACCCTTCTGCTACTTTGGCCATTAGGGCTTTAAATTGCCAGTTTCATATGTTAAAGTATTAGCAGCATATTATGGGACTACTTAAACAGAAAATTATGTTGATTCCTGACTGTGCTGAACACAACGAATTGCAAGATTTAATGCATTCTGCAGGACCCTAACATAGATTGGGTACATTATTCTAGCCCTAACACCCTAGCCCAAAGGTTCCTGGAATTCATAAATTCAAATGCACTGGAACAACTAGTCACCTCTCCCACTAGGGGAGATAATATACTAGACCTGATCATCACAAACATGGGGACAAAATGCTCCACACCGGAGGTATACCCCACACTAGTGAGATCTGACCACAAACTAATCACCCTGGATATACATATCCCACCTCCACCCCCAGCACAAAAGACCACAGTGAAAAACTTCTCAAAAGCAGACTTCACTCTTCTTAAGACTGAGATGGTATCCTTTAAGCCCACTGGGCCAGTGGATAACACATCCCACAATGCTGAATCCTTCACAAATGCTTTCTATGGACATCTCCAAGAATGCATGGATCATGCAATCCCAAATAAATCCAAGTCCCTCTCCACCAAACGCAAGCGTCCTGTCTGGTGGACCTCAGCCATTAACAAATTGTATAACAAAAGAAGGAAGCTACTGCACGACAGAGCAAAATCCCATAAAGGGAAGACATCTCTGATCAACACTAGCAGAAAACTACGTTCTCTCATAAAAACGTCCAAGGTCAACTTTGAGAGAAAAATCGCTAAGGAAAGTAAAGATAACCACAAATCCTTCTTCAGCGGAAACCCTCAGATATGCTCAGAGTTAGTTCACAACAACAAAAAATACACTGAACCCACAGATATTGCCAACATTCTGGCTGACAGGTTCAGTGCAAATTTCTCCCCTCCCTCACCCCCAAAAGAAGAAATACTTATCCCAGCCAAATGTAATCTCCCTGTTATCTCAGATGTCCAGGTGAGAGCCGCCCTCAGCAAAGCTAAAAACACAGCATCAATGGGACCTGACTGTATCCCGGGTTGCGTGCTACGTGAACTCCAAGAGGAGCTAAACCCGCACATAAAAATGCTATTTAACCTTAGCCTTATTACAGGATATGCACCTGAATACTGGCATACAGCAACAGTGGTCCCACTCCACAAAGGGGGTATCTCTACAGACCCTGGGAACTACCGCCCCATAAGCTTAACCAGCCTGGTCTGCAAAGCTATGGAAAGAATCATTATGGAACTCATAAACAGAGACAGTGGGGACCTACAGACACTTGATCCCACCCAGTTCGTCTTTGTAAAGGGCAGATCCTGCCTTTTGAACCTGGTTGACTTTTTCGAAACAGTCACTAGAGCCATTGATGAGGGCAAAGCAGTCCATACAGCCTACCTGGTCTTGGCTAAGGTCTTCGACACAATACCCCACTCAGGCATCATAGATAAGCTCAACAGCTTAAATGTAAACCCTTATGTCACTAGATGGGTTGCAAACTGGCTAAAGGACAGAACCCATAAAGTTAAAATCGCTGGAGCAATGTCAGACTCAAAGCCAGTCACAAGTGGTGTCCCACGGGGATCTGTCCTGGGACCCCCTCTTGTTCGGCATTTATTTCTCAGATGTTAAAGCAAACATGGGAGGGTTGAGGCTGACAAAGTTCGCAGATGACTGCAAACTAGGTGCCATAGTCGATACACCAGCGGACACATATATCCTACAAAAAGGCCTCACAGAAACGGACAACTGGTGCCGGAGTCATGGCCTTAAACTAAATGCCAAAAATTGTATAGTCATCCCCTTTGGGAAAAACAAAGTACCCGCAAATTATCACATAGACAGCAACCCACTGAGTACAGATAAAGTAATCAGAGACCTAGGGACCCAAGTCGAGAGCGACCTCTCATTTGACACCCACGTTGCCAAAGTGGTTAGAAAGACATTCTACCTTGCACACCTTATCATGAAGGGATTCACATCCAGATCCAAGGATGTCATTGTACCCTTATACTCCTCCCTCATCAGACCCATGATTGAGTACAATGCCCCATTTGGTATGTACCTCACCCGGCATTTGCAACAGCTGGAGAGACTACAAAAGTACCTCACCAAGAGGATCAAGGGTCTCCAATATATGTCTTATTCTGCCAGTCCAAAGAAACTCCAGCTCTATTCAGTAGCATACCGCCTGCTCAGAGGTGATCTGTGCCTGACGTACAAGGCCATGTCCAATCAGGAACTGATGGACATGCTCCACCTCAAAAAATCCAAATCCATCAGAACCACAAGAGCTAAAGACTTAAACCTCGGCACAAGTATGAATAGGACATGCTGGAGGGATAGATTCATAACCCAGAGGCTTCCCATGCTCTGGAACAGAATCCCAGTTCATGTTAGGCAGAGCCCCTCACTAACTCTCTTCAAGAGAAATCTTGATGAGTGGATGGGAGATCGTAAGTTTACCCCAGGGGTCACATCTGTGTCACTACTAGACAGGGGCACAGTAAACTAATTCTATTATATAAGGGGACCTTCACTATGTCACTACTAGACAGAGGCACAGTATTCTAAATCTATTCTGTGCATTTTTGTACCATTTCATGGGGTGGCAAAAGCCACATCACTATGGCTAGGCTTACAAATGCCCCAGGGCAGATAGCCTAGTACTAAACTATGAAACAAGTTGGTAAACATACTTTGCAATGTGGATTTGATGCTTTAGAAGCATCTTGCAGGGCTACTGTCACTGGGTCTGTACTTAGAAGGCATGATTGGCTTAAGGAACAAAACTTGCCAGATCATGTTAAAGCTAAATTACTGGATGCTCCCTTAAACCAAGACTGCCTTTTTGGCAACAAAGCAGAAGTCCTCAAAAGGATAGAGGAAAAAGCTAAATCTATGCAACCTGTTAAAGATTTCCTACAAGTACAGCCTCCCAGATTCAGTAGGCATTTGCCTTCAAAGAACTGGTCCTTTCCAGTCCCTTCCAGGCCTTCTCAGTCCAAACTCAGGAACATCAGACCACCTAGGCTACAGTCTCAGGCTGTGAACAGACCTAAGCAGTGGGGGCTCCCACTTCCAAAGCAGGGAGTAGTAAGCCACCCCCCTAAGGAAAAATGTCTCCGTGACTTAACCTTAACCCTTCCAAGCCCTGCTGAGCTACCTGCTCCCTTAGGAGGAAAGCTCGCCCTGCATGCAAAAAACTGGGAACTCATTACCCAGGACAAATGGGTTTTGAACAGTTTCCCAAGGTTACAGATTCCACTTCCACACACTACCACCCCCAAATGGTTGGCCAGACCTACCCCCAAATCATTGGGCGGAGGCCCAACAGCAGGTTCTCTCTCTTCTCATTATCAGGGCTATTCAACCTGTCCCAGCAGAACAAAGGGAACAAGGTTTTTATTCAAGAATTTTGATACCCAGAAAAGACAACTCCTGGCGTCCAATCCTGGATCTCTCTATTCTCAACACCTATCTGGTAGTTCCAAAATTCAAAATGTTAACTCTTCAACAGCTTCTTCCTATGCTAGCCAAGGATGCCTGGCTGGCAACCTTAGACTTAAAGGAAGCTTACCTGCACATCCCAATAAGGGAAACTTGCAGGAAATACATACGCTTCAGGGCAGGCTCCATGCACTATCAGTTCTCTGCACTTTCCTTTGGCTTATCTGCTGTGCCCAGAGTGTTCAGTGTCTAGCTCCAGACATTGTATTTTGCAGGTAGAGAAATATTCAAATTTACCCATACTTGGACGATTGTCTGCTTCAGGCAGAAAGCCAGGACTTGCTGTTACAACACCTGGCATTCGTAAAGAAACTTCTAACTTTACTGGGGTACACCATCAACGAAAAGAAATGTCACCTAGTACCCTGCCAACAGATTGTATTCCTGGGAGCAAGATTGAACACAACTTCCCAGATGGCATTTCACACTCCAGAGAAACAAGTTTATTTGACAATCTACTTCAAACTATTGGCTACAAAACCCCAGCTATCTGCAAGGAAAATACTGCAAGCCCTGGGGTTCATGGCCTCTTGCATTCTACTAATTCCATATGCAAGATTGCATATGAGGAAACTCCAATGGTATCTAAAAAGCCTATGGTGTCAACATTCTCAGGACGTGGAAACAATGATTTCTGTCATTCCTTGTTTGAAGACCGAGTTCTTTTGGTGGGCAGAGGCCTGCTACCACAACAAGGGACTCCCTTTCACTCTACCCCCTGCCGCCCAAACCCTAACAACAGACGCACCAGACTATGCATGGGGTGCTCACATGGCAGGGCAGTGCATTCAGGGCAATTGGAACCAGAGAGAGATGCACCTGCATATCAGTCAAAAAGAAATGTTAACTGTACAGAATGCTCTGACAGCCTTCAAAGACCATAATCTTCCAGGACAACTATTGATAAAGACAGACAACACCACAGTTATGTGGTACATAAACAAGCAGGGAGGAACCCACTCGTACCCTATCTGCAGACTAGCCATGGCTCTGTGGAACACAGCCTTGAGGCTACGAAGTAGACCTACAAGCCCAATTCCTGCCAGGCAAACTAAATTCACTGGCAGACGACTTAAGCAGAAATCTCATGAACCCACACGAATGGAAACTAGAACCTAAAATATTCAACCTCTTGAGGAACAGATGGTGGGACTCCAGAGTTAGACCTGTTTGCCTCCCCTCAGAACTACCAATTGGACAAATTCTGCACAAGAACTCCCCACAGCCAAGCTTGGAAAGTGGATGCCCTGCCCTTTACTTGGTAAAGCCTCTCTGTTTATGCCTTTCCCCCTCTGCCTCTCCTCTCAAAGGTTCTACTAAAGATCAAACAGGACAAGCCAAAGGACAATACTGATTGCACCAGACTGGCCACGCCAGCACTGGCACCCCCTCTTGCACAGTATGACACTGCTGAAACCATGGCACCTGCCTCAGACCCCTTCCCTGCTGTCCCAGCAGGCAGGCCAGATTCTGCACCCTCAGCTTCAAACCTTGAACCTTGCAGCCTGGCTAATTCCTTGAGCTCTCCTCTACCATCCCTCAGTAAGCAGGTGCTGGATGTCATTCTGGTGGCAAGGAGGCCTAGTACTAGAAAATCCAGTGCTGAAAAGTGGAAAAGATACTGTTCCTGGAGCCAGGCTCAGGGGATGGACACAACCAGTGCCCAGTTTACCTCATATTGTACAGTACTTAATAGAAATGCTCCACAAGGGCCTATCCTTCTCGTCAAAATTCATACCTCTGCCATTTTAGCACATTATAATGCTAAGCCACCCCTCTTCTCTCACCCACTGCTAAAGCAGTTCCTTAGAAGGGCCAAAAATTTAAGACCCCCCCCCCCCAGTAGATGTCCCACTCCAGCCTGGGACCTTAACTTTGTACTGGAAAAGCCCCCTTTGAGCCAGCTGCAACAGCAGAGTTGAAATTCCTTTCTTGGAAAACAGCCTTCCTTCTAGCCATCACTTCAGCAAGAAGAGTGTCTGAATTACTGGCCCTCATGGCAGTGGAACCCTTTATTATCTTCCATGCGAACAGGGTTTCCCTCAGAACTAATCCTTCCTTTATGCCCAAGGTGGTGTCTAGTGTGGCCCTAAATCATTCCATTCATTTGCCTACTTTTTTTCCCTAATCCACAAAACAAACGGGAGTGAATACTGCACTCTCTCGACATGCACAGACAACTTAGATTTTATTTGGACAGGACTAAGCTTCTCAGAAAATCTGAACAGCTGCTAGTTGGCTTTGCTGCAGGGGCAGAGGGTAAGGCCATTTCAAGGCAAACCATTTCCAAATGGATAGCCCATTGCATTAATTTCTGCTACAAGCACCATGGAAAACCTACCCCACAGGGGATAAGATCATATTCCACCAGGGCTGCATCTACCTCTGCGGCTTTTCTCAGAGGAGTCCCTAGCAGGGACATCCTGGAAGCTGCTACCTGGAGCTCTGTACATACCTTCACCAAGCATTACCACATGCCTGTCTTTTCTAAATCCAGAACTGGATTTGCCACTGCAGTCTTGCAGGGTTTAATAGCTGGCCCTAATGCTCTTTGACTTCCTCCTCACTTCCTTAGCTTTGGAAATCAACCCAAATGTGATGACTGCAACAGTGAAACACGAAGAACATAGTACATGTCCTTCGTGTTTCACTGTTGCAGTCATTACATTTGGGTAATCCTGCTGGCAGGTTGCCCACAGCCGGCCTGAATTCCAAAGTCTTGGGTCCTGCGTCGGCTGCTGTCGCCCCTTCCCTGACATCAGGTCGTCAGAGGTATAAAAGATGCGGCCGACGCCATTTTCTTTAGTCTTTTTTGCCGTGCTTTGCCTGAAGCAGAACCAGTTCGCAAGCGCCGGTCGGTCGACTCCTGAGATTTTCATGTTCGAGTTTCAGATCCAAAGTCTTCAATAAAGCTAAGTACCCCGTTGGGGAAACTTTTTTCTTGCTCCAGACCGAAGTCAGAAAAAGTTAATTGTATTTCTTGTAGGAAGCAAATACCTCATAAGGACTTTCATTCTTACTGTATTCCTTGCCTAGGCCCTGATCACAACGTTTCTGATTGTCGGTTTTGTGCTAGAGTTAACCAACGCACTATTAAGCGTCGGTATGATTTTGCTTTAAACTATTTTGGACGCCGGTTTAATTATCCAGAAATGTCGGATAGCCATCCGACTACCGGAGTTCACAAGAAATGCAAAGAAAAGGAAAGAGATAGACAACCGAGGCCCAAAACCGACGACGAAGCTTCTCGTAAGCCAGTCGCCGGTTCTCAGTGAGGTGCTTTCGCAGCCCCTGATGCCCGGTACTTTAGAGTCGCAGGCCGCTACCGACTCCCACTTGGTGTCGGGCATGCCGCTGGAAACTCAAGGTATTGGAGCCTCTGATATTATCCCTTTAGATGGGTCCAGAGCCGCTGAGCAGGCACTGGCTTCTGAGGGTGTATTCAGACCTAAACATCTTTACATCAAACTGACTTCAGCTTCACAGGCAAAGACTAAAGCACCTTCCAAAGCAAAGAAACAAACTCAAGAGCCGCGTGGTCAGGCCTCTATGCCCAAAAAACAGATGCTCAAAATGGCCGAAGACTTGATTACCTTGATCAGGGGTTCCCATCCCCCTCCTGATTAAGAGGCCTAGGCAAGAGACTGACTATGAATCTTCTGATCAGGTTTCCATTTCTTCTGATCAGGAATATTCTCTTCCCCCCTATGAGGATTCTGATGCTGAAGAATCTGTACCTTCAGCTTCTCCTCCTGAGGACTATTCTTTTGGAGAAACGTTACATACCATGAGGGAGCATTTCCACTGGGAGAGCCAAGATTTTTCAGAATCTAAAAAGAGGCACAGGGATTTCCTTTTACTACCCCAACACAAGCTACTAGCCATCCCACCTGTGTTAGACATTGTAGATGATGTGTTTTCGGAGTCTAGTCTTACCCCTGACTCTTTACCTCCAGCTCCTGTTAAGCCTGACAGATATTACAGGATTCCTGACTCTCATAAATTCCTTTTTAAAAACCCTGCTGCAGACACAGAAACTATTTCTCAGGATCCCAAAGGAGTTGAGGCTTCCGCTGCAAAAAACCCTAGCCCCTCTGACAGGGATTCTAGGGCACTGGATAGATGGGGAAAAAGGTTTTACATATCTGCTACCTTGGCTATAAGGGCCTTAAACTGTCAGTTTCATATGCTAAAATATCAGCAACATGTCATGGCATTGCTTAAACAGAAAATGGTGTTAAACTCTGAATGTGCAGATAACAAGGAAATGCAGGATTTATTGCATGCAGCTAAACAAGTTGGAAAGCATACTTTGCAATTTGGATTTGATTCTTTAGAGGCCTCCTGCAGGGTCGCAGTTACAGGTTCTGTAATTAGGAGACATGCTTGGTTAAAGGAACAAAACCTGCCTGATCATGTTAGTCAAATTATTAGATGCACCTTTACAGCATGATACTTTGTTTGGTGTTAAGGCAGAAGAGGTGTTAAAGAAAATGGAGGACAAAGCTAAATCTATGCAAATGGTCAAAGATTTCTTACAAGTACAGCCACCTAGGTTTAGCAGTCACTGGCCAACAAAGAATTGGTCCTTTCCTGTGTCAGACAGACCTCAAAGGGGCAGATCCAGATGCCCTAGAGGCTGATCCCAGGCACAGGTTTCATACCGCTCAAAGCAATGGGGGGCTTCTACCTCCAAAGTTGGAGAAGACAAATCACAACCATACAGGAAACAGTCCCAATGACTTCCCCCTGCCTGCACCAAGCACTTGTCTCCTGGCAGCACCCTTAGGGGGGAAATTAGCACTTTTTTCACAAAATTGGCACATTATAACCCAGGACAAATGGCTGCTAAATATCGTGTCACAAGACTACAAGTTCCATTTCCATACCCTGCCAAAGGCAAACGACTGGCCAGATCTGCCATAAAATCAATGGACAGAGGCACAAAAACAAGTCTCATCCCTCATGGACATGGGGGCCATTCAGCAAGTACCAGAGCAAGAGCAGGGACAAGGATTTTACTCAAGACTGTTCTTGGGACCCAGAAAGGACAAGGCCTGGAGGCCAATACTGGACCTATCTGTTTTAAACACATTCCTGGATATACCAAAATTCAAGATGTTGACTTTGCAGCAGCTTCTGCCCATGCTGGGCAAGAACGCTTGGCTTGTGACTTTAGACCTAAAAGAGGCATACCTGCATGTCCCAATCAGACAAAGATGCATAAGCTACCTCAGATTTAAGGCTGGCTCAATGCATTACCAATTCTCTGCACTGCCCTTTGGCTTATCTACTGCACCCAGGGTCTTTACAAAATACCTGGCACCGGTAATTTCATTCTGCAAACAGAGAGGAATACAAATATATCGTTACTTGGATGACTGTCTAATTCAAGCAGAGAACAAGGACATTCTTCTACAGCATCTGGCATTTGTGAAAAGACTTCTAACATGCCTAGGGTACACAGTCAACGAAAAGAAATCAAAACTAGTGCCTTCTCAAGAGATAATATTCCTGGGTGCAAGCTTAAATACAACAGCCCAGATGGCTTATCTCACGCCAGACAAACAAAGGCAACTGGCTACCTATTTCAAAAAATTCTGCAGGCTTTGGGCTTCATGGCATCTTGCATCCTACTAATTCCATATGCAAGACTGCATATGAGGAAACTTCAATGGTACCTAAAAAGTGTTTGGACTCAACATTGCCACAGCCTGGAGACTATGATTACTCTCATTCCCTGCCTGCAACAGAAGTTTCGATGGTGGGCAAAGGCTTGTCACCAAAACAAGGGACAGCCATTCACATTACCCCCAGCTAGGCAGACACTAACAACGAATGCATCAGATTATGCCTGGGGGGCCCACATGGCAGGAAGATGCATTCAGGGCACATGGACCTCAAACCAAATGCATCTACATATCAATCAAAATGCCCTGACAGCCTTCAAGGACCTATTTCATCCAGGACAACTACTGATAAAGACAGACAACACCACGGTCATGTGGTATATAAACAAGCAAGGGGGCACACATTCTTACCCCCTTTGCAGACTAGCCATGACCTTGTGTGACACAGCATTGACTTACCAAGCACATCTGCAGGCACAATTCCTGCCAGGAAGGAAAAATAGTCTGGCAGACGAACTAAGCAGAAACCTCATGGATCCCCATGAGTGTCACCTAGACCCACAAGTCTTCAGCATGATAACAAGAAAATGGGGATGCCCGGACAAAGACCTATTTGCCTCCCCTCACAACTACCAACTAAAAAGATTCTGCACAAGGATTTATCACAGACAAGCATGGAAAATGGACGCCCTATCTTTCAGCTGGAAAAATCTATCAGTATATGTATTTCCCCCTCTGCCTCTCCTCCCCAAGGTACTCCTAAAGGTCAGACAGGAGAAGCCAAGGATGATACTGATTGCCCCAGACTGGCCCCGCCAGCACTGGTACCCAATTCTAAGGAGCTTGTCTCAATGCCCAGCTTGGACCTTACCTGAAATACCTCCGCTACTGTCCCAGCAAAACAGTCAGAGCCTACACAGCCAACTCAGAACTTTAAACCTGACAGCATGGCTAATAATGTAGTCATACAAAACACACCTCTCAGTAAAGCTGTGATGGATGTCATTTTGGAAGCCAGAAGGCCTAGTACTAGAAAATCTTATGCTGGAAAATGGAAGAGATTTTGTGCTTGGAACCAGGCACAAGGAACTAATACAGCTGTGCCATATATTCCTCAGATTTTGCAATACTTAACTGAGATGCTGGACAAAGGCCTATCTTTTTCATCTATTAAAATTCATGCCTCTGCCATTTCGGCTCATTACGATGTAGAGCCACCAATCTTTTCTCATCCCTTATTAAAGCAGTACATCAGAGGAGCCAAAAATTTAAGACCCCCAAGGAGATCACCAGTGCCTGCATGGGACTTCAGCTATGTCTTGGAAAAACTCAACCTGTCTCCTTTTGAGCCAGCGGCTACTGCTGATATAAAGGTTTTATCTTGGAAAACAGCTCTGCTCCTAGCAATAGCTTCTGCAAGACAAGTTTCAGAGCTACAGGCACTCATGGCTTTGGAACCTTTTATCATTTTTTATCCCGACAGGGTCTCTCTGAGGACAAAGCCAAAATTTATGCCTAAGGTGGTGTCCCATGTGGCTTTCAACCAAATCATTCACCTGCCAACTTTTTACCCAAATCCACAGAACAAGGGGGAGAGAATTCTGCATTCTTTGGACGTACACAGACAGCTTAGATTCTACTTGGACAGAACCAAATTTTTCAGAAAGAGCAATTACTAGTTGCATATGCTGCAGCATGATAAGGAAAGGCTATCTCAAAGCAGACTATTTCTAAGTGGATAGGCCACTGCATTCGTTTCTGCTATGTACACCATGGCAAGCCAGTACCTATGGGCATTAGGCCACACTCAATCAGAGCTGCAGCCACTTCAGCAGCCTTTCTCAGGGGAGTACCTGCCAAGGACATTTTAGAGGCTGCTACTTGGAGTTCAGTGCACACATTTACAAAGCACTATCATCTGCCATTCTACTCTAAATCCAGGGCAGGCTTTGCCACTGCAGTTTTGCAGGGCCTCATAGCTGCTCCTAATGCTGTTTAGCTCCAGCCTCCCAACCTTAGCTTTGGGACTCTACCCAAATGTAATGACTGCAATAGTGAAACACGAGGAACATAGTACAGTTGTGTACACTTACCATAAATGTAGATGTTCGAGTGTATTCACTGTTGCAGTCCAGGTTACCCACCTGCCCACCCCCCTTTTCTTCTGATGGAACCTATCTTTCCTTCTCTGATTTATACAATCTATGTGGTGCATTTGCTTGTATTTGAAGGTAAAGTTTATATTGGTGCATGTATTTATATATATATATATATATATATATATATATATATATTTTGGCAACCTGCCAGCAGGATTACCCAAATGTAATGACTGCAACAGTGAATACACTCAAGCATCTACATTTATGGTAAGTGTACACAACTCTGCTATTTGTGTATACTTACCATAAATGTAGATGTTCGAGTGTATTCACTGTTGCAGTCCTGGTTACCCTCCCTCCAGTCCCCTAACTTCTCTTGGCTCTACCTTTCCTTCTTGTTTGGTATATTTATTTTTTCTAGTGCATTTGCTTTTTGATGGGGGTGTACCATACCATATAATTGCTTCCCATTGTGGGGGTACTGGACATCTGGGGCAAGAAAAACTTAAAGGCTAATAAATCCAAAAAGCTTAGTAGAGATAGACTTTTGTACCAGCAAGAAAAAGCCTATCCTAAGCTGATACTACCTAGACCTAGTATTGACACTATGGGCTCCCAAGGTGCGTTTACTAGTAACGAAGAAGGCCCTGGCCAACAAAGAGGCTCCAATTTAGACACTATTATGGAAGAACATGATTTAGATCTAGACCAAGGGCCTAGACGGAGTAACAGAATAAAAGTGAACAAAAATAACCACTTTAACCCCACCTTGCGCAACCAACGTGAAGGAGAAGGCAATCAAAGTAACAGTAATAACAGTAATTTTTTAGGGTACCACAACAACAATCGCCAGTTCAATCGCAAGACCAGGAACTGGAGCAAGCATCAGAATTGAGCTTAAATAATGCCTTTGGTGAACCTGATGACAACAACTTAAAGATTTCTTTTAACAGCAGAGGGGACTTTAAGATTTATAATTTTTCTAGTATTACACTTGATCAAGACCTTATAGATCTTCTAGCTCTTGGCAACACTTTTGTGCCTAGTCAGACTTTTAATTTAACTAGAACTGTTATAGACTTAAAAAGCTTTGTGCGTAAATTGAACTTAGATATTTTGTTTCCTACCTCACTACCACAAAAAACAAAACCTGTAATCTAAAACTGCCTAGTGTGTTTAACCCAGTGTTACATCCGGACCTCACTTTGTTTGAAAGAGCTTGTGACGCAGACTTCAGACATCTAAACAAGAATTTTAAACTTTACTCAGGCTTTAAGAAGAATAATACCTCTAAGGAACAAATGTACTTGTTAAACAACCTGTGCAGTTTGCCAGTCAGAGTACTAAAACCAGACAAAGGGGGTGGGCTAGTCATTCTAGATAACAATGACTATAAAGAAAAAATGGCAACTGTTTTAGACAACCCAGCATATACCCCATCATCTAAGAATGAAATGAATGTAGCCTACTCTAGAAACAGAGGTTATTTCAGGGATTTATTCCTAGCTGGCAAAATTGACCTAGACACCTACCACTATATAGACATCACGTTCCCCAAGGTACCAGTGATTTTTGGAATCCCAAAAATTCACAAAAATTTACTCAATCCTCCTATGAGGGCCTTGGTGGACGGTAGGTCTTCTATGACTCACCCTTGCGCATGGTTAGTGGACAAAATCCTGAGTAAATATTTGAAGCTTATACCTCACATTTGTAAAGACTCTTGGTCATTCCTTCGAGACATTAACAACATTCCATTTGACCAAGCTTACAGCTTCCTAACTATAGATGTCGTCGGCCTTTACACCTCGATTCCACACACTGAGGCTATTGAGTGGGTTAGTAACATACTTGGTGACCTGGGTGCCCCACTGACAGAAATAGATACTGTTTCTGAGTTACTAGACATCATTCTATCATCTAACTACTTTATTTTTGACCAGCAATACTATCTTCAAACACAAGGTATTGCAATGGGGTCACCATGTGGTTCCAGTGTTGCAAATGTATTCGTTGCACATTGGGCGAAACAATTTATACTACACAACAACGAGTTCAATCATCAGGTATTGTACTATACCAGATACCTCGACGACATCTTTATCTTGTTTAAAGGTAACATTGGTGAGGCTACAGCTTTGGTAGAATACGTGAATAGTACAACTAACTTTTTCAAGTTTACTTATCAGTTTTCGACCTCAGGGATTGACTATTTGGATGTCAAGCTCGAAAAAGATAGAATAAGGGGTTCATTTCTATCATCTATTTACAGAAAGTCAACCTACTGTAATTCATTCCTCCGCTTTTTGAGCTTGCACCCCTATAGACAAAAACGGTCATTAGTGAAAGGACAGCTTATTAGGGCTGCTAAAATGTGTAGTACAACTGAAAGCTTTGAAGAAGAATGCCTTACACTGACTGGAATGTTCTCCAGCCGAGACTATCCTGACTCATTAATTCTGGAGTTAACACATGAAGTCAGAAATAAAAGAGAGTCAGGATTATATGCACCTCTGCTAAATAGTAGTGTGGTAGTGAGTAATGACACCTTGGATACTTCTGAGTCCAGTTCAAGTATGACTGAAACCAGCATAAGTACGATTGAAAGCAGAGATAACGGTAACCCAATTAATATGGCTTCCAAGTTTACTACTAGCTTTATCACTACTTTCAATACAGACTCCACCCTAATACGATCTATCATATATAAGAATTGGTACTTTATTACCAGCAACTTCCAACTTTCTGAGAAACTAGGTAGTTACCCTCTAATAGTTTACAGGAGAGGTAACAACCTGAAAAGCCTATTGGAAAGGAATAACAACCATGACTTCTTCTCTAAACAGAAGGGCACCTTTACATGCAGTCACTGTAACTGGTGTAAGTATTTAAGGACAGGTTCCACGTTTCAAATCAGGGGTAAAAAATACAACATTTTCCATAAAATGAACTGTGATACTAGATTTATAGTCTACTTGGCTTTTTGTGACTGTTGCCCAGCATACTATGTTGGTAAAACGGACCAAAAATTTAAAGATAGCATTTACCAGCATTGTTATGCTATTAGAAAAAAGAAAAATGACAACGCTCTAGCTAAGCACATTATTAATTGCGAGGGCCACAGTTTTCATTTTATGACCATAGACCACGTTCCACACAATATTAGAGGAGGCCCTAGTGCCCTGATTTTAGAAAACAAGGAACTTGAGTGGCAAATTATACTAGAGGCATTTAATAGCCCTGGTTTAAACGAACAATGCAACATCTCTTGTATCCTTAAACTCAAAAGTTACATGAGATAATTATTTACTTCATAGTGTTGGGATTTTATTTTTACTACAGTTTTTTAACATATGAGGGTTAAAAATTGTAGGCACTAGACAGCTTTGTTTTAAGTGCACAAAGAAAAACTTTTTTAGTTTTTTTAGTTTTCCTAGTCTCTTAATGTTTTGGCTGGCTATGCCAAAATTCATAGTTACATGAGATAAATATTTATTTTACTACAAAGTACTTTAAACTAAAATTCTTATTTTTGGTTTTATTGTATTTAGAGACTTTTATGTTTAACCATCAAGTCACTCATTATTTTTTTCTTATAATTGGTGAACAAATTAACATTGATTTACTTTTAAATAGTTTACCTACAGTAACAGATTTTTAGGACTTAAATATAAACTCAGGTCCTTTATACATTCTTTACATATTTGTTAAACACAATTGTACACACACCCTTCATACATTGTTTGTTTTATACTTTTAATCTGAGTCTGTATTTTTTCTGGTGTTACAGGTAGTTGATCATACTTTGATACACAGGTCTAGTATACTGGAACACTTGTATATGTTAATATACAGGCTCATTAAACTGGAATACACACATTGCTCCTCTTTGCTACATTGTGTAAACAGTAGGTTATTGTAGCATTCGGAACACTATGAGAGCTAAAAATTTCTTATTTTTAGTAACGTTTTTACTTTTGTAACTTTTACTTCATGTATATTTATGGTGTGTTAGAAGGTTTCTTTTTTAAAAGGAAGTTACGTTTGTATTTGCATTTATACCTGTGATGTCATTCCACAGATTTAAACTGCATTTTGGCGCCATTCCTTTTACTCTGAAGAAGCTACTGAAGTGTCAGTAGCGAAAACGCTGTAATTTTTTTACTGCTGTCTGAATTAAATTTGCGTTAAGGACAATAATACTCCTACTGTTTGGTCTTCCTTGCTTTTTGGATCACTGTGGCACTGTTCTTTATCAGTTTGTGTTTGATATACCAGTCTGTTAGATGTTCGAGTGTATTCACTGTTGCAGTCCTGGTTACCCTCCCTCCAGTCCCCTAACTTCTCTTGGCTCTACCTTTCCTTCTTGTTTGGTATATTTATTTTTTCTAGTGCATTTGCTTTTTGATGGGGGTGTACCATACCATATAATTGCTTCCCATTGTGGGGGTACTGGACATCTGGGGCAAGGAAAACTGACGTAATGGCATCGGCTGTATGTTTTATACCCATGACGACCTGACTTCATGGAAGAAGAGACAGCGTCCGACGCAGAAATCCGAAGACTCTGGTATTCAGGCCGGCTGAGGGCTACTTGCAGGCAAATAACCCAAATGTGATGACTGCAACAGTGAATACACTCGAAGATCTACATTTATGGTAAGTGTACACAACTGTACTTTTTGCCTGCATAGTAGGCTGAACATGATGTACATGTTGCTATGTAGATAATATTTTTACTTGTACAGTTTGCATAATCATAATAAGAGAAATTCTTCCCTTTAGCAGGATGCACAAAGGTATTAGTGGTATTGATTAAGGCACATGCATTGCAAAATCCACATCTAAAGGTGCCTGTTTCTTCTATGCTAC
The DNA here is from genome assembly GCF_019279795.1 of Protopterus annectens. Lineage (NCBI taxonomy): Eukaryota > Metazoa > Chordata > Ceratodontiformes > Protopteridae > Protopterus > Protopterus annectens. The sequence continues at coordinate 717,585,180 of NC_056747.1, forward strand.
TGGGTATTCATAATCAATCCATCATTTGCATTAGCTTCATTATTATAACATAACAGTTTTTTTGAGATTCTTTTTGTTTTTAAACAAAAAGCAGGGATTGTCTCCGACTATTTCTCTGATTTTACTGCCTGAGGTTAAAATTGACCAATATTTCCTGATAATATGACAAATAGAGTTATCAGTGCTATATGTAAGTAAACACCTCAAATTGCTTTGCCCACTGGCTAAGGAATTCTGGGTATCTGTGCTAACTTGCGCCAAATTATTTGGCTGTCCTTTTTGAGATCGTATAGTCATTGCTTCCCCAGGATTGATTTCTATGTCTCTCCTGTTGTAACCTCTCTTCGCGAAATTATCAGTAAGGTTTTTTCGTTCATCCAGAAAATCCTCGTGTTTGGTACATAGCTTAGATATTCTAGTAACTTGGTTGTTAACTATATTTCGAAAAATATGTCTGGGGTGCATAATAGATTTATGTAGCATATGGTTGTGCCACATAGGCTTTTTGAATAATAGGTTCATAGGTATGTACTAGGCTATCGGCCCTAGGGCCTATATAAGCCTAGCCAAATGAGGTTCCCTGGCTTTCGCCACCCAAGAAAATGATTTTCCTGTGCCCCTGTCGAGCAGCGCCACAGCAGTGATCCCTGGGGTGACTTTCCTGTTTCTCATCCAGATGTCTTGCGAGGTACATGCCAAACAGGGCATTGTACTCTATAATGGGTCTGATGAGGGATGAGTAGAGAGGAACGATGACCTCTCTTTTTCTGGAGGAGAACCCCTTTGTGATGAGGTATGCCACATAGAAGGATTTCCTGACTACTGTGGCGACTTGATTATCAAAAGGGAGACTACTGTCCACCTATGTCCCAAGGTCTCTCGTCACACTTTCGGCATGTAGTTGGCTACCGCCTATGTGGTAGTTCATGGGTACGGTGTTCTTCCCAAAGCGGATGACCGTGCACTTCTTGGCATTGACACCAAGCATCAGTTTCAGTGAGACCTGTTTGTGTAATGTCCACATCCTTAGGTGAATCTGTTATGGCTCCTAGTTTGCAGTAGTCTGTGAATTTCATTGGCCAGAGACCAGCTGTATTAGCCTGGACTTCAGAGAAGTAGATACCTAACATGAGAGGACCCAGGAACGAACCCTGTGGTACTCCGCTTGTCACTGGTCTGAAGTCGGATCTGGAGTCTGCTACTTTTACTGAGTGGGTTCTGACAGTGAGCCAGTTTGCCACCCATCTTGTGACATATGGATTTATGCCTAGTCCAGTGAGTTTATCTATAATACCAGAGTGGGGGATGGTGTTGAAAGCCTTGGCGAGGTCAAGATAGGCTGTGTGCACCACCTTACCCTTGTCTACGGCTCTGCTGACTGCTTTGAAGAAGTCAGTCAGGCTTAGGAGGCCTGATCTACCTTTTACAAACCCAAACTGAATGGGGTCCAGAGTTTGGAGGTTACCTATGTCTTTGTTTATAAGCTGCAGGATGATGCATTCCTTGGCCTTGCAGACCCATGGATACTGTCTTCTTAGCTTTGGAGAGTATGGCCTTTACCTGTGCGTCCGTGATTACAGGGACTTTGCAATCTTTCAGTATGGAAATGGGCCCTGTGGGGGGATCAGGGGGGTAAAGTTTGCACTGAACCTGTCTGCCAGGATGTTGGCAGTATCAGTTGATTCGGTAAATGTAGTGCCATTGTGCTGTAGTTCCGAGCAGTTCTGAGTGTTGCCATTGAGATTCTTGACATAGCTATAGAAAGCTTTGTAATTGTCTTTAGAATCCATGGTGATTTTATTTTCGTAACTAGCTTTGGAGGATTTTATGAGGTGTCTAAGCTTCTTGCTGAGGCTGACCAAGGGAGTTCCTGCAATCATGGGATTTTACTCTTTTTTTGCAACAGTTTCTTCCTTCTGTAGTAGAGTTTGTTTATGGTAGGGGACCACCAGATTGTTTTCCTTTTTTGGAGGATAGATTCTTGGTTCTGTTGTGGATGGCATGGTCCATGCACTTGTGTATGTGCTTATACAGTGCTTGTGTATACAATTCAGCAGTCGTGTCTCTCTTCCATCTGTGTGGGTGATGTGAAGTTGGCCACTATTGACTTAAGAAGCATGAAGTTGGCTTTGGCAAAATTTTTTACAGTTGGTTCCTTAACGGGGGCGGGATATTAGCTTGTGATCGGATTTGACCATGGTTGAAATGTTTGTACGTCTATGTGAGAATGATGTGGCTGAATATAGACAAAGAAAAGGGCCAACATTTCCATAATTTAAGCCATAATGAATGGGATAGTGTTGAATGAACTACAGAAAAGGAAAAATACAGCAATCAAGCCAACAGATAAGGGAGGGGCAGTTGTTATTGACTCCCTTAGATATGATGAAAAAAATGGAGGAGATGCTCCGTGACAGATACCTGTCATAGAATAAACAAAAAAGAGCTCAATAAATTGATCATGAATATTCGTGATATTCTGTATGAAAAATTGATGAACAGATCCATTAGTAAGGATTTGTACGATTTTTTTGAAATAGTGCATCCAACGTTACCAACAATTAATGGATTGCCTAAAATTCATAACAGCTGTTTGGATTCACCTGTGTGCCCTATAGTATCTTGGAGAGGATGGGTCACTGAGCCATTGTCCATATATATAGAAGAACTAAAGACACTTTTACCTTATGCACATATAGTCATTAAAGATTCAGCAGACTTTTTGAAACAGCTGTTTGGAGAAATGACACAGAGAAGATCTTACAAAGGCTTGAGGATGGTAACTTTAGATGTAAACAGTCTGTTTACATCTATTCCGAATGATTACGGAATAGAAGCCATTCATGAATTTGCTGGCATGCACAATATTCTATCTGATGTTGGCTTAATACGTAGCCTCTTAGAACTGGTGATTGAAAACAATGTTTTTTTTGTATGGTGACATCTACTATTGGCAGAAATTGGGGGTGGCCGTGGCACCCCCTGTGCCAATAGTTATGCAAATCTTGTACTTGCACAGTGGGAAAAACAGTGGAGTACTGATGCAAGTAATAGATGGAATGGACACATTGTATTCTACAATAGATTTGTGGATGATGTGTTTTTGATATGGGAAGGTGATGAGTCCACACTGAAAGAATTTGAAGTCTATTTAACAAGAACCACAATGTTTCTGAAATTTGATATAAAAACATCTGACAAGGAAATTGAATTTTTAGATGCAAAACTATTTTTGGATGATGAAAAGAGGATTGATACATCATTATTCAGGAAGCTTATGTGGTGTAACCATATGCTACATAAATCTAGTATGCACCCCTGATATATTTCGAAATATAGTTAAACCAAGTTACTAGAATATCTAAGCTGTGTACCAAAGACAAGGATTTTCTGGATGAACAAAAAAGCTTATTGATAATTTTGTGAAGAGAGGCTATAACAGGAGAGACAAAGAAATCAATCCTAAGGAAGCAATGAACTATACGATCTCAGAAAGGACAGACTTATTATTCGGCGCAAGTTAGCACAGATGCACAGAATTCCGTAGCCAATGAGAACAACAATTTGAGGTGTTTACATACATATAGCACTGATGACTCTATTTGTCAAATTATCAGGAAATATTGGTCGATTTTAACCTCAGACAGTAAAATCAGAGAAGTAGTTGGAGACAATTCCTGCTTTTTGCTTAAAAACAAAAATAATCTCAAAAGACTGTTACGTTTATAATAATGAAGCTTATGCAAATGATGGAATGAGTATGAATGCCCAGCACCATAGAAGAACAGGCACCTTTAGATGTGGATTTTGCAAGGCATGTGCCTTAATCGACACCACTAACACCTTTATGCATCCTACTACAGGGAAGAATTTCTCTTATTATGGTTATGCAAACTGTACAAGTAAAAATATCTACATAGCAACATGTACATCATGTTCAGCCTACTACGCAGGCAAAACTAATAGGATGTTCAAAGAATGTATTCTTCGACCATCAATCAGATATTAAAAATAAAGTGGAAACGAATGCTCTGTATAGTCACTTACGTGCAAATAAAGAACATTTCTTTAAATTTATGGCTTTGTTTCGAGTTCATGAAACACCATGAGGTGGTGAGTTATCTAATCAAACTGAAATCGTAGAAGCCAAATGGATTATGAACTTGCAAGCTGATCAACCACCAGAACTAAATGGTGTAGTCCCTTTAAAGCCTATACTAAAAGGAATAGCCTTAAAAGGAAGGAGATGAGATAACTCCCCTTGTGGGTGTGTATGATTTGAAGTACTTGATTGGAAGTTACTAGTACAGTTGCAATTGGCTCTCTGATGTTCTTAAATGGGTGTTTTATGCCTGGCTTTCAAGGATTTGAAAAAGGTTTATACCGAAAGCGCTTGCCCAGGTTCATTGCAAGCCAGAGTTTTAATTATTTTAATAGTTTTGTTTTAACTTGTATCAGATTTGGTGGTAGACTTGATGTTCATCGTGCCTACAGCTGCAGTCATAACAGATGGGTTCTCCTGCCGTCAGGCGGGTCCTCGGTCGGCCGAATACCAAAGTCTAGGTCCGGCGTCGGTTGTCGTCGCTTTCTTTCCTGACATCAGTGCGACAGGGGTATATAAGACACAGCCGACGCCATTTTCTTCAGTCTTTTTTGCCGCGGTGCCCGAAGCAAAAGCAGTTCGCAAGTGGCGGTCGGCCAGCTCCTGAAATTACGAAAATTTGGAAACCGAAGTCTTCTTTAAAGCTAAGTACCCCGTTGGGGAAACTTTTCTTGCCTCAGACGATGTCAGACAAAGTTAACAATTGTATTTCTTGTGGGAAGCAAATACTGCGTAAGGATTTCCATTCCCTTTGTATACCTTGTTTAGGCCCAGACCACGACGTCTCGGGCTGTCGCTTTTGTGCTTTCAATAAACGCACGATTAAGCGTCGGGCGTAGTTCGCCCAGCACCTTTTTGGTAAAGCTTTTAATTATAAAATGTTGTCGGAGACTCCGACTACCATTTTGTCCAAAAAACGCAAGGACAAAGACCGACACGCGAGGTCCGCGGTCTCCACCGACACCACGCCAAAACCGACTACACGTGGTCCGGTTCTCAGCGAGGCGCCTACACAGCCCCTGACTACCGACTACACTTTTCTGGTGGTGTCTTCTGTAACAGAGACCGCAGGTGCCTCGGCCCATACCCTGACTACAGCTACCGAAGCCACTGTGAGTGTTGAGCCTCTTAATGTGGACAGGTCCACTTCCACCCATGGTGTCTTCAGACCCTCATCTTCCTTTTCCATAAAGGCCTTTACTAAGTCCAAACCAGCCATGCATCCCAAGAGGCCTGTTGCACAGGGCCCATCTCCAGGTCCCATGCCTAAAAAGCAGATGCTCAAAATGGCTGAGGATTTAATTACTCTTATCAGGGGTTCCCAACCCCCTCCGGACAAGAGAACCAGAGGGGAGGAAGATTCTCCCTCTTCTGACCAGGGCTCCATTTTTCAGAACATTCTGATGAAGAGGAACACTCGTACTCCCCTTTTGAAGATTCTGATGCAGAGCAGTCCATTCCTTCTGTATCTCCCCCAGAGGATTTTTCTTTCGGGGAAACCTTGCATACCTTGAGGGAACACTTCCATTGGGAAGGCCAAGATTTTTCAGATTCCAAGAAAAGACTTAGGGAATTTCTTTTGATACCTCAGCACAGACCTCTGGCGATTCCTCCTGTCTTGGACATACTTGATGATGTTTACTCGGAGGCTTGCCTTAATCTGGATTCCCTGCCTCCTGCCCCAGTCAAGCCTGATAGGTACTACAGAGTTCCTAACTCACACCAATTTCTTTACAAAAGCCATAATGCTGACCCTGAAACCATTTCTCAAAGCCCCAAGGGAATGAAGGCCTCTACTGCTAAGAATCCATTACCTTCCGAAAGAGAGTCTAGATCCTTAGAAAGGTGGGGAAAAAGGTATATACCTCGGCCACCCTAGCCATGAGGGCCTTAAATTGTCAGTTCCATATGCTTAAATATCAGCAGTTTCTGTTATCACAATTAAGGAATAAAATGTCACAACCTGAACAACCAGATTTGAAGGAGTTGCAGGATATGATGCATAGTGCAGAACAAGTGGGTAAACACACCTTACAATGTGGCTATGATGCTCTAGAGGCCTCAAGTAGAGCTGCTGTTACAGGATCAGTCATTCGTAGACATGCCTGGCTTAGGGAACAAACCTTGCCTGATCATGTTAAAGCTAAACTACTAGATGCTCCTTTACAAAAGGATTTATTATTTGGTACTAATGCTGAGGAGATACTATGGAAAATGGAAGAAAAAGCTAAATCTATGCAAACAGTCAAAGCTTTTCTACAGGTACAACCACCACGTTTTAGCAGGAATTGGCCTTCAAAAAACTGGTCCTTTCCAGCCACGGACAAGCCCCATAGAGGTAGATACAGACGCACAAGGGGCAGAGGACAATCTCAAGGATCATATAGAGGCAGACAATGGCAAACCCCAGCACCAAGAGGTGGCGAAGACAGTGCACAACAATACAGGAAACAAACCCAATGACTTTTCCCTTTGCATGCCAAGCAAGTCTTAGCTGGCAGCACCCTTGGGAGGAAAGCTGACATTATTTTCAAAAAATTGGCATATTATCACAACAGACAAATGGATCCTGGACATTATAAACAGAGGCTACAGATTTCATTTTCACACTCTTCCAAAAATGAGAGGCATGCCGAACCTGCCACACAATCAAAGGGCAGAGGCTCAAATACAAATTTCAAAGCTCATGGACATGAAAGCTATTCAACAGGTACCTACCCACGAACAAGGCCAAGGTTTTTATTCCAAACTATTCCTGGTACTAAGGAAGGGAACCGATTGGAGACCCATTTTGGACTTATCCATCCTAAACACATTTCTACTGCACAAAATTCAAGATGCTCACCTTACAGCAGCTTCTTCCCATGCTGGGCAAGGAGTCTTGGCTGGTAACATTGGACCTCAAGGAGGCATACCTGCATGTCCCAATCAGACAAAGCTGCAGAAGATACCTCAGATTTCTTGCAGGTTCAATCCACTATCAATTCTCTGCATTGCCCTTTGGCTTATCTACTGCACCCAGAGTATTCACGAAATGCCTGCCATCAGTAATTGCCTACTGCAGACTTCAAGGGATACAAATTTACCCTTATTTGGATGATTGCCTGATCCAAGCGGACAGCAAACACATACTTCTGGAACATCTGGCTTATGTAACACGGTTATTGAATTCTCTGGGATACAGAGTCAATAAAGAGAAATCCAGGCTAACACCATCTCAGAAAATAATTTTCCTGGGTGCCAACTTGGACACAAACACCCAGATGGCCTATCTTACGCCAGAAAAACAGGTGCAGCTAACTCAGTACTTCAAAATACTAGCAAATTGTACCAGGCTAACTGCAGGGAAAATCCTGCAGGCTCTGGGCTTCATGGCATCTTGCATTCTTCTAATCCCATGTGCAAAGTTGCATATGAGGAAACTTCAGTGGTGCCTAAAAAACCTATGGTCTCAACACAGCCACAGTTTGGAAACAATAATACCACTAATCCCATGTTTGCAAAAGGAATTTCTATGGTGGGCCCAAGCATGCCAAACAAACACAGGTCTACCATTCTGCAAGCCTCAAGCAAATCAAGTCATCACAACAGATGCCTCAGACTACGCCTGGGGGGCACACATGACAGACAGGTGCATTCAGGGCAAATGGTCCCAAAAGGAAAAGCACCTTCACATCAATCAAAAGGAAATGCTAGCAGTGATAAATGCAATTACAGCTTTCAAGGACCTCCTGCATCCAGGGCAATTATTGATAAGAACAGACAACATCACAGTAATGTGGTACATAAACAAACAAGGAGGAACACATTCATACCCCCTGTGCAGGCTGGCCATGTCACTTTGGAACTTGGCTCTGGAATGGCAAATCGAGCTTCAAGCACAGTACCTGCCAGGTTTGGAAAACTCACTGGCAGACAATCTAAGCAGAAATATGACAGACCCGCACGAATGGAAGTTGCATCCTCAAGTGTTTACAAATATAATCCAAGCGTGGGGAAGGCCAGGCATAGATCTCTTTGCCTCCCACAGGAATCATCAATTGACAAAATTCTGCTCAAGGACATTCCACCCAAAGGCCTGGAGAGTGGACGCCCTTTCTTTCAGTTGGGCAGCACGGACAGTTTACGCCTTCCCTCCTTTGCCTCTTCTGCCCAAGGTGCTCTTGAAAGCAAGAGCAGACAGACCGAAGATGATACTGATTGCTCCAGACTGGCCAAGACAACACTGGTACCCACTCCTGAGGAGCCTAACACATTCTCCTCCCTGGACCCTACCTCTAATGCCTCTTCCTCTACTGACTCAGCACAGCTACAAAACTCTTCACAGTCAGCTGAAAACACTCAATCTGGCTGCATGGAAAATTCCTTAACACCACAACAGACCCTACTACCCAAGGAGGTGCAGGATGTCATTTTGGAGGCCGAAAGGCTTACTCCGCAAAATGGAAACGGTTTGGCGCTTGGAATGAGAAAAAAGGCCAGGATCCTAGAAAAACAGTGGACTTTCATTTTCCTCCATCAAAATCCATGCCTCAGCCATTTCTGCAGAATACAACACTGACCCACCCTTATTCTCTCATCCACTCTTAAGACAGTTCCTCAGATGGGCTAAGAATATAAGACCTCCAAGGAAACAACCAATACCAGCCTGGGATCTTAATTACATTCTAGAAAAATTAAAATTGCCTCCCTTTGAACCAGCTGCCTCAACAGATTTGCAATATTTGTCCTGGAAAACAGCTTTTCTTCTGGCCATTACCTCAGCTCGTAGGGTTTCGGAACTACAAGCACTCATGGCTGTGCAGCCCTTTCTCATCTTCCATCAGGACAGGGTTTCCCTATGAACCAACCCGTCATTTATGCCTAAGGTAGTATCCAGGGTAGCTTTAAATCAAGCCATACACTTACCTACCTTTTACCCCAATCCTCAAAACAAAGGGGAAAGGCTGCTGCATTCCTTAGACATCCATAGACAGCTACGTTACTATTTGGACAGAACAAAGCCTTTCAGGAAATCAGAACAACTCTTTGTGTCCTATGCTGTAGGAGCTCAAGGGAAGCCAATTTCCAAACAGACAATTTCGAAATGGATAGGCCACTGCATACGGTTTTGTTACTCCTTTCATGGTAAATCTGTACCTGCATGCATCAGATCCCACTCCACAAGGGCCACAGCTACCTCTGCAGCCTTCCTCAGAGGAGTCCCTACCAAAGATATTTTGGAGGTAGCCACTTGGAGTTCTGTGCATACCTTCACTAAACACTACCACCTACCTTTATACTCCAAAACTAGAGCAGGCTTTGCCACTGCTGTGTTGCAGGGCATTCTGGCTTCTCCCAGTTCCACCTAGTGCCTACCACCCTGTGCGTAGCTTTGGGATTCTACCCATCTGTTATGACTGCATCTGTATGCACGATGAACATAGTACAGTTTTGTACCTACCATAAATGTAGATGTTCGAGTGCTAATACAGCTGCAGTCCAGTTTTCCCTCCCACCTTCCCCTCTGGATACAGACCTAGTGGCTAACACCTCATCTTACTTCTTGATTGGATTATCCTTCTATGATGTATTTGCTTGCAACTACTGGTTTTTGATTATATTGCAATGCATGATTATATATTAGATATATATATATATATATATATATATATATATATATATATATATATTTTTTTTATATATATTGCCTTCCTTATGGGGGCACCTGACATCTGGGGCAAGAAAGACTGAAGAAAATGGCGTTGGCTGTGTCTTATATACCCCTGTCGCACTGACGTCAGGAAAGAAAGCGACGACAACCGACGCCGGACCTAGACTTTGGAATTCGGCCGACCGAGGACCCGCCTGACGGCAGGAGAACCCATCTGTTATGACTGCAGCTGTATTAGCACTCGAACATCTACATTTATGGTAGGTACAAAACTGTAATTTCCTTTGCCTGCTTTCTACGTTGAATAGTATGCCTTTGGTGGTGCGACTTTCTTGTTTTTCTGTTTACCAGAAATACTGGATGAGCAAATTGGTATAACTAAAGAAATGATTTTTTTGTGTCATGAGACAGAATCTGAATTGCCCAGACATAGTAAGACCTTGCTGAATATAATTATGCTGGCTGTCAAAAAAAGAAGTTACTAAAAAATGGAAATCTGAGTCTAAACCAACTGTACTAGAAGTAGTGAATATAGTAACAGAGATAAAACAACTGGAAACGGGATCATTAGAAAAGGTTGGAGCAAATTGCATAGACAAATTGTGAATTATAGGAACAATACATGCAGAATAACATTTTGGAGGAGAAATGAGGTTTAAAAGAAGGCTGGATTTGAATGACCTATGTAATGCTTGACTGACAGTGAATGGATATATTGTAAGTGTTGTATAATGTTTGCAATTAAAAATAAGTCCATATGGCATGTTTTCATTTATATAAATGTATAATTTCCTATGTCATAAGTGATGATTTAGTAAAGATATTTCTTGTTTTAAAAATTATTATAGCAGCTACTTTCTGGGCAAGACATTCATAGTTCTCGCTTCAGATTATAAAAAGGGAACTGCTCACCCCCCCCCCCTTTTAAAATCTTGCAGCCTGATGACACAGCACAGAGGTATCTTTGTACATCCTAATCCCATTAGCCTCATATTAATTGCGTCGAGGTCAGGTCCATGATCCCCTCACTGTACTCTACGCCTACCACTTGTGCTGGCCATTCTGCAAGAATCTTGCAAACCTCTAGTTAAAATAAATCTTTCCTAATCATCCAGTAAAGAAAGCCAAATGTGCAGCTGATCCTCCATTAGTCAACATGTATGTTTAATACAGGACGTCTTTTAAAGTGCACCTTTTTCAGCATATGCAGCCATTTGTTGTCTTTCCACCTGCCGTGGAATCTTATTTCACAAGGTGGTATTCTACCTAAGAACCCCTCCCAAAATAAGTCATTTTTTTCATAAAAGGAAACAGACCACTTAACCTACAAAACATTTCTAACTTGTTAGCTGTTTTTATGATAAACGCAAAAAAAAAAAAACCTTGGGAAAGTTAGGGCCTATTCTGCTAGTTCAACAGCTAATACTGCAGACATTTTCAGAAATGTATCAGCTCATATTGTCTAAAGCAATTGCATGGGTCATCCTTTCATACATTTTTAAGCCATTACAGGTCGTGTGTGCACTCTAAAGACAGAGCAGAATTTGCTTGGGCAGTTCTCAGAGGATGCTTTTTTAGACTGTATTTATGGGCTCTAGAGAATGCCACACAACTTGGTAGTCTTTCAAGTCATAGATGGTTTCTTACATTATTGGTCCTTATAATGTACATAGTATATTTGAGTGAGATATTTGCATAACAGTAGTTTTATACATAAAATTGTTGACACACGGTAGGTTTCTAACCTCCACTTTCAATTTGGCAACTGAAATATTTTTTTCATAGTTCTGCTTTGTATTTTTTATTTATTTACTTTTAAACATGGGGGATTATGATTGGATCTCCTGTTATTGCAAGCTTGTGTGTTTGAGACATAGATACCTAGAAATTCACCTTGGGAGCAAAGCTAATGGCAATAGCACCCGTTTACGTCGATGCGGTCAGGTAAGTCTGATAATTTTAAGACAGAAGATTGAGGTCTGTCTGCAGTTGGATTATAGATTGCATAAGCTATTCCTACAGTACTTTTTCACTTAAATATTCTTTTTATGCAGATTTGACACGAGCTGTTAATGCACTACCTCAGAATATGACGTCGCAAATGTTTAATGCCATTGCAGCAGTGACTGGCCAGGGACAGAATGCAAATACCACTCCAGCACAGTGGGCATCCAGTCAGTATGGCTACAGTGGAGGAGGAGGAGGAGGAGGCGGTGGCAGTGCCTACCACGTAAGAAAGTTTCCTGCATTGTTCACCTTTGTTTCTTGCGTGACATGTGTTCTGTAAATTTTATTCAGTGATTTATTTAAAATAATACCAGCTCCCTCTAATTATACTGACTTTGTTTGGACTAGTGAATTAATTTGCCAACTTTGGTTAGTATATTGACATTCTTTGTTGGAATGTCTCTGCAGACGTTTTCTTAACTGAAACTAGTGGTGTGCTTTTTTAATTGTGTGCCAGTGACTAATTCTCTGACCATTTCTGCATCCTTTTGGAGTCATACAATTTACCTGACTAAAAATCCAGCCAGCTTTGAAAAATGCTGTTTGTGTCTGCTTGTGATAATCAGTTTAAAGGCCTGATACAAATGGGTAGATTTCAGCCATGATGACATCGGCTGTATGGCAACATGAGAAAACAATGTACTAGTAATACAATAATCAAAGAAACAGTGCTTTTATTTTAAGGGCACTGGGGTATAAAAATTAAGACAACAGAATATAGTTCTTGTACATAGATACAATGTTATGTGATGTAAGGTACAGGTAGCTCATAAAAAGACTTTGACAAAAACTCACAGCATCAGTAGGCTGTAAAACAGAAGGAAGAAAATCATGGCAAAAATTATGAGGTGCAGCACCCAGCAGGATAAAAAGCACTTGCATCAAACTATAAAAAGAAGTCGGAGGACAAATAAAATCTACCAAAGCCAAATTTGAAGTAAATTTGGCCTCCCAGGCCAAGGTCAGCCACAAGGCATTTGTTAGTTATGTCCACAATCTGAAAGGCAGTGCACAATTGTGTCCAGAGCTTGTTGTTAATGGAACCACCTGTACTGAGCCAGAAGATATAGCAAGCTTACTGGCCAAAAAATTCAGCTCCAACTTTACCCCCCTCTCTCCTCCTCAACCTTCTCTCAGGAAATACCGTCAAGTGTAACTTTCCCTGATATCACGAGGGAACAGGTCCTTAGTGTTCTGTCTAAGGTCAAGAACACTGCAACAGTGAGACCAGACAATATCCCAGGATGCCTTCTAAATAGCATAAAACATGGCCTATCACGCTGTCTGGAATTACTATCTAATTGTAGCCTCCAAACAGGCTTCGTGCCTCATATGTGTTTACTAGGCTAATGACGACAAGGGCCTTTTTAAGCCTAGCCATGCATCCCAAATCTCTGACAAGATCTGATACCCTTATTAAGTGTAAGCATGAGCTTGGAAGATGAACCATTTGCAAGTTACTTGTTTGCATCAGAGACATAGGTGCAAATTGAGGGATGAAGTTCCGGTTTCCCATCCAATTGTCCAAGTTGCACTTGAATTGGTTTAGGAAGGAACTCTGATTCACATGGGTGGGGAGCCTATTCCATACATGGGATAGTCTCTGAGTTACATACGGATCTCTCCAGCAGGTCCTGTTTGTCACAGGCAAGGTTTAAGTCTTTAGAATGGGTAGTTCTGGTAATGTTTGTTTTGTGGATATACAGGAGGTCCATCAAAGTGGGGCCTGACAGTGCCCTGTATGCCAGGCATAGATCTCCCCTCAAAAGCCTGTAGGAGACCGAATATAGGGATAAGGCCTTGAGATGGTCTGCATAGGACATATTACTTATGCCCTGTATTCTTTTAGTTAGGAACTTCTGTGGACGTTCCAGTTGTTGGATATGCCTGGTTAGGTACATACCAAAGTGGGCACTGTGCTCGGTGATAGTTCTGATGAATGCTGAATACAGCGGAACAATGACCTCCTTGGACGTAGATGCCATGCCTTTGTTCATAAGTTGTGCAACATAGAATGATTTCCTCACCACTGTAGACACATGATGATCAAAGGCTAGATTACTATCTATGTGTGTCCCTAAGTCCCTGACTACTGGGTCAACTCTAAGGGTTGTGTTTTCAATATGATATTTACCAGGGATGGATGACTTCCCAAAGGATATTATTATGCATTTCTTGGCATTTAGTTTTGGTCCATGACTCTGACACCAGTTGTAGGTCTGTGTCAGCCCCTCCTGGAGAAGATTTGTGTCAGTGTGAGATTCAGTGACAGCTCCTAATTTGCAATCATCTCCAAATTTAGTCAGCCAGAGACCACTGACATTGGTCTTGACTTCTGAGAAGTAAATGCCATAAAGGAGCGGTCCAAGGACTGATCCCTGGGTGACTCCACTTGTGACTGGCTTCTTTGTAGAGGTAGACTCCCCACCTCAAACTTCCTGGGTCCTGTCTATGAGCTAGTTGGCTATTCACCGGGTGGCATACAGATTTGTACCTAACCTCTTGAGGTTGTCAACAATGCCCGAGTGTCATATTGTGTCAAATGCCTTGACCAGGTCAAAGTAGGCATTTTGAACGATTTTTGCCCTCATCCATTGCTTTGGTGACCGTCTCAAAGAAGTCCACCAGGATGAGTAGGCATGATCTCCCCTTGATGAAACCAAACTGGATTGGGTCCAGTGTCTGGAGGTTTACTATATCTCTGCTGATCATCTCCATGATAATTCTTTCCATGGCTTTACATATAAGACTAATGAGACTTATGGGTCTGTAGTTTCCAGGGTTTGTTGATGGCCCACCTTTGTGCAGAGGGATGACTGTTGCCTTTCTTCATTCATGAGGCACGAAGCCTTTTTGGAGGTTTTAGTTATATTAATTCCAGAGGCTCTGATAGGTCATGTTTCATGCTATTTAGAAGACATTCTGGGATATTGTCTTGGCCCATTAATGCAGTGTTCTTGGTCTTAGAGAAAGCATTAAGGACCTGTTCATTAGTGATAGTAGGGAGAGTTGTATTTGATGATATTTCCTGATGGAAGGTTGAGAGGGAGAGAGGGGTAAAGTTGGAGCTGAATTTATCAGCCAGGAGGTTTGCTATATCTTCTGGCTCAGTACAGGTGGCTCCATTTACAGTGAGCTCTGCACACAATTATGTATTGCCTTTGAGGTTACAGACGTAGATAAAGAATGCTTTGTGGTTGTCCTTGGCCTGGGAGGCCAAACTTAGCTCAAATTTGGCTTTGGTAGACTTTATTTGTCATCCGAGTTGTTTAGTTTAATGAGAGAGATTTTATCCTGCTGGGTGCTGCACCTCCTACTTTTTGCCATGATGTTCTTCCTCCTGTTATACATCTGATTGATTTTGTGATTCCACCAGGGTGGCTTGCTTTTTTGAGTTAGTTCTGTACTTTTTCCTGGTGGGTACAGCTGCCTCTGACACTATTAACATGCTTGTACAGGGTTTCTTTGAACAGTTTTGCATAGGCAGAAGTGTTCTCATGGTTAATAGGGGCTTGAAATTTTGCCAGGTTCTCCGTTACAGCCGAGTGCTCCTCCAGGCATTTCTACAGTTACCTCCTACTGCACCTCTAGGCGTCAAATATTATTTTTTCATATTTGCATTAATAATGCCAAACCATGCTGCATACAAGGTATCATAATATTTTATCTTGAAGCATACATGATGATAAACACAATTGTATTGATATTCGACCCCAATCAATGAGTATTTGTTAGAACTGTAAAATAACTTCATTTTTTAAAGGCTCAAACCACACCCACATGGAGTTAAAGGTACACACTCAAAAGAGCTGTATGGGAGGGAATGAGTTAATACCAGGAGGTTAGCCTTAGAATAGTTGCCGAATATTCCCGTTTAGCTGGGAGTCCAGGTTTTATTTTTACTTCAAAGGAGACCATTTTGTGGTCTGACCTTCCCAGGGAAGGCATTACAGTAGGGGATGTGCAGCACTCTCCCATATTAGTGAGAGCCAGATCCAGTGTAGTTGCAGCCCAGGTTGGTGTATTGACCATCTGGTCCAGGGAATTTGTGTTTACAAAATCCAGGAATCTCTGTGCATGTACATTTGATGTTGTATAGGATTCCCAGTTAATAGTGGGGTAATTAAAGTCACCCACAAATATGATATTGGGTTGGATGTTTAGTGTTTCTAGTAAGTTTAAATACATGGCATGGGTTTCCTGGGTCATAGAGGGGGACCTATAGCTTTTTAGGAAGTGGTATCAAATTTTACCTATGGTGATTTGAACATGGAGTAGCTCAAGTAGATTGTTCTGTCTGACCAGCCTTGAAGTATATTTATTTTTGATGTAAATAGACACACCTCCACCTTTAGTCCCTGCCTGTTAAGTAGCTGGTTTAAATATGTGGAAGGCATTATAACCCTGCACTGTTGGTGTGCTGTCCACGGCTTTAAACCACTTCTCTGAGACCGCACATACATCAGCATTCTCTAGGGTCAAGAGACTTTCCAGGGAGTGGAGCTTTTTGTTTAAGCACCTAGCATTGAGCAGTAATACCTTTAGATTTTCTTGAATGTTCATCGCGTTACACTGCTGCAGTCATCATACTTGGGTTATCCTGCCGTCAGGCGGTCCCACAGTCGGCCAGAGTTCCAAAGTCTTGGTCTGGCATCGGTTGCTGTCGCTTCTTCCCTGACGTCAGTGCGCAAGGGGTATATAAGATGCATCCGATGCCATTTTCTTCAGTCTTTCTTGCCGCGCGGTGCCCAAAGCAGAAGCAGTTCGCAAGTGCCGGTCGGCCGACTCCTGAGATTTTCAAAGTTGAATTTCAGATCCAAAGTCTTCAATAAAGCTAAGTACCCCGTTGGGGAAACTTTTTTCTTGCCTCAGACCAATGTCAGAAAAAGTTAATAATTGTATTTCTTGTGGAACGCAAATACCTCAGAAGGACTTCCACTCTTACTGTATTCCATGCCTAGGCCCTGATCACGACGTCACTAGTTGTCGGTTTTGTGCTAGATTTAACGAACGTACTATTAAATGGCGTTTTGATTTTGCTTTGCACTACTTTGGCCGAAGGTTCAGTTATACTATGCCGTTGGATCAACCGACGACCGCAATACCGAAAAAACACAAGGATAAGGATAAAGACAGACATCCGCGGTCCAAAACTGACGGCGAAGCCTCTTCTAGGCCAGTTGCCTGTTCTCAGTGAGGCGCTTTCGCAGCCCCTGACACCCGCTACCTCAGAGCCACAGGCCCTCTCCGACTCCCACGTGGAGACAACTAGGCCTCTGGAAATTCAAGGTATTGGGCCTACGGAAACTAATCCCTCAGATGGGTCTGGAGCTGCTGAGCAGTCATCGGCTACTGAGGGTGTTTTCAGACCTTCACAACTTACCATTAAAACTACAGCCAAGACAAAAGTACCACTAAAGACAAAGAAACACGTACAGCATTCTCCTGGACAAGCCTCCATGCCTAAGAAACAGATGCTTAAAATGGCCGAAGACCTCATTACTGTAATCAGGGGTTCCCATCCCCCTCCTGAGAAAAGGCCTAGGCAGGATACAGACTATGATTCCTCTGATCAGGTTTCCATTTCCTCTGATTCCTCTTCAGACCAGGGGTACTCTCTACCTCCCTATGAGGACTCTGATGCTGAAGAATCTATCCCTTCAGCCTCTCCTCCTGAGGATTATTCTTTTGGGAAAACTTTACATACCATGAGTGAGCATTTCCATTAGGAAAGTTAGGATTACTCAGAATCTAAGAAAAGGCTCAGAGATTTCCTTTTATTGCCTCAGCACAGGCCCCTGTTTATTCCACCTGTGCTAGATATTGTGGATGATGTGTTCTCTGAATCCAGCTTATCTCCCAGTTCCTTGCTCCCTGCACCAGCCAAGCCAGATAGGTACTACAGAGTCCCTGACTCTCACAAGTTTCTTTATAAAAACCCTTCTGCTGATCCAGAAACCGTTTCCCGGGGTCCAAAAGGAGTTAAGGCTTCCATTGCAAAAAATCCAGTACCCTCTGACAGAGATCCCAGAGCTTTGGATAGATGGGGAAGAAAGTATACACTTCTGCAAATTTAGCAGTAAGAGCTTTAAATTGCCAGTTTCACATGCTTAAGTACCAACGATATTTAATGGCTCAATTAAAACAGAAAATGCTTGCAAGCTCACAAGCTCCTGATTGTAAAGAAATGCAGGATTTATTGCATGCAGTTGAAGAGGTGGGAAAACATACTCTGCAATGTGGTTTTGATTCTCTAGAGGCCTCTTGTAGAGCCGCAGTTACAGGTTCAGTGATTCGAAGGCATGCTTGGTTAAAAGAATAGAGTTTACCTGATCATGTTAAGGCAGAATTATTGGATGCTCCTTTACAGCATGATACCTTGTTTGGTGTTAAGGCAGAAGAAGTGTTAAAAAAAAATGGAGGATAAAGCTAAATCTATGCAAACAGTCAAAAATTTCTTACAGGTACAGCCACCTCGATTTTAGCAGAAATTGGCCTACAAAAAATTGGTCCTTTCCAGTGTCAGACAGACCACAGAGAGGCAGATACAGACGCCCAAGAGGCAGATCTCAACCCCAAGGCTCAAACACGACGACAGTGGGGGCACCTCAACCTCAAAAGGAGGTGAGGACAAGTCTCAACCTTACAGGAAACAGTCACAATGACTTTCCCCTTCGTACGCCAATCACTTCCCTTTTGGAAGCCCCCTTGGGGGGAAAACTAGCACTTTTTTCTCAAAACTGGCAAACAATCACCCAAGACAAATGGGTTCTAAATATTGTGTCTCAAGGTTACAGGTTCCACTTTCATACTTGACCAAAGCTAAAAAGAATGCCAGACCTGCCACAAAATCAATGGGCAGAGGCACAAAAACAAATTTCAGCCCTCATGGACATGAGAGCTATTCAAAAAGTACCACAGCAGGAACAAGGACAAGGATTTTACTCAAGACTCTTCCTGGTCCCCAGAAAGGACAAGACCTGGAGGCCCATATTAGACCTTTCAATTCTAAATACTTACCTGGATATTCCGAAATTCAAAATGTTGACATTACAGCAGCTTCTACCCATGCTGGGCAAGAACGCTTGGCTTGTTACTCTGGACCTCAAAGAGGCAAATCTGCATGTCCCTATTGGACAAATTTGCAGAAGATACCTCAGATTCAAAGCTGGTACAATGCACTACCAATTCTCTGCACTGCCCTTTGGCTTATCTACTGCGCCCAGGGTCTTCACAAAGTGCCTGGCACCAGTAATTGCATTTTGCAGACAAAAAGGAATTCAAATATATCCATACCTGGACGACTGCCTCATTCAAGCAGAGACAAAGGACATTCTTCTACAGCATCTGGCATTTGTAAAAAGGTTGCTAACTTCTCTAGGGTACACAGTAAACGAAAAGAAGTCAAAATTAGTACCCTCACAACAGATTATATTCCTGGGTGCCAGCTTAAATACAACGGCCCAGATGGCTTACCTCATGCCAGACAAACAGGTTCAACTAACTCAATATTTTCAATTACTGGCAAAAAAGTCCCATTTCCCTGCAAGAAAGATTCTGCAGGCCCTGGGATTCATGGCATCCTGCGTACTACTAATACCATATGCCAGACTGCATATGAGGAAACTACAATGATACCTAAAAAGTGTATGGACTCAGCACTCTCACAGTTTAGAAACAATAATACCACCGATTCCCTGCCTACAACAGGAGTTTCAATGGTGGGCACAGGCATGTCACCTAAACAAGGGTCAGCCTTTCACCCTACCCACAGCCAGGCAGACTCTAACAACAGATGCTTCGGATTACGCCTGGGGAGCACACATGGCAGGAAAATGCATTCAGGGCAAGTGGACCACACACCAGATGCATCTTCACATCAATCAAAAAGAGATGTTGGCTGTGCAAAATGCCCTAACACCTTTCAAGGACCTTCTGCATCCAGGACAATTATTATTAAAGACAGACAACACCACAGTAATGTGGTACATAAACAAGCAAAGGGGGGCACTCATTCTTACCCCCTATGCAGGCAAGCCATGACCTTGTGGAACACAGCTCTAACGTACCAAGTTCACCTGCAAGCACAATTCCTGCCAGGAAAGAAAAATACTCTGCCAGACGATCTAAGCAGAAATATCATGGACCCTCACGAATGGAAATTGAATCCACAAATCTTCAGCATGAAAACGCAGAAATGGGGATGCCCAGACATAGATCTTTTTGCCTCCCCACTGAATTGCCAACTACAAAAATTCTGCACAAGGACTTATCACAAACAAGCATGGAAAGTGGATGCTCTTTTGTTCAGCTGGGAAAACCTAAATGTTTATGCCTTCCCGCCTCTACCTTTCCTTTCAAAGGTACTCCTAAAAGCCAGACAAGAGAAACCACAGATGATCCTGATTGCTTCAGACTGGCCACGTCAGCACTTGTACCCTATCTTAAGGAACCTAGCTCAAGACCCACCATGGATTTTGCCTCAAATTCCACACCTTCTGACTCAACAAAACAATCAGATCCTGCATGGTTAGCTCAAAACCCTAAACCTGGCTGCATGGCAGATTTATTAGTCAAACAGGCAACACCTCTCTCTAAAGCAGTTATGGATGTCATTTTGGAGGCCAGGAGGCCTAGCACCAGGAAAGCTTACTCAGAAAAATGGAAAAGATTCTGCACCTGGAACCAGGCTCAAAGCCTTGACCCTCTTGTTCCAAACATTCCTCAGATTTTACAATACTTAACTGAGATGCTGGACAGAGGCCTATCCTTCTCATCAATTAAAATCCACGCCTCTGCCATTTCAGCACATTACAACACGGATCCTCCTTTATTCTCTCATCCCTTGCTAAAGCAGTACCTCAGAGGGGGCTAAAAACATAAGACTGCCCCAGAGAGCACCAACACCAACTTGGGACCTCAATTTTGTTTTGGAAAAACTGACCCTGCCACCTTTTGAGACAGCCAATCGAAAAGTTTTATCATGGAAAACAGCTCTGCTCCTGGCAGTAACTTCAGCACGAAGAGTCTCAGAGCTACAGGCATTAATGGCAGTGGAACCTTTTATAATTTTTCATCAGGACAGGGTTTCTTTAAGGACAAACCCTACCTTTATGCCAAAGGTGGTATCTTGTGTGGCTCTTAACCAAACCATCCATTTGCCAACTTTTTATCCAAAACCCCAGAATAAAGGGGAGAAACTTCTGCATTCTTTGGACATACACAGACAGCTACCCTTCTACTTGGACAAAACAAAAGCTATCAGGAAAACTGAACAACTGTTTGTAGCATATGCTGCAGGGTCACAGGTCAAGGCTATCTCAAAGCAGACTATATCCAAATGGATAGGACACTGTATTCGTTACTGCTACACGCAGCATGGGAAATCAGTCCCAAATAGCATTAGGCCACATTCCACCAGGGCTACAGCCACTTCAGCGGCCTTTCTCAGAGGAGTACCTACCAAGGAAATTTTGAAGGCTGCAACTTGGAGTTCAGTGCACACCTTTACCAAGCATTACCACCTGCCTCTTTACTCTAAATCCAGGGCAGGTTTTGCCACTGCAGTTCTGCAGGGGCTCATAGCCAGTCCTAACTCTTTATAGACCAGCCACCCAACCTTAGCTTTGGGATTCTACCCAAGAGTGATGACTGCAGCAGTGTAACACGATGAACATAGTACTGTTTTGTACCTACCATAAATGTAGATGTTCGAGTGTTCACACTGCTGCAGTCCAGGTTACCCTCCCTCCATCCCCTCTGAACTAGCTGGCCTTATCTATACCTTTCTATCCTATACAACCTTTGTGGTGTATTTGCTTGTGACTGAAGGTATTGTTTTTATTTTATATGTATTTCCTACCTACTTGGGGGCACCTGACATCTGGGGCAAGAAAAACTGAAGAAAATGGCATCGGGTGCATCTTATATATCCCTGGTGTATTGATGTCAGGGAAGAAGCGACAGCAACCGACGCCGGGCCAAGACTTTGGAACTCTGGCCGACTGCGGGATCGCCTGACGGCAGGATAACCCAAGTGTGATGACTGCAGCAGTGTGAACACTCGAACATCTACATTTATGGTAGGTACAAAACTGTATTTTTTGATTTGCTGTGTTGGAAGTACTCTGTTTGGCATTGCCTACAAAAAGCACTATGGAGGAAGACAGTGTTTTAGCTAATATTTGAAAGCTTAAAGGGGAGAGCTGCAGACCATCCCTGGCAAAACAGCATGGTCTGCTGACCATCTTCTTCCATGCTGACAAATATTGCACCCCCTTAGAATGACACCAGAAACAAAGCCAGTTAATAAAGTTAATCATCTTTTGCTCATATTATGGCGTCATCCTTGGAGAAGGTAAAATGCTCCTCAGTGCTAGGCTTATACCAGCCTAAGACAGACATTCCAAGAGCTCTATGATGTCTCTCTTCATATAGTTTGGGGAGGTATGTCTCAGGTAATTTACTCCCATATGGATTATGACTGAGTCATATTGGTAATTGTGATCCAATGACCTGAGTGCATGCATAATGTGGTGGTTCCTAGCCCCTGATAAGCAACTGACCATAACTTTCTCCTTACTCAGCCTGGTGAGATGGACATCAGTGTCTCTGACAATGGAGTCCCTAATGACTAGAATGTTAGTGTGTGGTGACTTTTCTTATGGGTTTAGAGTTGTAGGTGTATGTGTTGGTGTGTGCGTGCTGTTTTGAAAGAGTGCATTTGGGGCTGCTGAGGGTATTTCTTATGTGTACTTTGTCTTTGTGGTTTAGGAAGATTACATGCAAGTGCCTCAGTATATGTGGGTCTATATGTCTGCTTCGAATTGTGCGTGATGGATGCAGCATGTGTACTACTGACAACCTTATTGACATTAGGAGTACTTTTATGTGAGAGCTTTGCCTCCTATGATGTTGTATAAATACATCTCTCACATACCGTATCAGTTTGAGAATTAACTGGTTGTCAGTAAACATGACAACACAATTTCTACATTGCCTCAGGATGCCCGTATCCACCAAGCCAGTAACGGAGACGGTAGGAAAGTTCATATCCATGGCAACAGACCTTTTTTTATTGATTAGACTGTTGGAATGAGAATATCAATCACTGTCAGGAGTATCTGGTTTACAACTATGTGGACAGTGTTTTTCACTGCAAACTAGATGTCCTGTGTGCAACTAGATATTGGAGAAATTTCAATTGTGCTTTTACAGGAA
The DNA here is from genome assembly GCF_019279795.1 of Protopterus annectens. Lineage (NCBI taxonomy): Eukaryota > Metazoa > Chordata > Ceratodontiformes > Protopteridae > Protopterus > Protopterus annectens. Next base: position 717,608,162 of record NC_056747.1, read on the forward strand.
AAATGTCACTCAAGGTGTCTAAGTCTGTACAGAGCACTGCCAGACACATGAGGGGAAACTAATACATAGACCCTAAAAATTTAATGATAAAGTATTTAGGCAGATATTCTGAAGTTAGAAAGAAATCAAGCAGTATTTACTAAAAACAAAGAATTAACTTGTCAAGAGTGATGAAAAGAGGGGTGTCGCACAAATGGCTATTGCTTGGCTACTACTAATGCTGGTCTTTATTACAGCTTCACTGTGTTGGGATAGAATACTCCTTTACTTCTTCTCTCACCAGATATCCTCACCCACTCCTGGTCAATCCAAGATTCTACTCCCCTTAACTATTCACTGCAGCCCCCACTCCATAAAAAAGTCAATTCTTATATGCCACTCCCTTATAAAACTCTGTTTCAAAACTATTACTAACATAGCCGCCCATTTACTACTTGGAGGTTATATTCACCCCAACCCAGGCCCAACTGCAGTCCCTTTTAACAAATCCAACTCCAACCCCCCCCCCCCCACACACACACACACTTAAGCATAATCCCTCCGACCTGTTGATACTCAACCTGAACATTCGCAGCATCATGAACAAAGTAGAGGAACTGCACTCGATTATCTCATTTTATAACACCGACATTATGCTTATTACAGAAACATAGCTTAAGCCTCATATCAAAGATAACTCCATAACCCCACCCGAATATAACATCCTGGGGGCAGATAGAACACATAAAAGAGGTGGCGGTATTGCCTTACTCTGCAAATCCAGTCTAAAAATCCTGCCCCTACAAAAAGAATCCTCACCCCTCAAAAATGCAGAAACTTTATTTGCCATACTCTTCCTAAACCAGCACAAACAAATAAACCTACTTGGGGTCTACATACCCCCAGGTGATAACCTGCCCTTACTAGAGTCAGTACTACACTGGGCTTCCCACACCCTCCCCCAAGAAACACTGTTACTAGGCGATGTCAACATTGACTAGACCTCAATCAACTCTCCAGCACCCACCAACCATATCAACCTAAATAACTTTGCCCAACTCATTCAATCACCCACGCGTATCGATAAATCCACAAAAAAGGGAATCTGTATTAGAAACAGGAATGCAGGCAAGAGGGCTTGAGGTACGCACATAGTAGTAGTTTCCAAAGTTTATTCTTCAGACTTTGCTTCAAACAAACTATAAAAACAAAAAACAGTAACCTTAAATCGCTTTTCGTCTCACCCCTTAGTGAGACTTCATCAGACCCTACTCAACTCCCTTAGTGACCACAATCCCACATTTATCCTTAGACATAAACTCAAACCTTGCAACCCTCTCACACTACTACAAACCCACTCCCCAAAAAACTTCCTCACAGAACATTTTTTGTAAGTCTTAAAATTCTGCAATTGGTCACCCATCAAAACACTCCCTCTAGACAAAGCTGTTGAATACTTCAACACCACATTTCTAAATATCCTCAACCAGCTAGCCCCAATCAGGACAATTAGAATCCATAGCAACCCTGCACCCTGGCTACAAAAATCCACTAGGGCCCTACTTAAAGACAGGGATAAAGCTTGGAGAACCTGGCGCCAATATAAAACACCCACAAAGAGACGAGCCATATTTGAACTCAGGAACAAAACAAAAAAACTAATTAAGTTAGACAAACAGAACCACTACATCTCCCCTACAAAAGAAGCACAACAACCCTCAAAAATTCTGGGCAACAGTGAACAAAATAATCCAGTCCGGAAAAACCACCACACCCCCACCAAACACAGAGGGTTCAAATCTAGAGATAGCCACCAGCTTCAATAATTACTTTACCTGCTTTATACTTCAACTCATTAATGGAACGAAACCCAGCACCAACCCACAATCCCCTGAAGCCCAAACAAACTCCACCCCCTCTCACTCAAACCAGTATCAGTAGTCCAAAAACTCTTAGCTAAACTCAAACCAACCACCCTCGCCACAGTCAACCTTCCTGCCGAATACCTACAACTAGCATCTAAGGCCATAGCTTACCTTATCTCTTTGTTAATAAATAGATCTGTCACTGAAAACTACCACCCCATCCTTATGGAAAAGCTCATTCATCATTCCCTTTCACAAAGGCGGCTCCTCCTCTGACTTCTCTAACTACTGACCTATAGCAATCCTCTCACCCCTGTCAAAGATCCTGGAAAGGTGTATTCATCACCAACTCCTCACCTACCTTCTCTCTAACAAGTTACTATCCTGTACCCAACAAGGTTTCCATCAATCATATAGTACCACCACAGCCCTAATTAACTTCAGCAACACCATCAATTCTCACAGGAACCAAGGCAGTCTAATCTTTGCCACCTTCTTAGACTTATCAAAAGCATTCGATACTGTTTCCCATGATAAACTCTTAAACTGTCCCTCAAAACTCAACATCAACAGCTCCACCCTACTCTGGTTCAGTAGTTACCTAAATAACTGGTTACAGTCTGTCAAATGGCTCAAATCCCTATCACCCCCTCTCCCTGTCACACTTGGAGTACCCCAAGGCTCAATTCTCGGTCCTCTCTTCCTTAACATCTTTACAAGTCAAATTCACCTAGCAACCACAAAAGCAGAAATAGTCCAATACGCTGATGACGCAACCCTGATCTGCTTAGCATCCAATCTACAACTCCTCTAAAAAAAGCACAGGAATCCTTCACAGAGATTGAAAATTGGTTAAATAATGCACAATTAATACTAAGCCCAAAGAAAACACAACTTATGTTATTCCTACCAACAAAGTCTAATGACCTCACCTTCTCCATAGTCTCAGCCAACAGTACCCTCATCTTCCCAGTCCCAGAGGTCAAATTACTAGGACTTACTATCGACCAGCAATTAAAATTTAACAAACCTATATCTCTAAAGTACATAAAAAACTAGGGGCCCTCTATTGCAGCAAAAGGTACCTAACCTCTAACTCTAGGATTGCCATAGCCACATCCCATCTCCTATCTGCTTTACTCTATGCATCCCCAGTACAAACAAACCTAAATAAAACTGACCTAAACAAACTGTCCACCTGCTACAACAAAATCGCCAGGTTTGCAACCAGTGCAAAATCCCTGTCTCACCACTGCCTGTCCCTACATACTTTACACTGGCTTGAGTTCCCTATCTTACTATAATACCACCAACTTAACCTAGCTCACCAGATTCTATACTATCCTGAGAAAAACCTTGCCCTATCTGGCCTACTGAACTTCTGCAACTCAACCAGGCAATTGAGATCTAGTAACAAAGCTCTGATCACAAATATCCCATGTAAAAACAGCCATGGGGAATCCCTCCTCCCCAACTAAGTCGCAAAGTCATGGAATAACCCTACCTCCCAACCTCAGACTGCAGAACTGTTCCACTACTTTCAAAAATCTCCTTAAATCATACCTCATTTCCAAGCCTGTGTGTAACTGCAGATGTCCTTCAAGAATGCAACTGCAGTCCTGACATATGGGTTGTCCTGCCTCAGGCAGCCCCTCGGTCGGCCGGATTCCAAAGTCTGGGTCCGGCGTCGGCTGATGTTGCCTCCTCTCCGACGTCAGAACGGCTGGAGTATAAAGGCATCCGCCGACGCCATCTTCTTCAGTCTATCTTGCCGCGCAGTGCCTGAAGCAGAAACAGTTCGCAAGTGCCGGTCGGTCAGCTCCTGTTTTTTTCAAATACCGAAGTCATCTAAAAGCTAAGTACCCCATTGGGGAACATTTTTTCTTGCCTCAGCCGATGTCAGAAAAAAGTGAAAAGGTTAATAATTGTTTGTCTTGTGGTAAACAAATACCTCATAAGGACTTCCATTCTTACTGCCTCCCTTGCCTGGGCCCAGACCACGACGTCTCGGCCTGTGCTTGCTTTAATAAGCGCACACTCAGGCGCCGGGCAGAATTTGCCGAAGACTTTTTTGGCGAATCTTTCGCTTATATCATGCCGTCGGAACAACCGACAGCACAACCTACCAAAAAACGCAAGGACCGGGACCGACATCCTCGGCCCGCGTCGTCCACCGATACCACACCTAAGCCCTCCGTGAGTGCATCGGTCCCTTCGGAAGCGGTAATTCAACCACCCCAGGCTGATGACACTGCTTTAACGCGTTCTTCGGTCCCGGAGATTTCAACGGTGCCGGTTGTTGATTTTCCTCCAGAAACCAAAGCTCTAGATTTACCCGACACCATTCCTGTGGACAAGGTTACCCCTCCGGTATCCATGTCCATCAAGGCCTTTGCACATGCCAAGGCTGCCAGCCAGGCCAAGGCCCATCCTAAATCTACTTCTCAGGGCCCCTCTTCTTGCTGCAGATCTAATCTCTCTTATCAGGGGTTCTCAGCCGCACCCAGACAGAGGTTCTCAGCCGCCTGCAGATAAAAGGCCTAGAACTGAGCAGACAGACACCCTCTCTTCAGATGAAGCCTCTGGGGATTCAGAGCACTCAGATACCCAGGAAGAATCCTTCCAGGCCTATGAGGACTCGGATGCTGAGGATTCAATTCCCTCTGCCTCCCCTCCAGAGGACATTTCTTTTGGCAAAGTTCTCCACTCCATGAGGGAACATTTTCAGTGGCAGGGTCAGGAATTTTCTGACTCCAGGAAAAGGCTACGTACCTTCCTTAAGCTACCCCAACACAGACCTTTAGCTATCCCTGCAGTGCTGGATGTCCTTGATGATGTATTCTCAGACTCCAGTGCTTCGCCTGATTCACTCCCTCCTGCTCCTATCAAGCCTGACAGATATTATAGGGTCCCTGAAACCCATAAGCATCTCTTTAAGGCCCACTCTGTGGATCTAGAAACTATTTCACAGGGCCCCAAAGGAGTGGCTACTTCCTCGGCCAAAAACCCTCTGCCCGCTGACAGGGAAGCTAGGTCCCTAGAGAGATGGGGCAAAAAAGTTTATACCTCTTCCACCCTTGCCATGAGGTCACTCAACTGCCTTTTTCATATGTTTCAGTACCAGGATTACTTAATGGATGATTTGCAGAAAAAGTTGGCCTCTCCTGAGCCTATAGATAGAAAGGCATTGCAGGATTTGGTTCATAACACTCAGCAGGTTAGCAATAATTTTCTTCAGTGTGGTTATGATGCATTGGAAGCTTCATGTAGGGCAGCCATGACAGGGGCCGTTGTACGTAGACATGCTTGGTTGAAAGAACAGCCACTGCCAGACCATGTTAAAGTCAAGCTCCTTGATGCACCTCTGGAAAAACAGAAGCTTTTCGGTGCTAATGCACAGGATGTGTTGAAGTCTATTGAGGAAAAGGCTAAATCAGTACAGACAGTCAAGGATTTCCTCCAGGTTCAGCCTCCCAGATTCAGCAGGAATTGGCCTTCAAAAAATTGGTCCTTTCCAGACTCAGACAAGTTTCAAAGGGGAAAAAACAGGCGTGCTCGAGGTAGAGGGCAATACCGAGGCTCCTACAGGGGCCACCAATGGCAACCACCAAATCAGAGAAGTGGCGCAGGGAGTTCACCCTGCACCACAGGGACAATCTCAATGACTTGACTTTCAATCCGCCTACCAAGGCTCAAAGAGAAGCACCTCTAGGCAGAAAATTATCCTTATTCTCAAAGAACTGGCACATTTTAACCAAGGACAAATGGATTCTGGACATAATAGACAGAGGTTACAGGTTCCACTTCCACACCTTACCAACGAGACAAGGCATGCCAAACCTGCCACAAAATCAAAGGGCAGAGGCTCACTTACAAATTTCAAAGCTGTTACAAATAAAAGCTATAGAAAAGGTTCCTCCTCAGGAACAAGGCCAGGGATTCTATTCAAGACTGTTCCTTGTTCCAAGAAAAGAAAAGCATTGGAGGCCTATACTGGATTTGTCCGTTCTAAACACCTTTCTCATTGTGCCAAAATTCAAAATGCTGACGTTACAGCAACTTCTTCCCATGCTGGGCAAGGGGTCTTGGCTGGTTACTCTGGACCTCAAGGAGGCATACCTGCATGTCCCAATCAGACACAGTTGCAGAAGATACCTCAGATTTCTTGCAGGAACAGAGCATTATCAATTCTCAGCATTGCCGTTTGGCTTATCTACTGCGCCCAGAGTATTTACGAAATGCCTGGCATCAGTAGTTGCACATTGCAGACTCCAGGGGATTCAAATATACCCTTACCTGGATGACTGCCTTATACAAGCAGACAGCAAACAAACCTTGATAAAAAACTTGGACTATGTCATTTAGTTGCTACAGGCTTTGGGATACACAGTCAACATTCAAAAATCAAGACTATTGCCATCCCAAAAGATTATTTTTCTAGGAGCAAAACTGGACACACAATCACAAATGGCTTTCCTCACAGAGGAGAAACAACAGTACTTACCAGATTACTTCAAAAGCCTAGCAAAACTTACCCAGCTGACCGCAAGGAAGATCCTGCAGGCCCTGGGTTTCATGGCATCTTGCCATTCTTCTGATTCCTCTGGCAAGACTACACATGAGAAAGCTACAATGGTACCTAAAAAGCTTATGGTCTCAACACAGCCACAACCTAGAGGACGTAATACCACTCATTCCATGCCTGCAAAGGGAATTTTTGTGGTGGGCTCAAGCAAGCCATTTAAACCAAGGCATGCCTTTCAACAAAGTTCAAGCAAGTCAAACCATTACAATGGACGCCTCAGATCATGGATGGGGGGCACACATGGAGGGCAGATGCATTCAAGGTCAATGGACTCCCACAGAAATGCCTCTGCACATAAATCAAAAAGAGATGTTGGCAGTGATACATGCAATAGAAGCCTTTGGAAAATCTCTTCAACAAGACCATCTGCTAATAAGGACAGACAACACCACTGTCATGTGGTATATAAACAAACAAGGAGGCACTCACTCGTATCCCCTCTGCAGACTAACAATGGCTCTTTGGGAAAAGTCCCTGAAACTGAACATCCATTTGCAATCCCAGTTTGTTCCGGGCAAGGACAATGTTCTGGCGGACAGGTTGAGCAGAAATTTCATGGATCCACACGAATGGATGCTACATCCACACATTTTCTTACAAATAACAACTGCATGGGGAAGACCGGACGTAGATCTCTTTGCTTCTCATCTCAATCACCACCTGGACAGGTTCTGCTCAAGGACACACCATCCTCTAGCCTGGAGAACGGATGCTCTCTCCTTCAGCTGGAATACCCTAAAAATCTATGCATTCCCGCCTCTACCATTACTCACCAAGGTGTTACTGAAGATCAAAGCAGAGCAACCAAAAGGAATATTGATAGCTCCAGACTGGCCGAGGCAGCATTGGTATCCCTTGCTACTGAGCATAACTCACACCAAACCGTGGCCCTTGCCCCAATGGCCTCTGTTCCTGACTCAACACAATTACAGGACTGTTCATCAAAACCTGCAAACATTACAACTGACAGCTTGGAGGGTTCCATGACTTTGACCCATGTCCCCCTCTCCGAAAAGGTTCAGGAAATCTTGCTGGAAGCACGCAGACCTTCCACCAGAAAAACCTATTCAGCCAAGTGGAAGAGATTCATCATCTGGAATGCCAAACAGGGCCAGGATGCATCAGTGATGAGCATACCTCAGATATTAGAATACTTGGCAGAAATGTTTCATAGTGGCTTCTCATATTCTTCCATTAAAATTCACGCTTCAGCAATCTCAGCAAATTACAACTGTGACCCACCTGTGTTTTCGCATCCCTTGCTAAAACAGTTTCTAAGAGGGATAAAGAATATCAAACCTCCCAGAAAACCACCAGTTCCTGCATGGAACCTCAACTATGTCTTGGAAAAATTAACTCATCCTCCTTTTGAACCAGCAGCATCTTCAGAAATGCAATTTCTCTCCTGGAAAACGGTCTTCCTGTTGGCAGTTACCTCAGCAAGAAGAGTCTCGGAGATACAGGCCCTCATGGCAGTACCTCCCTTTCTCATTTTTCATCAGGACAGAGTTTCTCTAAGGACCAATCCTTCATTCATACCAAAACTGATATCCAGGGTGTCTCTAAATCAAGCAATTCACCTGCCTACTTTCTTTCCCAAGCCTCAAAATAAAGGGGAAAAGCTGCTGCATACTCTAGACATACACAGACAATTACGCTACTACTTGGACAGAACAAAGACGACCAGGAAGTCTGACCAACTATTTGTAGCCTATGCTGCCGGAGTGCAAGGAAAGGCAGTTGCCAAACAAACAATTTCAAAATGGATTGGACACTGCATCAGATTCTGTTATTCCTTCCATGGAAAGGGTGTGCCAGCCAATATCAGGCCACACTCAACCAGAGCTATAGCCACATCCACAGCCTTTCTAAGAGGAGTGGCTACAAAGGACATTCTAGAGGCTGCCACATGGAGCTCCGTGCATACATTTACCAAACACTACAACCTGCCTTTATACTCCAGATCCCGAGCAGGCTTTGCTTCTGCAGTCCTGCAGGGTCTTTTAGCTACACCATCCCTTGCTTAGATCCTACCACCCCCAGCTTGGCTATGGTATTCAACCCATATGTCAGGACTGCAGTTGCATTCTTGAAGGACATAGTACAGTTTTGTACCTACCATAAATGTAGATGTCCGATAGATATGCAACTGCAGTCAGGTTTCCCCTCCCTCCTACCCCTCTGCTTTTTCCTTGGGTCCATTCCCCCTCTCCTTTTTTGCTGGGGATATCTGTTATGGTGTATCTATTTATTACTGTTGTGCATGTCTGGAATTTTTTGCATATCCATTCACAAAATTTAGCCTTCCTTGGAGGGCACCTGGCATCTGGGGCAAGAAACACTGAAGAAGATGGCGTCGGCGGATGCCTTTATACTCCAGCCGTTTTGACGTCGGAGAGGAGGTGACATCAGCTGACGCCGGACCCAGACTTTGGAATCCGGCCGACCGACGGGCTGCCTGAGGCAGGACAACCCATATGTCAGGACTGCAGTTGCATATCTATCGGACATCTACATTTATGGTCGGTACAAAACTGTACTTTCACCCTCCTGAAGGCAAAACCCAACACAGTAGCCTACCTCCCTAAGCCTCTGTAGCACACTTAGAAATTGCTCCAGAGTTGCCTTGTGTATAACTTGTATATATTGTTAAATATGTTCTACTATGACAATACCGGAGACATATATTGTACCTATGCTTTTCCACGAAACTGTTAATGTTTATGTACTGAACTCCAACTTTGTATCCTTTATAACTGTTAGCCATCCGATAATATGTTTACTTAACTCTCTCTGCCATTAATACTATGTGTAACTTGTGTGGTTTCTTAAAGTGTGGAGCTTTTCTCCCCAAGATTCTGCTGAAAACGGACACTAATGGGCCAGCCGAACTATACTGGTAAACAAATGTTAAATAAAAAATAAATAAATGTTAGCACTAATCCCAAGAAGAAAAGCAGGCCACAGCCTGTTTGATCAACAGTCTTGTCCCAGATGATGCAAGGGTCTATAAGCTTGTAGCCTTTTTCTGGCAGATGCCTCAAATAGCGACCAGACCAGTCAGGTACATTAAGCACAGACACTCACTCTCCAACCAGAAAGAGTCAGGAATGAAAGCACTCTGCTTCTACTCTCACCAGGATCAGAATACAAGCACAGATTCCAAGCTGTCACCTATAAAGCAGTTGTTAGGCTTTCTGGTGATCAGCAGTATCTAGGAAATAATGTCACCTCCTCTTACCAGTAGAAAACAGAAGCACTAATCCCAAGATGACTGCTGAGAGGCTGAATATCGGCTCTCCAATAACTGGTGGTCTTGCAATAGATGCTTAAAGGTAAAATGAAAAAAAATGGTTTATCCTAAACAGTGCAGTGTGTGCACTAAACTGTTAGATATGAAAGTTTTACCTCTCTAAAAAGTTACTTGAGAACCACTATTTTTAAAAGAGCAAGACATGCTGAATGGGGTGGGCAGTTTTGTATTCTGGTACTATGGAATATGGTAGGATGGCCAATAAATTTAAATAGTTGAAGGGGAGTGATTTCACAAAATGATAATTTTGTGCTTACACCAGCCAGTAAAAGCAGAAAGGAAATGAGATATATGGTCAAATTAACATAAGGGGCAAGCAACTAGAAAGGCAGTGATGTTTAAGAACAACAGTAACAGCATGGGAGGGTGGGAAAAGTTTCTGTCTATGACTCACAAGAGACAGAGCTGTGGTCTCTTTTTAAGTTTTAATATGCAGTTAAAAGCAGAATACAAGTAAAACACAGTGTAAAGAAAACACATCACAGTATACAAAATAGAAAAGGCAACAGTCATCCCTCTGCACAAAGGTGGGCCATCTGCAAACCCTGAAAACTGCAGACCCATATGTCTCACTAGTCTGGTATGTAAAGCCATGGAAATAATTGTCATGAAAATGACTCAATAATGACATAAGAAACCTGCAGACACTGGACCCAACCCAATTTAGTTTCATCAAGGGCAGGTCATGCCTACTCAGTCTGGTGGAATTCTTTGAGAAGGTCACCAAAACAATGGATGAGGGCAAAATGGTTCACACTGCCTACCTTGACCTGGCCAAGGCATTTGATACACTACCCCACTCAGGCATTGTTGACAAACTTACGATGTTGGGTACAAACCCTTATGTCACCTGGTGGATAAGGCAGATGGCTCACAGACAAGACCAAGAAAGTTAGAATTGGGGAGTCCACCTCTGCAAAGAGGCCAGTCACAAGCGGAGTCCCTCAGAGATTGATCCTGGGACCTCTAATTTTTGGCATTTACTTTTCTGAAGTCAAGGCCAATGTCAGTAGCTTCTGGCTGACTAAATTTACAGATAATTGCAAATTAGGAGCTGTCATTGAATTGCCCATGGACACAAATATTCTCCAGGAAGGGTTGGCACAAACAACTGGGGTCAGAGGCATGGACTGAAACTAAATGCCAAGAAATGTATATTAGTAAGTTTCAAGAAGTCATCCACCCCTGTTAACTATCATATTGACAACACAACCCTAAGAGTTGACCCAGTAGTCAGGGACTTGGTGGCACACATAGACAGTAGTGTAGCCTTTGACCATCAAATGTCTACAGCAGTGAGGAAGTTATTTTATGTTGTGCAAGTTATAAACAAAGGTATGGCATCTAGGTCCAAGGAAGTCATGGTTCCTCTGTACTTGGTGTTCATCAGACCTGTCATTGATTACAGTGCCCCCTTTGATATGTACGTAATCAGGCATATCCAATAATTGGAACTTCCACAGAGGTTCCTCACTAAAAGAATGCACAGTGTAAGTAACATGTCCTATGCAGACTGTCTCAGGGCTATATTCCTGTACTCTGTCTCCTACAGGTTATTAAGGGGAGATGTTCTTCATGTTTCACTGTTGCAGTCATCACACTTGGGTTATCCTGCCAGGGGTAGCCCTCAGTTGGCCCGAATACCAGAGGCTTAGTATTTCTGCGTTGGTTGCTGTCACTCCAGGACTGACGTCAGGTCGTCAGTGGTATAAAAACAGGCAGCCGATGCCATTCTATCAGTCTTTCTTGCTGAGGAGCCCGAAGCAGAAGCAGTTCGCACGAGTGCCGGTCAGCCGCTACCTGAGTTTCCATTTCCAAATTTGAAGTTGAAGGCTTCTAAAGGTAAGTACCCCGTTGGGGATCCTTTTTTCTTGCTCTAACAGATGTCACAAAAAGTTAACAATGGTCTCGCCTGTGGAAAGCAAATACCACACTGAGATTTTCATTCTTACTGCTTCACTTGTTTAGGCCCAGACCACGACATCCCTCACTGTCGGTTTTGTGGTTTGTTCAACGCCAAAACTATACGTCTTTGGGCCCTTATTGTAGCTAAATATTTTCGCTCTCTATCTCCGTATTCTGAAATGGCTTCAGTAAGCCATCTGACTGCCGATCTTCTGAAAAAACATAAGGATAAAGACAGACTGCACAGGTCCATAACTGCCGATGACGCTTCCGTTGAGCTAGTCGCCAATTCGCCGGTACTCAGTGAGGTACTTTTACAGCCCCTGATGCCCACTTCTGTGGATTCGCAGGCTGCTACTGAGACCCGTACAGAGTCCGGTATGCCGCGAGACTCTTCTTTGACTACGGAACCTGCAGATGTCTCTACCTTGGATAGGTTCGGAGCCACTGTGCAGGCACCGGCTTTTGAGGAAGTTCTTCGCACTACCGATATTCGACACAAACCGACGACTTCTTTTGCGTCTTCAGTTCTTAAACTACCGTGTTTTTATGGCCCAGGGTACGAACTATGCCTAAAAAAATGATGACTCAAGCTCAAGCGCCTGCTTCTATGCCTCAATCTCAAATGCATAAAATGGCAAAAGACCTTATCATGCTGATTAGGGGAAGTCAGCCTACCCCTGCTAAAAGAAAGAGACTTGCCCCCAGCAGCTTTATCTGGCCACGAGTCCGACGACTCTGAGGTTTCTGATTATGAAGACATGCCCTTATCTGCTTATGAGGATTCAGATACAGAGGAATCAATTCATTATGCCTCTCCTACAGAGGATTTTTCTTTTGGTGAAAACTTACATACCTTGAGAGAGCATTTCCATTGGGAATGCCAGGATTATCCTCAGTCCAAACAGACTCAGGGAATTTTTAGATTTACCACAGCACAGACCCTTAGCTATTCCTCCTGTGCTGGATGTTGTGGATGATGTCTTTATGGAATCCAGTCTAACTCCTGATACTCTACCTCCTGCTCCCAGGAAACCTGACAGGTATTACAGAGTCCCTAACTCACACAAATTTCTTTTCAAAAAATCCTACTGCTGACCCAGAGGTCATCTCCCAAGGACCTAAAGGAGTCAAAACAACCACAGTTAAGAATCCCACCCCTTCGGACAGGGATTCCTGAGCTTTAGACAGATGGGGCAAGAAAGTATACACCTCTGCAACTCTTGCCATTAGAACATTACATTTTCAGTTCCACATGCTGAAATAGCAGCAACATACAATGGAACTTATTAAACAAAAATTATCTACCTTCCCAGACTTTGCAGAAAATAAAGAATTACAGGAGCTTATGCATTCTGCAAGCCAAGTTTCTAAGCATACCCTGCAATGTGGGTTTGATGCCCTAGAAGCATCCTGCAGGGCAGCAGTCACAGGTGATGTAATTAGAAGGCATGCTTGGCTTAAGGAACAGACCTTGCCAGACCATGTCAAATCAAAACTATTGGACGCATCACTGAACAAAGACAGTCTGTTTGGCACCAAAGCAGAGGAAGTTTTAAAAAAGATGGAAGAAAAAGCTAAGTATATGCAGACAGACTTTTTGCAAGTCCAGCCTCCAAGATTCAGTAGGCATTACCCCTCAAAACATTGGTCCTTTCCAGCCCCCTCAAGGCTGCCTCAGACTAGACCTAGGGGAAGCAGACCCCTCAGACAGCAGTCCCAGAGAATGCAGAGATCTAAGCAATGGAGTACCTCCACTTCTAAAACAGGGAGTGTTAAGCCACCCCCTTATGGAAATAATCCACAATGACTTTTCCAATCCACCTCTTATCTCTGCCCACCTGCTTGTACCCCAAGGAGGAAAACTTGCCTCCCATGGAAAAAAACTGGGCCGCTATCACCAATGATCGATGGGTCCTCAACAGTGTCCCAGGGGTACAAATTTTATTTCCACACACTGCCAACCCCAAAAGGGTTCCCAGATCTTCCTCCAAACCAGTGGGCAGAGGCACAAAACCAAGTTCATTCCCCTGCTCTCCATGAGGGCAATTCAGCCTGTTCCGGCAGACTAGATAGGCCAAGGTTTCTATTCCAGACTTTTCCTGGTACCCAGAAAAGAGGGCACCTGGTGCCCAATCTTAGATCTATCCATTCTAAACACTTTCCTGGTGGTACCAAAATTCAAAATGCTCACCCTCTAGCAGCTTCTTCCTATGCTGTCCAAAGATGCCTGGTTAGCCACCCTAGACCTAAAAGAGGCCTATCTGCACATCTCAATCAGAGACTCTTGCAGGAAATATCTACGTTTCAGGGCAGGATCTCTACATTATCAGTTCTCTGCACTTCCCTTTGGCTTATCCACTGCTCCTAGAGTTTTCACAAAATGCCTAGCTCCAGCCATTGCTTTTTGCAGACAAAGAAATATTCATATTTACCCTTACTTGGACAACTGCCTGATTCAGGCAGACAGTCAGGAAAAGCTGTTGCAGCACCTGACGTTTGTAAAGGACCTACTGACCTCACTGGGGTACACTGTAAACGAAAAGAAATCCAAACTAGTACCCATTCAGAAAATTGTATTCCTGGGAGCAAGCCTAGACACAGCATTCCTTACTCCAGAAAAACTAGCCTGTCTGACAGGTTACTTCTTTCAACTGGCCACCAGAACCCAGTTATCTGCAATTAAAATCTTGCAGGCTCTAGGGTTCATGGCCTCCTGCATTCTACTAATTCCATATGCCAGGCTACATATGAGGAAACTTCAGTGGTACTTAAAGAGCCTTTGGTGTCAGTATTCGCAGGACCTGGAAACTGTTATACCTCTGATACCTTGTCTAAGGAAAGATTTTCTGTGGTGGGGAGCAGCATGCTACCACAACAAGGACTTCCCTTTCCACAACCCCACACCCTAACCACAGATGCATCAGACTATGCCTGGGGTACACAGCTGGACGGCAGGTGCATTCAGGGCCATTGGAGCCCAAATCTAATTCATCTGCACATCAGCCAAAAAGAGATGCTAGCTGTTCAGCGCGCTCTGACAACTTTCAGATCCCTACTCTCTCCGGGGCCTCTTCTAATCAAAATAGACAACACCACAGTGATGTGGTACACAACAAGCAGGGGGACCCACTCTTATCCTCTCTGCAGGATAGCCATGACCCTTTGGAACATGGCCTCAGCCATACATGTTCACATGCTAGCACAATACCTGCCAGGCAACCAAAACTCTCTGGCAGACCTCTTAAGCAGAAATCTCGTAGACCCACACGAGTGGCAATTAAACCACAACACCTTCAGCCTCATAGCCCAGAAATGGGGTACCCCCAAAGGTGGACCTATTTGCCTCCCACAAACACCACCAGCTCAGCAAGTTCTGCACCAGGGAACCTCACAGCAAGACCTGGAAAGTGGATGCCCTATCGTTCCAATGGGTAAACCTCTCGATCTATGCATTTCCCCCTCTTCCTCTTCTTACAAGGGTATTACTCAAAATAAGGGAGGAAAGACCAAGGGCAATCCTGATTGCCCCAGACTGGCCATGCCAACACTGGTACCCACTACTGTGCAGTCTGTCACAGTTGCCTCCATGGCACCTCCCTCAGATTCCAACTGTCCTGACTCAGCAGAAGGGAGAGTTCTTGCATCCACAATTGCAGACCCTGAACCTGGCAGCCTGGCTTATTCCTTGACCTCTCCTCCAGTGGCCAGCCTAAGCAAGCAGGTCTTGGACATTATATGTGAAGCCAGACGACCCAGCACTAGAAAATCCTATGCTGATAAGTGGAAAAGGTACTATTCCTGGATCCAGGCTAAAGGAGCTGAACCAGCAAAGCCCTCCTTTCCTTTCATACTGGATTACCTAGCAGACCTACTTCACAGAGGCCTTTCCTTCTCTTCTATTAAAATCCATGCCTCTGCCATCTCTGCTCATTACAGCGCAGAGCCGCCTCTCTTTTCACACCCACTCATCAAGCAGTTCCTTAGGGGGGCTAACAACTTAAGGCCACCCAGAAGAGCCCCTGCTTGGGACCGTAACTTTGTGTTGGAAAAGCTCACACTACCCCTTTTTGAGCTTGCAGCTTCAGCAGAGTTAAAATTCCTCTCTTGGAAAACAGCCTTGCTTCTGGCCATCACTTCAGCTAGAAGAGTATCTGAGCTACAGGCACTCATGGCTATGGAACCCTTCATCATTTTTCATGCTGACAGGGTCTTCCTCAGGACTAGCCCTACTTTCATGCCTAAAGTAGTGTCCAGTGTGGCTGTCAACCAATCTCTTCATTTGCCCTTTTTCCCTAAACCTCAAAATAAGGGGGGAACGATCCTGCACTCTTTAGATGTGCACAGACCGCTCAGATTCTACCTGGATAGGACTAAGCCCTTTAGGAAGTCTGACCAGTTACTATTCAGCTTTGCACCAGGGGCAGAGGGCAAGTCCTTATCAAAATAAACCATTTCCAAATGGATAGCACACTGTATCCATTTCTGTTACAAACACCACGGGAACCCCCCCTACAGGGGGTTAGAACACATTCCATTAGGGCAACTTCTACCTCTGCAGCCTTTCTCAGAGAGGCTCCTACCAGGAACATCCTGGAAGCTACAACATGGAGTTCTGTTCATACCTTCACCAAGCATTACCACCTGCCTATCTTTTCCAAATCCAGGGCAGACTTTGCAATCGCAGTCCGGCAGGGCATACTAGCCAGCCCCAAATCTTCTTGACTGCCTCCATCCGTTCTTCAGCTTTGGGAATCAACCCAAGTGTGATGACTGCAGCAGTGAAAGACAAAGAACATAGTACAGTTGTGTACACTTACCATAAATGTAGATGTTTGAGTGTATTCACTGTTGCAGTCCTGATTTCCCACCCTCAAAATAAGGGATGAAAGACCAAGTCTTCTCTCTCTCTCTTCCTCACTCTTTACAGGGCTATTTGGTATTTACTTTCTACTGGTGGTGGTATTCCACCATAACCTAGCTCCCTATTTGGGGGCTCCTGACATTTGGGGCAAGAAAAACTGATGTAATGGTGTAGGCTGCCTGTTTTTATACCACTGACGACCTGACGTCAGTCGTGGAGCAACAGAAACTGGCGCAGAAATACTAAGCCTCTGGTATTTGGGCCGACTGAGGGCTACCCCTGGCAGGATAACCCAAGTGTGATGACTGCAACAGTGAATACACTTGAACCTCTACATTTATGGTAAGTGTACACAACTTGTACTGTCTATGCCTGGCATACAGGGCATTGTCAGACCCCACTCTGATGGACCTCTTGTATATTCACAAAACAAACACCACCAGAATTACCCATTTATAAAGACTTAAAACTTGCCTGTGATATAAATAGGACATGCTGGAGAGACAAGTATTTGTCCCAGAAACGACTTTTTCTCTGAATCGAGCTCCCCATCCATGTAAAGCTGAGTTCCTCTCTAACCCAGTTCAAGTGTAACATGGACAGTCAGATGGGGAACAGGAAATTCATCCCTGGTTTGGCATCTATGTCTCTAATGGACACAGGCAACCTGTAAATGGTTCACCTCTCAGGACCTTGGTTGTAAATGTTTCACCTTCCAAGCCCCTGCTTAAAGTTTTCAAGTGTACCAGAACTTGTCAGAGATTTGGGATGCAAGGTTAGGCTTAAAAAGGCTGTTGTAGTCAATAGCCTAGTAAACACCTATGAACCTGTATTATGTTATTTACTAAAAACCATTTGGAGTATCACAAGTTGTGTTAAGAAAGGGAGACTGTAGATTCTCTTGAATTAATTAAAAAAAATCTTCATTTTTTTTTCTGTGTAATTTTTCAGAGCAGACATGATTTTTCAGGGTTAACTAATTAACTGTGATGAAACATAGACTTTGTTGTCAAACATGTACAGGTGCAGGGCATTCCATCACAGATGTTCTTCATGTTTCATTGTTGCAGTCATTACATTTGGGTAATCTGCTGGCAGGTTGCCCTCAGTCGGCCTGATTAACAAAGTCTTGGGTCCTGTGTTGGTTGGTATCCCTTCTTCCATGATGTCGGGTCGTCAGGGGTATAAAACATGCAGCCAACGCCATTACATCAGTCTTTCTTGCTGTGCGGTGCCCGAAGCAGAAGCAGTTCGCAAGTGCCGATGACTCCTGAAATTTTTGTTTTCGAGTTTCAGAACCGAAGTCTTCAACTTAAAGTTAAGTACCCCGTTGGGGAAACTTTTTCTTGCTCCTTACCGATGTCAGTAAAAGTTAATAATTGCATTACTTGTGGGAAGCAAATACCTCATAAAGATTTTCATTTGTATTGTATTCCTTGCCTAGGCCCTGACCATGACGTACCTTGCCGTCGGTTTTGCGCTTTATTTAATCAGCGCACTATCCATAGTCAGTACATTTTTGCCTCTAAATATTTTGGTTCTCGATTTAATTATCCAGAAATGACGTCAGTTATCCATCCGACTACTGGAATTCTGAAAAAATGCAAAGAAAAAGATGGAGACAGGCCGTCGAGGTCCAAAACTGCTGACAACACTTCTCCTAAGCCAGTCGCCAGTTCGCCAGTACTCAGTGAGGCACTTTTGCAGCCCCTTATACCCGCTGCAACTGATTCGCAGGCCTCTGCTGAGACCCATTCGGAGTCCGGTATGCTGCGAGATGCTTCGCCTATGGAACCTGCGGATGTCTCTAACTTGGATGGGTCCGGAGCCGCTGTGCAGGCACCGGCTTCTGAGGGTGTATTCAGGCATACAGACTTGCCCGACTCCACCTTCAATACTAAGGCCTAAATCTCGATCTATGTCTAAAAAAATGATGCCCAGGCCACATGTTCAGGCCCCCTATGCCTAAAAAACAAATGATCAAAATGGCTGAAGATCTAATTACGCTAATCAGGGGTAGTCAAACCCCCACCCCCCCTTCTAAGAGGCCTAGGGCTGAGCGTGACTATGAATCTTCTGATCAGGATTCTGTTTCTTCTGACTCTCTTTTAATGACCTGGATTTTTCCATACCTACTTATGAGGATTCTGATGGAGAGGATTCCATTCCCTCTGCTTCCCCCCTGAGGGCTTTTCTTTTGGGGAAACTTTACATACCTTAAGGGAGCATTTCCTCTGGGAAAGTCAGGAATTTTCTGAATCTAAAAAGAGGCTTAGGGATTTCCTCCTTCTTCCTCAGCATAGGCCTTTGGCTATACCTCCTGTACTAGACATTGTTGATGGTGTGTTTTCGGAATCCAGTATGGCCCCTGATTCCCTGCCTCAGGCTCCTAGTAAACCTGACAGATACTACAGGGATGTTCTTCGTGTTTCATTGTTGCAGTCATTACAGTTGGGTTATCCTGCTGGCAGGCTACCCTCAGTCGGCCTGAATTCCAAAGTCTAGGTCCGGCTTCGGTTGCTGTCACCTCTTCCCTGACGTCAGTGCACCAGGGGTATAAAAGATGTAGCCAACGCAATTTTCTCCAGTCTTTCTTGCCGTGCGGTGCCCGAAGCAAAAGCAGTTCACAAGTGCCAGTCGGCCGACTCCTGAGATTTTCGTGTTCGAATTTCAGATCCGAAGTCTTCACTAAAAGCTAAGTACCCCTTTGGGGAAACTTTTTTCTTGCTCCAGACCGATGTCAGAAAAAGTTAATAATTGTATTTCTTGAGGGAAGCAAATACCTCATAAAGACTTTCATTCTTACTGTATTCCTTGCCTAGGCCCTGACCACAACGTTGCTAGTTGTCGGTTTTGTGCTAGATTTAACCATCGCACTGTTAAGCGTCGGTACGATTTTGCATTTCACTATTTTGGCAGAAGATTTAACTGTACAGTGTCATCGGATAGCCATCCGACTACCGGAATTCACAAGAAACGCAAGGAAAAGGACAGACATCCGAGGTCCGAAACCGACGACAAGGCAGCTTCTAAGCCAGTTGCCAGTTTGCCGGTTCTCAGTGAGATGCCTTCGCAGCCCCTGACAACTGCTACTTTAGACTCACAGGCCACTACCGATACCCACGTGGAATCGAACAGGCTGCTGGAAGCTCAAGGTATTGGACCTTCGGAAACTATTCCCTCAGATGGGTCCAGAGCCACTGAGCAGGCATTGGCTTCTGAGGGTGTTTTCAGACCTACTCAATTATATGTTAAAATGACTTTAGCTTCAAAGGCAAAGACTAAAGCACCTTTAAAGACAAAGAAACAAGTACAACAGCCTCATGAACAGGCCTCCATGCCTAAAAAACAGATGCTCAAAATGGCCGAAGACCTAATTACTTTGATCAGGGATTCCCATCCCCCTCCTGATAAGAGGCCTAGGCAAGAGACAGAATATGAATCTTCAGATCAGGTTTCCATTTCATCTGATTCCTCTTCTGATCAGGAATACTCTCTTCTTCCCTATGAGGATTTTGATGCTGAAGAATCAATCCCTTCAGCCTCTCCTCCTGAGAATTATTCTTTTGGGAAAACTTTACATACCATGAGGGAGCATTTCCACTGGGAGAGCCAAGATTATTCAGAATCTAAGAAAAGGCTCTGAGACTTCCTTTTACTACCACAACACAGGCCCCTAAGCTATTCCACCTGTGTTAGACATTGTAGATGATGTATTTTCAGAGTCCATTCTGACCCCTGACTCCTTACCTCCAGCTCCTGTTAAGCCAGACAGGTACTACAGGGTTCATGACTCTCTTAACTTCCTTTTCAAAAACCCTGCTGCTGACCCAGAAACTATCTCTCAAGGTCCCAAAGGGGTCAAGGCTTCCACTGCAAAAAACCCTACTCCCTCTGACAGGGATTCTAGGGCACTGGACAGATGGGGAAAAAAGATTTACACTTATGCTACCCTGGCTATAAGGGCTTTAAATTGTCAGTTTCATATGCTCAGATATCAGCAGTATATTATGTCACTGCTTAAACAAAAAATGTTGATAAATTCTGAATGTGCAGAAAACAAAGAAATGCAGGAATTATTGCATGCAGCTGAACAAATTGGAAAGCATACTTTGCAATGTGGTTTTGATTCTCTGGAGGCCTCCTGCAGGGCCACAGTTACGGGTTCTGTCATTAGGAGGCATGCTTGGTTAAAGGAACAAAATCTACCTGATCATGTTGAAGCAAAATTATGAGATGCTCCATTACAGCATGATGCTTTGTTTGGTGTTAAAGCAGAAGAGGTGTTAAAGAAAATGGAGGGCAAAGCTAAATCTATGCAAACAGTCAAGGATTTCTTACAGGTACAGCCACCAAGATTTAGCAGACACTGGCCTACAAAGAATTGGTCCTTTCCAGTGTCAGACAGGCCACAGAGGGGCAGATACAGATGCCCTAGAGGCAGATCACAGCCCCAAGGTTCATACAGGTCTAAACAATGGGGTGCTTCTAACTCCAAAACTGGAGAAGACAAATCACAGCCATACAGGAAACAGTCCCAATGACTTCCCCCTGCCTGTGCCAAGCACTTATCTTCTGGCAGCACCTTTAGGGGGAAAACTAGCACTTTTTTCTCAATTGACACACAATAATCCAGGACAAATGGGTCTTAAACATAGTGTCACAAGGCTACAAGTTTCACTTCCATACCCTGCCAAGGGCAAACGGTTGCCCAGACCTGCAAAACATCAATGGGCAGAGGCACAAAAACAAGTCTCATCCGTCATGGACATGAGGGCCATTCAACAAGTACCAGAGCAAGAGCAGGGACAAGGTTTTTATTCAAGACTGTTCTTGGTACCCAGAAAGGACAAAGCCTGGAGACCAATACTGGACCTATCTATTTTAAACACATATCTGGATATTCCAAAATTCAAAATGTTGACTCTACAGCAGCTTCTGTTCATGTTGGGCAAGAAGGCTTGGCTTGTGATTTTAGATCTAAAAGAGGCATACCTGCATGCCCCAATCAGACAAACATGCAGAAGATACCTCAGATTCAAAGCTGGCTCAGTGCACTACCAATTCTCTGCACTGCCCTTTAGCTTATCTACTGCGCCCAGGGTCTTCACAAAGTGCCTGGCATCAGTAATTGCTTACTGCAGACAAAGAGGAATACAAATATATCCTTACTTGGACGACTGCCTCATTCAAGCAGAGAACAAGGACATTCTACTACAGCATCTGGCGTTTGTAAAGAGATTACTACCATGCCTAGGGTACACAGTCAACGAACAGAAATCAAAACTAGTACCCTCTCAAGAGAGAATATTCCTGGGTGCAAGCTTAAATACAACTGCCCAGATGGCTTATCTCACGCCAGACAAACAAAGGCAACTGACTACCTATTTCAAACTGTTAGCAACAAAGGCCCAGTTATCTGCAAGAAAAATTCTGCAGGCTTTGGGCTTCATGGCACCCTGCATTCTACTAATTCCATATGCAAGACTGCATATGAGGAAACTTCAATGGTACCTAAAAAGTGTTTGGACTCAACATTGCCACAGCCTGGAAACAATAGTTACTCTCATTCCCTGCCTGCAACAGGAGTTTCGATGGTGGGCGAAGGCCTGTCACCAGAAAAAGGGACAGCCATTCACTCTACCCCCAGCCACACAGACATTAACAACAGATGCATCGGATTATGCCTGGTGAGCCCACATGGCAGGAAAATGTATTCAAGGCACATGGTCTGCAAACCAAATGCATCTACATATCAATCAAAAAGAGATGCTAGCTGTTTAAAATGCCCTGACAACCTTCAAGGACCTACTTCTTCCGGGACATCTACTGATGAAGACAGACAACAGCATGGTCATGTGGTATATAAACAAGCAGGGAAGCACTCATTCTTACCCTCTTTGCAGACTAGCCATGACTTTGTGGGACACAGCATTGACTTACCAAGTACATCTGCAGGCACAATTCCTGCCAGGAAAGATAAATACTCTGGCAGGCGAACTAAGCAAAAACCTCATGGATCCCCACGAGTGGAAATTGGATCCACAAGTCTTCAGCATGGTAACAAGGAAATGGGGATGCCCGGACATAGATCTATTTGCCTCACCTCACAACTGCCAACTAAAGCGATTCTGCACAAGGACTTATCACAGACAAGCATGGAAAGTGGATGCCCTATCTTTCAGCTGGAAAAACGTAACAGTATATGCCTTTCCTCCTTTGCCTCTCCTCCCCAAGGTACTCCTAAAGGTCAGGCAGGAGAAGCCAAAAATGATACTGATTGCCCCAGACTGGCCACGCCAGTACTGGTATCCAATCCTAAGGAACTTGTCTCAATGCCCAGCCTGGACCTTACCTCAAGTGCCCCATCTACTGTCCCAGCAGAACAATCAAATCCTGCACAGCCAACTCAAGACCTTAAATCTGGCAGCATGGCAGATAATGTAGTCATACAAAACACACCTCTCACTAAAACGGTGATGGATGTTATTTTGGAGGCCAGGAGGCCTAGTACTAGAAAATCTTATGCTGGAAAATGGAAGAGATTCTGTGCTTGGAACCAGGCACAAGGAATTGACACATCTGTACCAAATATTCCTCAGATTTTGCAATACTTGACTGAGATGCTGGACAAAGGCCTATCCTTTTCATCTATAAAAATTCATGCCTCTGCCATTTCAGCTCATTACAATACAGAGCCACCAATCTTTTCTCATCCTTTATTAAGGCAGTACCTCAGAGGGGCCAAAAAGTTAAGGCCTCCAAGGAGCTCACCAATACCTGCATGGGACCTCAATTATGTCTTGGAAAAACTCACCCTGCCTCCTTTTGAGCCAGCTGCTACAGCTGATATAAAGTTTTTATCTTGGAAAACAGCTCTGCTCCTAGCAATAACTTCTGCAAGACAAGTCTCAGAGCTACAGGCACTCATGGCTGTGGAACCTTTCATCATTTTTTATCCAGACAGGGTTTCTCTGAGGACAAACCCGACATTTATGCCTAAGGTAGTGTCAAGTGTGACCCTTAATCAAACTATTCATCTGCCTACCTTTTATCCAAACCCACAGAATAAGGGGGAGAGAATTCTGCATTCATTGAACATACACAGACAGCTACGCTTCTGTTTGAACAGAACCAAAGCTTTCATAAAGACAGAGCAATTACTAGTGGCATATGCTGCAGGATCACAAGGAAAGGCCATCTCAAAGCAGACTATTTCAAAGTGGGTAGGCCACTGCATTCATTTCTGCTATGTACACCATGGCAAGCCAGTACCTAAGGGCATTAGGCCACATTCAACCAGAGCAACAGCCATTTCAGCAGCCTTCTTCAGGGGAGTACCAATCAAGGACATTTTAGAGGCTGCTACTTGGAGTTCAGTGCACACCTTTACAAAACACTATCATCTGCCGTTCTACTCTAAATCCAGGGCAGGCTTTGCCACTGCAGTTCTGCAGGGCCTCATAGCCGCTCCTAATGCTGTTTAGCTCCAGCCTCCCAACCTTAGCTTTGGGACTCTACCCAAATGTAATGACTGCAACAGTGAAACACGAAGAACATAGTACAGTTGTGTACACTTACCATAAATGTAGATGTTGGAGTGTCACTGTTGCAGTCCGGGTTACCCACCTGCCATCCCCCTTCTCTTCTGATGGAACCTATCTTTCCTTCTCTGATTTATACAACCTATGTGGTGTATTTGCTTGTAGATGAAGGTACATTTTATATTGGTGCATGTAATTATACATATATAAATTTTGGCTACCCTTTTGGGGGCACCTGACATCTGGGGCAAGAAAAACTAAAGAAAATGGCGTTGGCTGCTTCTTTTATACCCCTGACAACCTGATGTCAGGGAAGGGGCAACAGCAGCCGACGCAGGACCCAAGACTTTGGAATTCAGGCCAGCTGAGGGCAACCTGCCAGCAGGATTACCCAAATGAAATGACTGCAACAGTGAATACACTCGAACATCTACATTTATGGTAAGTGTACACAACTGTACTTTCCTGTAATCATCCATAGTCACATGTGTTGTCAAAGATGTGACTTCACAGGAAATTAGTTGGAGTGATTGCTGTCTAACTTTTCCATCTTTCTTGTTTAGCTTGGATTTTTTTCATTGAAGTGATTGATCTACAGCTCATATTGATGTTTTGGGGCAATTTATTTGCTTTTCATTGAATTAGAAAAGTATATTTTCGCATAATCAATTCATTTTGTTGACAGTGCTACAGTCTATGATTATGTTCATAGAGAGCCACTGCAATGTCTTGGGTCTTTTGGCTTTTCCCGGTTAGGGGTCACCACAGCGGAACTCCGATCCGCTAATGATTGGCAGTAGATTTTTACGTGCCGAGTTGCCAGTCCTGACGCACAACCTTCAACGAAGGTACGCCCATTCACGCATGTCTCCACACAGAAGACGCTTTAGCTGAGAATCGAACAGGACAACGTCTTACTGTGAGGCGACAATGCTACCGCAGAGCCACTGCAATAATAAATAAAAAAAACTCAGAGCCAAAAACAGTATGACTGCAAGATGAACATTGAAGGCATTAGCTGAGGTACCAGGAAGCACCAGTAAAGTTCACCTTGCAGTCATACTGTTTTTGGCTCAGAGTGTTTTTTTATATATATATATATATATATATATATATATATATTTATATATATATATGTGTATTTTGTATATATATATATATATATATATATATATATATATGTATATGTATATACACACACACACAAACACACACACATATATATATATATATATATATATATATATATATATATATATATATATATATATATATATATATATATATATATATATATACACACACACACACACACACACACACACACACACACACACACATACTCTGAGGTCACAACAGTGGAGAAAAGGGCAATCTCAACTTTCATTTAAGGCAGTTTTGGCAAACTGGCTTTGTTTTTTCTGCATTTGTTGAAATAGCCTTCAGTGGCCTGACGTGCTCCCCACATATATTAGTAGAAAATGGTGGCGCAGTGGTGTCGCGGTTAACGTTGTCGCCTCACAGCAAGTAATTCTCTGGTTCAATTCTCTGCTGCGGTGCCTCCTGTATGGAGTATGCATATCCTCGCTGCGTTCTCGTGGGTTTCCTCCCACATTCCAAGGACATGCATCTGGAGTGTTTCTCCCTGGGCCCCCTATGGAAATAGGCTCTGTCCTAGTCGGACTTTCCTGGTTAACAAATGTTAAGTAAATAAAGTTTATCATGCTCATGCACATTTTTGTTTTAATTTACCTAAGTGTTAAATAAGTTGCTCAATTCCTGCCTTTCCTTTAACCTCACTCCTGTTGAGCATTATTCTGCCAGAGTGTTGCCATAAATTATTTTTATGAAATTCACTCCTCTTTACCAAAAATCTTACCTCTACCTTTATTTCCTTTACAGTATTCAAAGGTTTCATTGCAGCTGAAACCAAAATCCAAGGTTTGCTGATGAGTACCAAATACGGGCCAAAGTCCGAAGTAAAATAAAGAAGTTTAATGCCACAAACCAAGCCGGAAAAACTGATAACACGTAATAGAAAACACCAAAGCACATGAACGCCATCAAATAATAGTACGTTTTCGTACACCTTCATCAGATGCAAATATCCCATACTAGTCTAACTGAGTTCTTATATGTGTGGCTATAAATCACAGACCAATCCCTGCTTAGAACTATTGATTGATTGAAACCAATCAACTTCATTATTTAAAAAGAAAATCATTAATATTCTTCATACATCAGGGTTAAAATCACCTTAATAAATATGCGAATAAAAATTGTTTGTATTTAAAATACATATGCTGTGTAGTATCTCCTATCAAAACATTTAAAACAATAAATAATGAATATGCAAATGTATAGATACATAAATAAATAAATACTATTAACTGTTAAATCAATGAATACATAAAAAGGTAAATGCATAAAAAAGTGTAAAACTGCCATCTAGTGGCTTTGTGGAAAATTACAATTTGGCAGCTCAACTTAAGAACTGGAAGAGTAGCGAGCATGTCATTCAGACAAGGACTTCTTGTAGCTTCTAAAATGATCTGCCAGTATAACTCACAATATTCCAATTTAGCCTCCCACATGCCCTCTGTAATCTCTTTGGGCACAACTTCCAATACAAAAAATGAAAAAGATGCCTGTTCACATACCACCTTGTAACGGAATAAAGCATTATTCATATTTTCTTAACGAATTTCATTAAGGTGTTCATAAATTCTCAGTTTTAATTTTTTTTCTGTCTTCCTTACATAAAATGAGTTACAAAACTGACAAGTAGCCAAGTAAACCACACCACTTGTATTGCAATTGGAAAAACAGGTGCTCATAATTTTCCTATTCCTACTTTCTATTTCTATGGAAGATTCATTGTATATATGTGGACAATGGGAACAAGCCCCACATTTGAAGGTCCCCATTTTTCCTTGTCTGCCTTGTTGGTTCTGGCTACCTTCAAACTCAAATAAGTTCTTAATATTTCTATCTTTTCTATATGTGAATTTTAAAGGCTGTTGAAATAAAATATCCAGGTCCGAAAATTCTTTAAATCTATCCCATTCCTTGTTAATAAACCTGCTTGATGATCCCAGAATCCTCAGTGAAATCCATAATGTAAGCATCATCGCAGTTCGTAAGGGTTGCTGTGTTGCTTTGAGTTTCTGTAACTATAAATTGGTCTTTTCCCAATATAGTGGCAAATCTCTCCTTTCTACCTTCCATGACTTCCGAGGAGACATCATAACTTTCAGGGTAACCCCTTTCCCTGAACATATCACATACAAAACCACATTCGGTTATAAAGTCTTTATCCTGAGAAGTCATCCGACTAATCCTTATCAACTGGCCTTTTAACAGGTGGTTCTTTTGAAAAAACTGATGACCACTAGTAAAATGAAGGTAGGAGTTGGAAAAAGTATTTTCCTATGTTCTTTAGAGGAAAATTGATTGTTCTCCTTGTAAAGGGGCAACATCTAAGTATATTAATGCCTGACTGTTGAAATTGTAGGTAAAATCCAAAAAGTTGGTGGTACCTTTTAAGTAGGACAAAAATTCAAAAAAATCTATCTTTGCTGTCAGTCCAAAATATACAAATATCATCCAAAAAACATTTGTATAAGGACCAGCAGCTAACTAATTCACTGTTAAATACAAATTTGGTCTCCCAAGTCAAAATAATGTTTGCGTATGTTGGTGCACATTTTGCCCCCATTGCAACCCTTTTTTCTGTTGGAAAAATTCACCTTCATAATACATAAAATTGTTCTCGAGTATTACTTCCATTAATAATAAGCAGTTGGTAAAATCTCAGTGATTGAAATTACCATTTTCCCTCATGCATTCTTCCAATCACTGTAGACCTGTGTCATGTGGGATAGAACCAAAAAGATCCACTATATCTAAGATAACAAAAAGGATTCCCCGTTGATAGAGGTCAGGTTTTACCTATCTAAGTAAGTCCCAAGAAAAGAATCTTTAAGAACTGCTGGACCTCCTGTGGATAAGTCCTTCAACTTGACATATACGAACTTGGCGAGGGGAGTAGTAATAGAGCTTTCTGAGGATACAGTTAATCGAAGGGGTGGATCTGAGGGGGTCCTTGTGGACCTTTGGAAATACTGATGGCACCCTGGGATTCATATTGATCAGAAGAATTGCAACTAGATGACTGTGTACCCAAGAAAAACACTGCTCACACAGTTGACAATCCAACGGTTTAATAACTCCAATACGACACGAAACACAAATGCTCCACAAACAGTAATGGTTAAGCGCTATCATCTGCTACAGACAGATTTCATCAGAACCATGAATACCCCTTACGTAAATCATTATAAAGCTTCTTTGGCGCCAAAATTAATGAATAATTGAATAGATTGATTAACCATGATACACATTGACTACACACAGATATATACATTGTGCTAAATGGTTGTGCAACAACAATAATAACAACAATAACAACTACATAGTGCATACTGCATTCTTAATAAATGCATGTAGGTTAAGATAACAATATATGAACTAGACGACAAGTGTAACCCTGGGCAGTTCCCCTCTAATAAATGTATATAATATACTAAATATAACCTAGAGTAATGAGTATTGAAACAGAAATGAAAACAGAAAAGAAGTGAGCCTAGAATATTTAAACAGAAATACTAACCATAATAGCAGCGGATACAAGTGTTATATAAAATACATTTCTTAAAATTACATTTCTTAAAATTCTAAAAAAGACGCAATACTGATAATGCACTAGGCATATGAAAAGTGCTGTGTAATGTGCTATAAATATATTAAAAACGAACTATATAAATATGATAAATATAATTATAATTAGTAATAATAAATAATTTATAATTTATATTGATGGTATAGTTGATCAATACAAGTGTAGATTTGCATATAATATTGTAAGTGTGCTTGTATATATAATGTATGTGAATAAAAATGCTAGTATGTGTAATGTATAAAAATGTATAAAACTTATGTGATCAGATGTAAAGACCCAAAAAATATATATTATATACATACAAATTATGTTAATTATATTAAGATTTTAAGATAAAATTCAACTGTCCATAATCAGGAAGGGTTTAATACTAATGTGGTCATTTAGACCAGGTTTGGTCATAGCGTCACATAATATTTGCCATTTACTTTCTAAAAGAGCTAAATGACATTTCCAATTGCCTACTGTAGAAGTGTAGTCAATAAAGTCTATGATGCTGAAAAGAAAGGAATGTTCAATACCCTTATCTAGAATATGTCTACTTAAAGCATTGTTGGGATCCTGTTTCCTTATTCTATATGTGTGTTCATATATTCTAGTCTTGAGTTTCCTTTCCGTTTTTCCAATATAATAGGCATCACATACTACACAAGTGGCAATGTAAACTATTCTCGAGGTATTACAATTCCCCCCTTGACTATATAACCTGTTGGCTGTGATATTCTTCAACTTTACAACCTTAGTTTCATTAATGAACTTACATTGCTTGCAAGCACCACATTTCCTAGTATATTTGGTTCTTGCTGCCTCTCTATGATGATTCTTTCTCATTTCTAACATCCTTTTGATGTTTTGTGAGGTTTTGTATACAAATTTTGGTTTATATCCTATAAAATTGCCAATTTCATCTGAAGTTTTGAAGAGATTCCAATGCTTCAACAAAATCTCTTTCAATACATCAATATAAGGACTATACGTGAGTACACATATACACCCTCCTTGAATTTTGTTCTTCTCCTTTGTAATGAAGGGTCTACCCAATAAAGGTACAAATTTGTTACCCCATT
This sequence comes from Protopterus annectens, assembly GCF_019279795.1. NCBI lineage: Eukaryota > Metazoa > Chordata > Ceratodontiformes > Protopteridae > Protopterus > Protopterus annectens. Next base: position 717,638,025 of record NC_056747.1, read on the forward strand.
CTCTCATAACATAACCCTTAATAGGTTTGATCAAATCATCAGGGTACCCTCTGTTGGAAAACATTTTATGTATTGTGTTTAACTCACTTTCCATATTCTCCCTATTTGATGACATTCGGGCAGCACGTATACACTGACCCTTAAAAATGTTTTTGAAAATGTGTGGTGGGTGACAACTATCATAGAATAAATAATCATTCGAAAAAGTTGTTTTCCTGAAGATCTTGGATTGAAATTCAGTACCAGTAGAATAAACATATGTATCTAAATAAGCAATACCTTCAGATTCCACATTATATGTGAATTTTAAGAAATCAGTAGTGTTATTGAGGTATTCAATAAATTCATGTATCAATTCGACCGGTCCATTCCAAAGGACAAAAAGATCGTCCAAGTACCTGGTATAATGTACTATGTACTTGTAATATTCACTGGGAAAAATAAACTGCGATTCCCATTCAAGCATCACCATATTTGCAAACACTGGGGCACATGACGCACCCATGGCTACCCCTCTGCTCTGCCTGAACAATTCCCCCTGAAAATGAAGGTAGTTATGGTCAAGGACCAAACCCATCATGTCAACTATCAAATTTATTCTCCCAAAACTCAAACCTGAAAATCTCTTTAAGCTGTTGAAAAAATAATCTAATCCTTTCTCCCTAGGAATACTGGAGAAAAGGTCAACAACATCGATGGTTATGAAGGTCAACTCTTTATGCCAAATCATGGGGGTCAATTTACTCAAAAAATTCCAGGAATCTTTAGTAAGATGTTCAACATTGTTATACACGTGTTTGGTCCATCTATCTATAGTAACCCCTAAATTATAAGTTTTTGATTTAGAACCTGAAATTATTGGTCTAAAAGGGGGTTTATTGATATTTTTATGAATTTTGGGTATCCCTATAATTGAAGCCATCTTGGGAAATTCCATTCTAATAAATTCATAGGTTTCATTGGTTATCCTATTATCAAGCAGGAATTCCTCGATGGCAAGATCAATACGTTTGTAACCAATGTTCACCTGATTAAGGGATACCTCTTCATAATTACCAGATTGGTATAAAATGTTCATTATTTCCTGATTATAATTAACAGTGTTGTACAACACAATCCCACCCCCTTTGTCAGGCTTCATGACCCTAAGGTCCTTGTTGTCTATAACTTTGTTCAGACATTCCCTTTCTAACGTAATTAAATTATCCTGATAGCCAGAGGGTAATGGTTGTATGTTCCTTTTAATTCGATTTTGAAACCAATACATATCGTGTGCAACTAGTTTTTCATATTGGGCTACTGTAGGATGATATCCTGGAACATAAGCGCTTTTTCTCCTCAATAAATCAACCTGATGGCCCTCGTGTTGCACATTAATACCATCCTTGTCTGTATCCTTATATTGTATAGCCAAGTTCATTCTCCTACAAAATAGTTTAATTTCTTTGATAGTATCAAATATATTGAACTTGGCTGTAGGTATAAACTTCATTCCCTTACAAAACAAGGTACAAAATTCTTCTGATATAGGTATGTCAGTATAGTTGTATACCTTCAAACCTTTAAAAGAATATACACTTATACTATTATATTCAGGTGTAACTCCTTTACACAATGTAAGGTCCTCAGTAGTAGACTGAAGTTCTCTAACCACCTTACAATTAGATTCTGTCAACGGGGTAAATTCCTGTTCTAATACCTCCTTCTGTAAATTTTGGGTTCTTGATGGTATCGTCTCCCTTGAAAATTTTCATCATCATCATTTAACCAGGTATCTTTACGTCCCCTATCAACTTTTTCATATCCCTTATTAAAACGTGTTCCATATAATTTCCTCTGAGGCCATATGTAAGCTCTCTGTTGTTTATAAAGCAACATATCCCTATCTATCTTGCTATTCTTTCTGTTAAAAATAATAGACGCCTTGTTCTCCACTGAACTGAATTGTTTATGGTATAAATCATACCATTGTTCAAAATGCTTGTCCTGTAATATCTCTTCATTAAGTTGATCAATTTCATTAGTTATATGTATCATTTTCTCTTCATTACATTTAATTAATTTTTCCATAAACATAAGACCAAATTGATCAAACATTTTGTTAAATTCAAGCATAATATTTTCTGTATACTCTAAACCTAAAGGTAATTTAAAAAATCTTAACCCTTTCGGTGTAATGCCCAAAGTAATACATTGTTTTAAATAAGCATTATCAATTTTTATGCTTTTTGCCTGTAAAAGCTTCTTGCCTAATGTATATATTTTCTGCTTTATGCCACCTTCATCGTGTTTGGTATTGATTCTATAGAAATCATACCCACATTCATTAATTTTAAAAACAACATCTCTGTTAATAAAATTTTCAATGTTAGAATATTTAAAACAATTATCATCATCAACAGAACTGCTTTTCTTATTGTTCTGTACATTCAATGTGTCCATAGGACTTGATCTGACTTTTTTGTTATTGTAATTGTTCTTTACAGTACCTTTCTGGGCCGTATGGCGTGTAGCAGCCATTGAATAAGTTTTCACGACTTCCTTCTTTTTATTTTTAGGTCTAGTACCGGTTCTTCGTGATTCATCATCAAGATGAAATAAACTAAAATCAAAGGTGCAGTCAGCGTCCAGAGAAATGTTTAACTGATTTTCATCAACGGCTCCCTCCTTTAGGTTAAGCCGTTGAGACTGGGTTAAAACCACCCGATCAGATGAAATACCATCAGAGTTATGCGGTTGAGCGTTCGGAATATCCGAATAACAATTGGAATTAGATAAAGCTCCTTGTTTACCCACAATATGGTCGTTTGCCTCTGCAAAATCATCCGGTCCGTTGTTACACGTTAAACACTCTTTGCTAGTGCTGGCAAGCGTCGCAAGCTTGCTTACCATATCCAAAAGCTTCCCAACGTCGGCTTGCAGAGACGTGACCTCCGCCCTTAAAGAGACAAGCTCCTCACTGTCTGACTGAGCTGGCGTGATCTCAGAAACTTCAGCCATCACAGGAATAAGACCAAAAAACGTTGAAAAAGTACTAGTGAACCAAGAATTGCAGCAAGATGACTGTGTACCCAAGAAAAACGCTGCTCAAAAAGTTGACAATCCAACGGTTTAATAACTCCAATACGACACGAAACACAAATGCTCCACAAACAGTGATGGTTAAGCGCTTTCATCTGCTACAGACAGATTTCATCAGAACCATGAATACCACTAAGTAAATCATTATAAAGCTTCTTTGGCGCCAAAATTAATGAATTAATTGAATTAATTGATTAACCATGATACACATTGACTACACACAGATATATACATTGTGCTAAATGGTTGTGCAACAATAATAACAACAATAACAACAACTACATAGTGCATACTGCATTCTTAATAAATGCATGTAGGTTAAGATAACAATATATGAACTAGACGACAAGTGTAACCCTGGGCAGTTCCCCTCTAATAAATGTATATAATATACTAAATATACTAAATATAACCTAGAGTAATGAGTATTGAAACAGAAATGAAAACAGAAAAGAAGTGAGCCTAGAATATTTAAACAGAAATACTAACCATAATAGCAGCGGATACAAGTGTTATATAAAATACATTTCTTAAAATTATGAATTATGAGAATATTCCTGGGTGCAAGCTTAAATACAACTGCCCAGATGGCTTATCTCACGCCAGACAAACAAAGGCAACTGACTACCTATTTCAAACTGTTGGCAACAAAGGCCCTGTTATCTGCAAGAAAAATTCTGCAGGCTTTGGGCTTCATGGCATTCTGCATCTTACTAATTCCATATGCAAGATTGCATATGAGAAAAATTCAATGGTACCTAAAAAGTGTCTGGACACAACATTGCCACAGCCTGGAAACGATGATTACTCTCATTCCCTGCCTGCAACAGGAGTTTCTATGGTGGGCAAAGGCTTGTCACCAAACAAGGGACAGCCATTCTCACTACCCCCAGCCAGGCAGAGCCTAACGACGGATGCTTCAGATTATGCCTAGGGGGCACATATGGCAGGAAGAGGCATTCAGGGCACCTGGTCCACAAACCAAAAGCATCTACATATCAATCAAAAAGCGATGCTAGCTGTTCAAAATGCCCTGACAGCCTTCAAGGACCTACTTCATCTGGGACAACTACTGATGAAGACAGACAACACCATGGTCATGTGGTACATAAACAAGCAGGGGGGCACTCATTCTTACCCCCTTTGCAGACAAGCCATGGCTTTATGGGACACAGCATTGACTTACCAAGTCCATCTACAGGCACAATTCCTGCCAGGAAAGGAAAATACTTTGGCAGACAAACTAAGCAGAAACCTCATGGATCCCCACGAGTGGCACCTGGATCCACAAGTCTTCAGCATGATAACAAAGAAATGGAGACGCCCGGACATAGATCTATTTGCCTCCCCTCACAACAATCAACTAAAAAGATTCTGCACAAGGACCTATCACAGACAAGCTTGGAAAGTGGATGCCTTAACTTTCAGCTGGACAAACCTATCAGTATATGCCTTTCCTCCACTGCCTCTCCTCCCCAAGTTACTCCAGAAGGTCACACAGGAGAAACCAAAAATGATTCTGATTGCCCCAGACTGGCCACGCCAGTAATGGTATCCGAGCTTAAGGAACTTGTCCCAATGCCCAGCCTGGACCTTACCTCAAATACCTCAAATACCTCATCTACTGTCCCAGCAAAACAATCAGATTCTGCACAGCCAACTCAAGACACTAAACCTGGCAGCATGGCTGTTAATGTAGCCATACAAACCACACCTCTCAGTAAAGCTGTGATGGATGTCATTTTAGAAGCCAGAAGGCCTAGTACTAGAAAATCCCATGTTGGGAAATGGAAGAGATTCTGTGCTTGGCACCAAGCTCAAGGAACTGATACAGCTGTCCCAAATATTCCTCAGATTTTGCAATACTTAACTGAGATGCTGGACAAAGGCCTGTCATTTTCATCAGTTAAAATCCATGCCTCTGCCATTTCGGCTCATTACAATACAGAGCCACCACTCTTTTCTCATCCTTTATTAAGGCAGTACCTCAGAGGAGCCAAAAACTTAAGGCCTCCAAGGAGAACGCCAGTACCTGCATGGGACCTCAACTATGTCTTGGAAAAAACTCACCTTACCTCCTTTTGAGCCAGCTGCTACTGGGGATATAAAGTTCTTATCTTGGAAAACAGCTCTGCTCCTAGCAATAACTTCTGCAAGACGAGTTTCAGAGCTACAGGCTCTCATGGCTGTGGAACCCTTTATCATTTTTTATCCAGGCAGGGTCTCTCTGAGAGCAAACCCTACATTTATGCCTAAGGTGGTATCCAGTGTAGCCCTTAACCAAACTATTCATTTGCCAACTTTTTATCCAAATCCACAGAACAAGGGGGAGAAAATTCTGCATTCTTTGGACGTACACAGGCAACTTAGATTCTACATGGACAAAACTAAAGTTTTCAGAAATACAGAACAATTACTAGTGGCATATGCCGCAGCATCACAAGGAAAGGCTATCTCCAAGCAAACTATTTCAAAATGGATAGGTCACTGCATTCGTTTCTGCTACTCACAGCATGGCAAACCAGTGCCCAAGGGCATTAGGCCATATTCAATCAGAGCTGCAGCCACTTCTTCAGCTTTTCTCAGAGGAGTACCAACCAAAGACATTTTAGAGGCTGCTACTTGGAGTTCAGTACATACCTTAACAAAACATTACAATCTGCCTCTTTACTCTAAATCCAGGGCAGGCTTTGCCACTGCAGTTCTGCAGGGCCTCATAGCCGCTCCTAATGCTGTTTAGCTCCAGCCCCCCAACCATAGCTTTGGGACTCAACCCAAATGTAATGACTGCAGCAGTGAAACACGAAGAACATAGTACAGTTGTGTACACTTACCATAAAGGTAGATGTTCGAGTGTATTCACTGTTGCAGTCCAGGTTACCCATCCGCCATCCCCCTTATTTTTGCTGGAACTTATCTTTACTTCTCTAATCTATACAACCTAGGTGGTGTATTTGCTTATAGATGAAGGTAAAGCTTATTTTGGTGCATGTATGTTTTATTTATATATTTTTAGCCTACCCTTCTGGGGGCACCTGACATCTGGGGCAAGCAAAACTGAAGAAAATGGCATTGGCTGCATCATTTATACCCCTGATGACCTGACGTCAGGGAAGAAGCGACAGCAACCGACGCATGACCCAAGACTTTGGAATTCAGGCCGACTGAGGGCAAGTTGCCAGCAGGATAACCCAAATGTAATGACTGCAACAGTGAATGCACTCGAACATCTACATTTATGGTAAGTGTACACAACTGTACTTTGTGGTTACTTCAGCAGTCTTGTATTTATTTATTTATTTTTAATTTGTCTTTGTTTACTGGGAAAGTCTGACTGGGTGATAACCATTTTCAGTTTACATTGCATTATACTTACTTCCATAGTTACATTTCTATTTACATTTATACACATACAGTAGTTTCATTTATACGTTCAAAGATTTTACAGAGGAAGAAGTTACTAAAGAGAAAGCCCACATGCAACTTAGTTGATTGTATAGGCAGTAGTTATGTATAAAAATTGTATTTGTCATTTCAGTCAGAGGTTGAAAGCATTCTGTTTAAGGAGAGTATTTGGAGAGCATCACACTGTGAGCACAAAGTCTTAAACTGGTGATGAGCGTGTGCAGGACCAAGACTGGTTAAAATGATGTTTAAGCAGTGGTTTAAAACTACTGAGTTTTTCTGAGAGTTTTTTTCATGCGGGGATACTATTTCAGAGATTATCGACATATTGGGAGTAGAGTGAGTCTCCTGCGACATTATTTGACTTATTTGTGAGTAGTAAGAATCCGTTACTAGAACGGAGGCCCCTTGCTGGACAGTAGGGCAGCAGTGTGATTTAGTCATCTACTGTTATGGTAAGTTAACTTGCTTAGCTGTACTTTCTGCCTTTGCACCCTTCAGCTTAGGTCCCCTAATTTCTCTCACAAGTCCAGGTTTCATTCCTCCTTAATTGATCAGACTTTGTAAAAGCTAGGTGGACTTTCCTGAGTCTTTGATCAAGGAAACTCTGAGAGAGGGGTATGATGACTTCTGTAGCATCTTTCCACATAGTAACCAGTTTGAAACACAACATATGATATGCCACTTCGTAGTTTGTTTCTTACTCTTCTGTTATCTTAACCGGTTCCAGTCCTTCCTACTGCATTTGACTCTAGAGCAGGTGGCAGACCTTCTTGAGGTTTCTTTAAAATCTTTACTGTGGCTTCTCTGGTCAGCTTCCTTGTGACCCACTGATGCTATTGCTAGGGCAGTAGGCTCAAGTATGTACTTATACATTGTGATGTGGCTTCACTTCTCATTAAGAATTACTCAAGCAGATCATCATTAATGCTCCTCTCTGGTAACATCTTCTATGGGTAGGCCTCCAGGGACCTTCAAAAGGGGAAGCAGGCATTGACCACATTGACAGATCTCTTACTTCCTCCAGTCACAGTCTCTTTTTGTGTGTCACATTTTTAAAATTACCAGCAGCCCCCTCAAACTGAGAAAGCACCCAGGTGTCGCACATTATTGCTGAACTCATTAATTCCAGTTGTGCTTCTGAGGAAGACCTCTATACTAGGCTCAACAGTGGCAAACCTGGCTACCTTTATACAACCACCTGGGAGGCTAGTTATCTTGTCTCAGCTTGAAGATCTTTCACCATGGTCTTTTGGGTGCTAGATATGCTTATGGACAGCCACTTACTAGGGAAAGAGCTAACAGGTCTATGAAAAACTCTTCAGATGGACTGGTTAATCAGTGCAGAGCTTTTAGAACAAGACGTCCCCAGGAGTAGTGTAGAACCTGTTCTTCCTTCATGGAAATTCATTGTTTGACTGTCATTCTTTACTTGTTCTGCATCTTGGGCATCAGTGATTTCAGTGAGGACATCTGATATGTTATACTGCAGAGGGTAACCTTTTAGGGATTCATACCTCCTTTTCTGCGGCTGGATGGTGTCCCAGGACATGCTATAGATGCATTGCGGTACATTAGTGTATTTGGAGAATGAGGAACAACACAGTTTACTTAGCTTTAGAAAACACATCACATTCAGTGCAAGGCATTGCTGTGTGGTCTCTCTCCTGCAATTCAGTATGTTTACCAAGATACTAACATTTTGACAGTGGCCTTACAGAAGGAACTTCATATATTCTTCAGCTTAAAAGACTGGCTGATGGTGTAACTGGCAAGGGACTCCATGGTATCACCTTTGACTTTCGTGCTGTTGTGGTTAGGCCTGGGGTAGGAGGTGTCCACCCCTGACACATAATTACCTTCACAATAGGCCTAAGAGTTCATGTCTTGGTTAACTTGATTGAAGCTAGAATAGAGGATTGAAGGTTGGACTCCTGCTGCTCGTGGCCATCTTAGCATCCGCATTCTTCATGGTGATGCTCATCTGAGGATGCAAGTGTTGCACTAGAATATGTGTTGTTTGTGGCTCCATAGCCATTACATTGTCTTACACCTCTTTTTGGTTTCAGACTGTCGTCACTGGGCTGTAGAATGGTCGACTGTTCTTAACATTTGCATTATGGGTTTCCATTCTATTTGGGGAATTTATTCCAGTCCATGTGTTCTGGGAGTGGGTCTTTCTGAAGAGTGACCCCTTTACCACATGGAGGAAGGCAGGCTTACTTTATTGCTGCATTGAGCAGTAGAAAAAAATGAGGGAATGGCAGACATGGTCACTGTTTCATAACAAGAAAAATTCCTTTATAACTTTTTACCCTTTCTGTCTGATTCCTTGCTTAATTAAAAACATTATTATTTATTTTATGTATTTGTCTCTGCTGAATGGGAAAGTCTGACTTGACATAACTCATTTGCAGTAGATGCCTGGGCAGAAAAGATTCATTCCAGTCCATCAATATTAACAGTTACAGTTTCAAGAAAGCAACATTTGTTACATGACAGATATATACAGTAAGTACTATTTACATCAGTATATTGCAACAAGTTGCTATCTACATGTAATGCAGTGTGTGTACACAATTTTGGTAGAGTACTAGATTCTGGTACAACTGGAAAAGCATTAGTATATTATAAATTCAGTGCTCTGTGAGTTTTATATGGAAAAAATAGAGAGTTCTAGAGGTATTCAGATGAAGAAAATGTGAAAAATAAGTTGTCGAGCTGAGTGGTAGGAGAGATGTATGTAACGTGTAAGAGGACAGAGGTACTGGGATGTGAGTAAGAGAGTGAGATTTATGATTAGTTTTGGTTGCAGAAGGTAAAGTTACTAATTAAACTATGTGATGAGGGTGTTTGGGGGTCTAACTATTAGGAATAGCTGTCTGGACTATTTTAAACTTAGGCTTATAGTGAAGAGCATATGAGGGAGGAGAAAATAGAGGAGGGAGGTGGTTGGAGGAAAAGACTTAAAAAAGAGAAGAGTAATATTTAAGAAAGGTCCAAAGATGAGGTATATTATTTCAGTATTGGGGAGGGAGACAATTAGAGATGAGCACACACCTCTTAAAACTTACAGTAAGAGTGTCAGCCTGGTGATGAACATGAAGTTGACCAGGACTGATGTGGTTTGACAAGTATTTTATAGTTTGGGAGTTTATCAGTTGTCATAACGTCCGACCATGTAATAAACTGGAAACCAAAGCACAAACGACAAAACCAAACTATTAAAATACCAAGGCAGAATGCAAAAACTCGAACTGCTAAAATCACTTAATTCACAGGTAAGCAATTCCATCTTTACACTTGGATGTCATCAGATGAAAAACATCATAAAAAGTGTTTAAATTCCCCTCTCAAAATCACATGACTGCCAAGCCCCTATAGTCACTTTTCAAAATTTTAAAGAAATGTGTAAAACTCGCTTTACATTACAATGCCATGTACTTTTATATGTAAAATGTACATACTAAAACAGTCGCACTTAAAACTGTGTAAAGAAAACCTGACTAGAATATTTTTCTCTTAAAGTATTGCTAAATAAAATAATTTTAAACTTCCTTATGGTAAAGATGTGCAAAGTGCAACTTCTTAACCGATTGCACTTCCTGTCTCAATAAGGCTTTCAAATTCAAAAGGCAGGAAATAAATGAACAATCATTCAACCTTGGCCAGCTTCCTGCATTTAAGCGGAGCTGCCAGTATAATTTTATCTCCTCTAAGAATAATTACAGTGGTCCACCTCTTAAATTAGATGCTACCTTTTCCACTTTCACAAATTTAAACTCATGTCCTGGCCTTTCATCAATGTTGAGTATTCATAAGTTTTTTTCTTCTGTTTTCGTAAATGTGCTCATAAATTCTGTCCTTAAGTTTGCGCTCTGTTTTGCCTATAAATTCCAGGACATGTTTGGCATAATGCTACGTACACAATTCCGGAAATGTCACAATTGAATTTGCCCTTGTTATATTTTTTACCCCAAGAGGACAGGATGATCAAGTAGAAGGTGGGGGAAAGACTGAAAGTTGTGTACAAAAAAGGAGCTAATTTAAAGAATATTTTTGAGAAGCAGAAAAATATTAGCATAGTTGAACATCCCATGATGAGTAAGCGTGAGTGCTACAACTACTGCAAATTTATAAATGTAGGTGATAGGTATGTGATATGTGATTAATAATCAGTGTTTTAAAATAAAGGGGATGTGATCATGTGACTGTCACTACTGACACCCCCCCCCAATGTTCCCTTGAAGGGGGATTCCTAAGTGTCCTTGAAGCAGGAGAGAGAGGAATTCAAACTTCTGATTTTACCTTCATATTGGTGTTTTACCTTAAAGAAGTGCATAATTTCAGGTAGACAGGTCAGTGATTTATCTCCTTTGTTTAAGGTAAAGAGGATCTGGAAGTTACTGAAGAAATTTGTTCCTTGTGAATAGTTGACTTCATTTTGTTTTGTGTTTAGATGACAGACTGATTTTATTTGAAAACTGCTACTTTTAAACCCCACTTCACCGTGGCTGTAGCTGCTTCCAGCTTATTTGCTTCCATTGCAGACATTTGGGCCCCATTTACGTTTTGTTTCTTCAGCTATCCTTCTATTCACGTGTTGCAGTATTCTAAACTCTTGAGTTTCCCTCTCTTGCTACCTGAACGTCTGGCCACTATACCAAATCTTCTAGTCACTGCTAGGTGCATGGGACGTCTGATGTTGGCTAAGGGAACGTGGGCCGCAAAAGTGATGTCTACACACACCAGTCCTCAGAACTTCTCTTCCGCCAGTTGAATGTCAGCTGTTTCTGCCGTATCGGCTGTCAGATCAAAAACTTTAAGATAAGCACCCCGTTGGGGACGTTTTGTTATTTGGGTCACTGCATGCCTGTGTGTGTTCATGTCATCCTGGAAGGGAAAGTGTAGATGTGGTCGCCAGATCCCCCGTAAAGATGCCCATGAGCTTTGTCTTTTGTTTAGGGCCTGTGCATGCCCATAAGTCCTTTTCCATCTGCCAGGCCTTCATTACGAAAACCTTACATAGCCATCTGCATGCGTTAAACTTTTATCTTGAGAATCCGCCACCTCAAGCACTTAGTTTTAGGTATGGAGGGGCCATCCAGTCAGCCCATCAAGCCACCCAAGAACAAGGCCAAAACCTCTAGGCCTGAATCCATAGTTGCACCTCCTCCATCTGATGGGCCCTCCTGTGGCCAGAGTCAGCCTGGAGGAAAGGTCGGTCACCACTGATGTGGGTACAGCAGGTACCGATGTGGAAGGCATAGAACCTAGAGCAGAAGGCACATCCTCAGTGGTTATATAGACGGCGAGGGGGAACCTCTGCTTGTGCCAGCCACACGGATGGATCCCTCCACTGCTTTGCAGGTTACTGATCCCAGGCCTACCTTGGCTCAGATGCCCACTAGGCCTTCCCTTAAAAAGAAAGAGAAAAAGAAACTGGTTTCTCCCCCAGTAGAGAGCCAGCCAGTTTGGCAGGCCTTTTCGCAGAATCTTTTCAATGCCTTTATGGATCTAAGGCCCGCTTCACTGTTAGCCTCCCCACTGGCTCCTCCTGTGATGAGCCCTAGGTCTCGGGCCTTAGAGACTTCCCAGGCTGAAGCTGAGGAATCCACTGACTCTTCCTCAGAGGATTCCCTTTCATATGTCTTCTAATTGCCATCCCCCCTTGGCTATGCTTCCCTGGAGGAAGAAACTGCAGAGGCAGATTCTCCAGCTGAGGATCTCACCTTTGGGGAGGCCATTACAAAGATGAGGGAGCATTTCAAATGGGACTTCTCTGAGATGACAGAAGTTCAGAAAAGATGTTTTGAACATCTTCAGATGAACTCCCCTGTCCCTTCAGCTATACTGCCAGTATTGCCAGCATTTCTGGATGCATTTAATGCAGCATCACTCAATCCTGATTCTCATCCTCCTGCATCCCGAAGGCCTGACAGATTTTACAAGGTCCCTTGAGGAAGCCATATTCCTTAAGTGCCCTGCAGCAGACCCTGGCCCTGTTTCAGTGTCAATTGATGAGGCATCTAAACTCCTTCCATCTCCCCACAGACAAATTCACCAAGGCCATAGAATACATTGGGAAGAAGACTTGCACTTCATTTAACTTTGCATTCAGGGCAATAAATTACCAAACCCATATGTCCAAATATGCCCTCGCCCTTTTGTAAAAAGCCACTAATCAACTGAGTAACATTCCAGACTTTCCTGCCAAATCTCAGATATCCAGTCTTGTATCCCTAGCCTCTCAGGTCACTTGGCATTCCATTAAGTGCAGCTACAGTGCTGCTGAAGCTTCTGCCAGGTCACCTGCATCTGCCTCACTCCTGAGACGATATTCCTGGCTAAGGTTATAGCCCCTACCTGACGGTATTAGGGAAAAAACTCTTGGATGCGCTTCTAGACAACTCTGCCCTCTTTGAGATAAAGGTGGCTGAGTTCAAAACACTGCAACAAAAGGGGAAGAAGTTACAGGACCTAAAGCACCTATTTGTTTTTCCTGTCCCCAATTCCATACGAACTACCCATCAAAAACACAATTCATCAGGAATCATTCTGCCCCCATCCCTTGTTCCAGAGCCAGAAAGACTGCCAGGAAGCAAACAGCTCCTTCCAGGCCTGTACAGACTTCAGCCCAAAAGCCTCAATTTCAAGGCAGGGCAGGTGGTCTGTGACTACCTTCCATTCCTGTAAAAACCCCTCAACTCCGTCCCCCTGTTCCAAAGGCACTATCACTGTCTCCCTGCTTGGAAAAACATCACCACAGACAGGTGGGTCTTATCCATTACTGAGAGAGGTTATTTTATGACCTGATTTACAGCTTCGTCCTTGAGGGCCATAGCCCCCCCCCCAAGGAACAGCTCCCTTTATATCAGTCAGTTATAGACAGCCTCATTTCCTAGGGAACAATTCAACCTGTCCCTCAGACAGAGAAGGAAAAAGGTTTCTATTCCAGGCTCTTCCTAGTCCCAAAGAAAGATGGCCCCTGGAGACCAATCCTAGATCTTTCCCACCTCAAGTCTCTTTCTGCAAGTGCTCACCTTTCGAATGCTCACTCTGCAAACCCTTTTCCTTTGATCTTACCTCAGGGGTTCATGGCCACCTTGAACATCAAGATGCCTACCTGCACATCCCCATAAGGACTAATTACAGGAGGTACTTGCGCTTCTCTGTGGCCTTCTCATAGTTTCAATTCTCGGCCTTGCCCTTCAGGCTTTCTACTGCACCATGGGTCTTCACCAAGTGCTTGGCACCAGTGTTAGCCTTCTGCAGGACTCAAGGGATACAATTTTTCCTGTAACTAGCCAACCTTCTCATTCAGGCAGACTGCACAGAATCCCTGCAATGCCATCTACAAACAGTCATTTCCCTCCTGCAAGTACTGGGATTCCAGATAAATTATCCCAAGTGCAACCTGACCCCCCCCTCTCAGGACCTAGTATTCCTGGTGTGCAGGATAAGGACAGATGTCATGAGGGCTTTCCTACCACCTGAAAAGGTGGAAAACCTAAGGCAGTACCTGCTCACTGTCCTTCAGGCCACAGACTTGACTGCCATTCCCATGTTGCCGTAGGTGAGGCTCCACATGAGAAAGCTACAGTGGTACCTAAGGTCAATATGGACAAAATCCCCTTCTTGCCTTGCCCTGAAGAAAGGGATTCAGTGGCAGTTGAAAAACCCAGGATTACTCTTACAGGCTCCCTTGACAGTACAGGAGATGTACACTGATGCCTCAGATCTGGGGTGGGGACCAGCCATGGGCTCCCTAAGAGTCCAGGGCACTTGGCCAGTCTCCATCAAACAGGAGAATATCAAAGAGGTGCGAGCAATTCTTTTGGCCCTAAAGGCCTTCCAGCACATGCTGAAACAAGGACCACTAATTGTCCGCAGACAACACTACATTTCTGTAGTATGTGAACAAGCAGGGGGGAACAAAATCCTATTTGCTATGCTGGCTAACTGTCCAAGTGTAGGAGTTTGCCACAAAACAGCGAGTCATGCTACAGGCAGTGAACATCCCTTCAGAACAGAATACTCCGACACCTTAAGCAGGTCCATGTCACAGTCCCACAAATAGATGCTCCACAGGGATGTGTTTTTGGACATAGTCCACAGATGGGGTACACCTCAAATAGATCTATTTGCCTCCCCTATGGACAGACAACTTCCATCTTTTTGCTCAAGACTGCCCAGTCTTCTAACGAGGGCAATGGATGCCTTCTCATTCTCTTGGAAGGGGATGTTTCTGTATGTATTTCCCCCCTTCCCACTACTTCAGAAAGTCCTGCTGAAAATTCAGAACAACAATCCAAAAATCTTGTTGGTGACTCCCTTTTGGCCAAGACAGCACTGGTTCCCCTCCTTCTGCATTTAGCCAGGGGCAATCACCACAAGTTACCTCAGAGAGTGGACCTTCTCACACAGGGCAAGGTATCGCTAATCCATCCCCATTTACAATCTCTGAACTTCACCCTGTGGGTGATAGAATTCTGATCCCTTACAGACACCTCTACAATGAGAACTTGCTCACAGTCCCGCAGGAGGCCAGGAAACCTCATACTAGATCTTGTGTATCCAAGATATAAATTCCCCATATAGTGTCTACAAAGACAGTTGGACCCTTTACATGGTGATATCCTTTTGGTACTGTCATACTTGTGTGAACTCTTGCAGACAGGGTTAGCATACTCCTCCATTAAAACCCACCTGGCTGCTGTTTCAGCACGTCTCCCTCTGGATCCCCCTTTGGCTTCAAGATTGCCTGCAAAGTTATGCCTAATGGGAGTGATGCATCTCAGGCCCCCCAGGAAACCCATCCCTACCCCCTGGGATCTGAATTATGGTTTGGAGAAGCTCACGGTGGCCCCCTTTGAACCAATTTTGAAGATTTCTGTGAAACACTGTGCTTGAGAAAACAGTACTCCTAGTGTCTGGCATCAGCTAGACGAGTGTCTGAGTTACAGGCTCTAATGGCCATTCCCCCTTTCCTCATCTTCCACAAAGACAGGGTAACCCTTAGGAGCAATCCTTCTTTCATGCCCTTGGTGGTCAATGAGCTATCCTAAAACCAAGCTGTTCACCTTTCTACCTTTTTAGCCCATCCTCAGAGTGACAGTGAGAGAGTCCTACATCCCCTTGATGTGCACAGGCAGTTTAGGTTCTACCTAGACAAGACCAAATCTATCAAAAAATCTGAACAATTGTTTGTCTCCTTTCACCCCAGGGCCCTGGGGAAAGCAGTGACAAAAAAGGCAATTTCAGCCTGGATTTCCAGAGCAGTTTCCTTCTGCTCTGCACTCCATGAGAAATCCTTGGAGTCCAAAGTTAAAGCATACTCCACTAGGGCTATGGCTTCATCTGGGGCTTTCTTTAAGGGATTGGACACTGCCACCATTTTAGAGGCAGCTACATGGGCATATGTCCACACCTTTACCAAACATTACAAATTGGACCAAATTTCCAAATACAGGGTTGGATTTGCCAGGGCAATCCTCCATGGATTTATAGAGCATAGTTCCAAGCCACCACCCTCTTCTTCCCAGTGAGCTTTGGCACTCACGCAAGAGTTTGGAGTACTGTAACATGTGAATAGAAGGTTATAGAATAGTTGTGTAAAATCGTACCATTACCAGAGATGTCCTTCTTTTCCATGTTGTAGTATTCCTTCCCTCCCTTCTTCACCTATTTTTCCCTTAAACTGTCTCTTCTTGGATGACAGTGGACTTGCACAGTTTTTCCTGAGATTGGAGTCCATCTGGGGGTGCTCATTTCTGAGAACTGGTGTGTGGAGACATCACTTTTATGGCCCACATTTCCTTAGCCAATGTCAGATGTCCCACACACCTAGCAGTGACTAGAAGCCTTTTTTTACTGGTCGGACTTTCAGGTAGCAAGAGAGTGAAACCCAAGAGTTTGGAATACTGCAACATCGAAAAGGACATCTGTGGTTGTGGTAAGATTTTACACAACTATTCTTTTTTCTCCAAGCATTATTGGCTTGACACTGATTCCAGGAGTCCAGCTTCCTTTGGTACTTGAGTGCTGCATAACTTGGGCCATCTGAGCACTTTCTTTTTTCCCATAAAACCTTTATTCAGTTAAATCATAAGTAACCTACATTATCTGTACATTCCTCACACATAGTGCATGCCCCCACACTTTTTTTTTTCATCCAAAACTGTCTGCTGTTTTATCTCAATCAGAATTATACAGGTAATGCAGCCCAAAATCTGGGCTCAAAAGCTGTTCTCCCCTTCCCCTTAAAAATATCTGTACTTCTTCCCTTTATAACATCTCTCCTTACAGTAACATATTGCGGGAGTTTTAAGGAAGAGTTGCAGTATCTTTTAAATGAAACATGGCCATAAGTAGGTCCATTGATGGGAAAAAAAATTTCTGTTAGGTTACAAGAGTGAGGTTTGATACCCAAGAGAGAGTGGATTTAATAATGACAGTAGCGAAAAAAAGGTAACCTCAAACTCAGTCATGGATGAAGCAGGAAGCACCAGTAGGAGAGAGTTAAGACAACTGATAAACTAAATTGCAGAAGAGGAGAGAGGAGGACTCTGATAGATGTAGAAAGAGGTGGAGGAGATGGGAGGAATTAAGTTTAGGTTAGCCTGTAGGAGAAAAAAATGGAAAAGGAAACTGTGGCAGGTGAGACAAAAACAAACACAAAATGAGCATGTCATTTGACAGGAACGTTTAAAAGTAGGAGATGGTGGGAAACGAAGACAGAGGATAATAGCTGTTTTTGAAGTATTGAGATAATGGCATACTGCAAAGAGGGGAGTGGGAAAGGAATAGTGGTATGTAAATAGTTAAATGTCTGTAAGTTTTTAAAGCACTTGCTTTTTTGTCCTTTTTTCATTTTTTTACCGATTTGACTTCTACTACAAATGTACTCACCACTTCAGCTGACTTGTAAAGAGGCTGCCTTCAGTGTCAGATATGGCAAATGTATCAGTATTAGCTGAGCTGTGAGGAAGGAAGTCTTCTGCTCTGGGTGTTTATTATCCTTCCACTGTTCCCCATTGGCTGTAGGGAGCGCTACAGAATCCTGAAAGCTCAAAATCCTGAAAACACACAGGATACCAACACTTACTATATTCCAGCACAAGTACATACAGAAACATATTACCCTTCAACTATACACAGGGGGAAAATCCCCCCACACCCCCTGCTACTTAAATATAACAACTCAGAGTTTGCACTTCAGTACACTAAGTGCAATCTCAGAGTTGATATATTTAAGTAGCAGGGGGTGTGGGGGGGGGGCGCAGCTTATACTTGGAGAAGAGTAATATGGTTTGTGTTTTGTTTCTGTATGTAATTGTGCTGGAATATAGTAAGTGTTGGTATCCTGTGTGTTTTCAGATATTTTGAACTTTCAGGGTTTTGGGCTTAAGGATTTTGGGCTTTCAGGATTCTGTAGCGCTCCCGGATTTTCTTTTAAGTCTAGGAAAGATGTACTGCTGTTTTATTTTGTTTATTTTCTTACAGATTGTGCTAACTTAGGTGTATTGAGAGGAATGTAAGCTGAGTAGCACAGGGCTGAACACACCTTTGTAGATTTACACATAATGTTGCAACATGCTGTGGGTGGATATGCAGACCTCAAGCAAAGAATGAAAGACCATTCAGGACCATGCTACACTGGGGATATCAGAAAAGGAAATATTAAGTCATCCCTTGCTAAGTGCCTCCTTGTTAATAATCTGATACAGTTAATACATATCCATCCACCCGTCATCAACCCCTTTTTCCCATTTTTGCACATGGAGTTGGGTTGTCACTACAAGAGTGACATTCATTTAGAGCCAAGGTTCACACCACCGGGTGGTTAGTCCTGCCACAGTTGTTCTTCCATACCACACACTTGTAAGCACACTCACTCCTATAGCCAATTTATAGAATTTATTCCACCTTTTGCATGTCTTTGGAATGTGGAAGGAAACTGGAGCACCTAGAGGAAACTCATGCTAACACAGGGAGGACATGGAAACTCTGCAAAGACGATGCCCCAGCTGAGAATCGAACCGAGAACTTGTTGCTGTGGGGCGACAAAGCTGTGTGCCACACTGCTATGCTGCTGGGTTTTTTGTTTGTTTTTATGTTTGTGTTTCTTAAAGCCCGAGATGTGGCTCATTTCATTTACTTAACAGGTGAGTTAAAAAAAACTCTTTTCTTATGAATATTTACTTTTACAGCAGGAAGCTAACATTGTTATAAATATTTTTATTAAATGAAAAAAGCTAATTATTTTATTTTTTGTAGGTCTTTGCTACCCCAGCTCAGCAGCCAGTAGCTACTCCTTTGATGACTCCAAGTTTTTCCTTCACAACCCCAAGTCAGCCAATAACAACCCCACAGTATCATCCTCACTCAAGTGTTACACCACAGTCATCTCAAGGAGCTCCAACACCTACTTCTACTTCCAGACAAAGGCAGCAACCAAAGTAAGTGCTCTCACACTGAGAATTCTTCAAGTCAGACTTGGTTGAGTTATATGAAGTTCCATTTGCTTTAGCTTGAAATGCATACCATCTGGAGGCTAATGAATATCTACACGAATATTGTAGGTCTGGTGAGGTTTGTCCTTGTTCACTGTTCATAGTGCACACCTTGGATCTGTTATGCTGTATCATTGCCAGATTCATTGAAGACTAATTTAGCACAGCAGTGCAGTGACCAGGTTACTCAAATACACTTCCAACTAACATTTACCCTCTTCCCATGCGCCCTAATTAAATTAACTGCAAAGGGCAATGTCTGTGAGGGAAGGTAGTCTAAGCATTTAACAGTTGCCTTGTATTTGAAGTGTCAGATGAGTTTTCAGTGAATTCCTACAGTTTGCTTTCCAAAGTCAGATGATACTTTTTAGCTCCGGTTTGCCAGCAAAGCCTATTATAAATGATGTACTGTACTAATGCATCTCAATCTCATGCCATGTGGCTTTGAAGACAGAAGTGGGGAGAAATCAATGAATGACTTGTCTGTAGTTCCAGAATGTCACATTAACTGTACTACTTAGAGCTTTATCATTTTACAGCAAATTAATCAGCCAGTCACCCTCATACATATTTTTGTAGGTAGTACCAGGCGAGCTTAACTTACAGGCCAATTTAAGCCTAGACAATTTCCCTTTTTTTGCTTAAGATAAGGTATTCCATTTGGTTATACATTTTACCTATCCCATGGTCGATAATGATGTATTACCCCTAATGAGAATAACTAGGAATCATATCCTAGATAATTTGAAAGAACCCATGCATGAGATAAAGCATTTAAGATCGGTCTCTTTCCATTAGTATTACATGGGGCAGTCCTGGGGTAAATTTCCTAATACTCACCAAAAGGTCTAAGTTGCACTT